>NC_063047.1:13422675-13752050 GCF_018812025.1 Megalobrama amblycephala | reverse complement strand
AGGCAACCTCCTCAAATGGCAGAGTGCCTGACAAGCAGGTCAATCACAGCCTCTGAATGCAGCCGCCGCACTACTGACCTCCGACCAATAGGGGCGGTAGATCTCGGTTCATCGCAGTAGGTGATATTAGTAGAAAAAGCTCTAAATGTAACTCAGTGACCTACCTAAGCCCATAGACAGTAAAAGAAATGGACACAGCGACCCCATTGGAACTCAATTGAGACAAGTGAAGCCCATTTTTAGCGATTTTTAGCACTTCCGTTTCTGACGCGCAGACTCAAACTAAGCTTGATGACATCAGCAACCTGTCTGACAGATGTAAATCTTCTAGTAGCTGTGCGTGCAAACTGCCATCGTTAATCTTGCAGAGACGGCGAGCTTGAGCGGGGAGTTCTTTGGCGTGAGTGAGCAGGAGTAATTATTCTGATTAATTATTTTGTATAGTATTTTAAAATGTAACGCCAGTACGCCATATTAAGTTAATGCATACTATTGCCTGCGAGCTTCTCCTCCTGTCTGTACGGTAATTTCTCTACTGTGCGACAGAGAGTCGAGTGGTTATGACGCAATCGTTAGCCTATTTTTACAAAAACTGCTTCTACGGGGCCATAATGTAACATAGAAGGTAATGGAGCCCTTTATACATTGTCGTGTATCTTTAGAAATAAATAATGGACAAATTGAGTCTTTAAACGCCTCAGATGTAAAGTTATTTGCTGTCAAAGTGACGCCAAAATGAATGGGAGTCAATGGGATGGCTAACGCAAGTGAAGTTCTGCTACAAGATGGCGGCACGCGGCCGACTTCAACTTCCGGTCGACTTCCTTGGGCACTGCCTAAGCCTAATCTGCCAAATTTTTAGAAATGCAGCCTATATTTTGAATTCAAATGGCTTGATTAAATGAGCACCTAATGGAAAATACCACTTAAGATCAATTGTATACCTCATACCTCAATCAGTAGCTTGACAAGAAGATTTGTAAACACTAATTTAAAGTGAGAGATCAGGCAAAAATGAAAATTCTGTCATCATTTACTCACCTATATGTCGTTCCAATTACAAACCTTTATGATTTTTATTTAGAACATAAGAAAATATATCTTGAGAAAAGTCATGATTTTTTTGCTAAGTTTCTTTTCTTTTTTTGGCCTATACAAAAGAAGTAAATGGTCACTAAAACAATTTGGTTACCAACATTCTTCAAAATATCTTCTTTTGTGTTCAGTTCAAGAACAACATACAGTTTTGGATCAACATGACGGTAAATAAATTTTGGTAGAAGTATCCCCTTTAATGCAGATGGTTGGTACTGGTACCACAGCGGGTGAAGATGGTGAAGTTTACCTTGTGAGAAAACATCTACATGGGGCTGGTCAGCATTGATGATCTTCAGGCAGCTGTGGTAGGTGCGCTTCAGAGCATGAGCTTCTGTATGGTATTTCTGCAGCTTTTTGGCTACAAGATCAGCTGGCATCATTGTCCTGGGTGTTTCTAAACGCTGTGCAACCTCTTCACTTTCAGGCCACATGAAGGTGACGTGATATATATCTGAAACATGGAAAGGAAACATGTGGGCATATTATACAATATGTGCTGAGGTGGAAGTACTGAGTGTAAAACATATATAGAAAAAAAACCCTTTTTTTCATGGCATTTATTTTGACAGTGAATGTCCTGAAAAAGATTCATAAACAGAGATCATAAATAAACAAAAGGGGAAATGGCAATTATGTGGAAATGGTGCATTCGCACCATCATAAATCTGCAGGGAGCTCTGGCTTTTGTTCATTACAGCTGGGCTTTTCGAAAACCCTGAGGACACACAGGCCCGATTTGGATTCGGCAAACAAGTTGAGCGCTGTCAAGGTCCACAGATAATGAAATGCATTCTAACAATTGTGCATGTTAGCTGCCTGTCTCACAGTCCCACTCTCTGAACTAAGAAATGTGTAATGATCATACAGACATTACCTCCCGTGACAGGGTCTATCCTCTTGCCCGAGCTCCTTTCAATCAGGACGACATCAGGAGCTTCCAGCATCACTGCGAGGAAAGAGTTAAAAGAAAGCTCTAGAGTTTGACACATCCTCTGGGGGAGTGATAGTGAGTCCCAGAGAGATATTTGGTCGGTCTCATTATCGAGTCCTGATTCAAACCTCTTGTTTTTCAGTTGGGAACAACAAAGTGTTTGGACAACATGCCACTAACCAACATGATCTGGGGTGATGCCTGCTTCTTGTAGACATAGCGCCTCTTCTTGCGTCATGGGAATGGCTTCCAAAAGCCAGCCCTGGAAATACAATGCATGTTATGCACACCTGAGAAGGAACAAACAATTTGCTTTAACAATAATACAACTCTCTGGTGACATATAGAGTCCAACTTTGCTAGTGACACACACAATGCTGACACATTCTGCTATTAACACAGCTGTAACCAGACAATTCTCCTGTTTACATTTCTATAAATGCACTTGCTTTTCCCCATGGTCAACTACTGTGCTTAAATTGTTGTTTAAAATTGTTTTCATATAAGCAAAACAATATCCTCCCTGAAAAAATACTTTAAAAAACAGTAATAGGCTTTGAATGAATAATTTTATATAAATAATTCATATAAATTGCTGCCCTGTACCAGTGTAAATAATGAATGTATAAATTGTTGTATGAATAAGGAGTAAAACTGGCCCATATGGGGTCTCATGCAGGGAGGCAAATGGAGGGTTAAATCCATAAAAACCTTGAAAATGTGCCTAATTCTCCAGCTCCTCTCCGCACTTCTCACTTAGCAATAAAAATAACATAAGAAGAAAGGAAACGCATGCATATCATTCATTAGTTGCAAATCCATGAAAAAATCCTCCTCTCTAATAGTCTCCTAAATCCCAAGGCTTGCTGTGCAATGGTGTGGTAAAATAAAGAACAGTCAAAGAAACCATCTCCCAAAAGTGCTTGTTAGGGGCCAACTTATTACTGCAGTGAATAATCTTAAAATAAATAAACATATGCAACAAACATTTATAGATCTAAGTATTATCAGAGGAGCTGTGGGTTTTTGCTGCCGAGTTTCGAGTGTCTGTTTGATATCAGCCTTTGTTTTTTTAGGCTTTGATCTTTAACGGCAAACCTATCCTTTGCTTCACCTGATCTCAGCGCGCAAGTTTCCTCCCACTTACTTTCCCATTAAGCATTTGATTGCCTCTGTGGTTGGGAAGCCCATGAGCAGGGCCTGACGCACAGATTGCATGAAAGGCCTCTAGCCTACACAATCTAACTGGCATGAATATAGGGGGAATACAGGGTGGATGTTGAGTGTCTGCTGAGTTTGTTGATGTGCAGCATTTCTAGAAGAGCATGATGAAGTAATATTTATTACAGAATACACAAAAATCAAGTAAAGAGCAGATTATATACTAATATGCATCTGTAGATATTCAGAGGTTTGACAAAGAAACCTAGGTAGAGTCCAAACTTGCTACCGTACACACATATGCTCCATGCACACATTAACTCCCACACACATACATCCCAACACAGCCCCACTGCGACTTGCTCCATTCCGTTTCATCCACACATCAAAAGCGGCCGTGGTGCAGAAGCAGTGGGCTCAGACAGAGACCCTAGGACTGGAACATCTGCAGTGAGGCCAGCTATCACAGGAGGGACATGCGTAGAGCAGATGTCACCAGCCAGCCCAACAGCAGGCAAGGCAGGGGAGCAGAAGCGGCGCCCCGACATGTCACTCACAGGCCCCAACACACAGCTCCCCCACACAATAGACCGACAATATGGCAGCAGTAGCGGCTGCAAAACACTCCACTTGACTTTAACAATTAGATCTCAATTAGTTGTCCACTTATGTTAACCACTGATTCGCTTTAATGTTGCGAAAAGTCATCTTAAGCATAATGCAAAACACTGAAAAATGTCGCATCAGTCGAGCATGATTACATAGAAAAGCAATTAAAAAACTACAAAAACTATGTGCACATTAATTGAATGTACACTACAGCTTAAGTTTAGAGAGAATATTTTTATTCAGCAAGGATGCAGTAAATTGATCAAAAGTGACAGTAAAGCCATTTATAATGTTACAAATGATTTCTATTGCAAGCAAATGCATTTTTAAATATTTTAAAATAGGAAAGTTATTTTAATTGTAATGATATTTCACAATATTATATTGCTGAGCATTAGAGAGTTCTTTCAAAGCATTTTTAAGAAAACTTTTAAAACCCATCTTAAACTTTTGAATGATATTGTACAATTGTCTTTTTATTGATGTTCAACTGAATCATATTATTATATTTTAAAATAAAATGTCAGGTAAAACAACACCGTAAGCTTTATTTGCATTGTGTGCTCTCAAAAAGTTTCATTATTTCATTTTCAAACTTTCCTTTAGATTCCTCCTTTCTCCCTCAAAATAGAATTACAGACACTATGCAAATTCAAACAGCATAACTTTATTTGGAAGCCTCATTAGGGATCCGGATGACTGTGTCATGCGCCCCATGATCTTTCTTTCTTTCTTTCTTTCCTTCCTTCTTTTTTCTCATTTACTTTAGGGTCCATCTTTTTTTCCAGGACTGAAAGGCACTCATTAAATTGACATTTTACTTTAAATCACTATTCATTACCTATGCTCCCTCTCTTCATTTTCCACAAGAGTACAAGTCTAAAGTTTTACAAACAGCAGCCTCATGAGAGAACGAGAGAGCGAGGGAGAACGAATTAAGACAGCTTGAGAAGCAGTGACAGGCGGAGATGAACTAGATGACCTAGATTAGGCATGATTAACATTCATTGTTGCTTAATTTGGAAAAACAGGTAGACAAGCACACACACGCGCAGGCATCAGTGGCAGAGCAATTAAGCTTAGCTGTCTAGGCTCCAGTGGTGATGTGACATGTCAATCATTCCATTCTTTGGCCCATTTAAGTGTGTGCGAAGCAAAAGACCATGAGATGAAGGCTCCTCGTGGTGAGCCAGAGATGCTTTGTCAGGTGTCTAAATCTACAGAGGAAAAACTCTACCTCAATCCTCTGCTCATATGCAGATCAGTCGGGATGGAAAATAATTAAATAACCTGATAAATACTATCAGACAGTTTGCCTGAAGGGATAAACATCCATTACTAGATTCAAAGCAGTCACTAATCACAAACTACTGAGATTAAAAGGTGAAAGTTAAAGGATGCCAAACGGAAAAAGTTTTGCAATGGGATTCTTGGCTGAGTAAAGCCATTTGCGGAGTTTAGTGATGAATAAAAGGAGATGCTGTTTGGAGTTGGATGATTTACATATTCCTCCGTGCGGCTGCACAGAAGAAACTGACACTTCAGAAAAAGACACGATCAGGGAGTCCGTGATTGATTGTGTGATTTGACTGAAACATGAAAGGAGGAATCAAAAGGTGTGAGATCTGAGAGTAAACGTGAACGGACACCTCAGCGGTGAGGTTCTTAAGTGGCATTAGTGCTGAGATCACATGTAACTGGCAGCCGGTGAGGGGCCTGCTGGTGATGAAAGGTTTGCTCCGAGAACTCTCACCAGCAGTCTTGCGTTCCCCGAGACCCATCCCAGCAGTCCTCAAGGGACGCAGAGAAACACACGTCTAATTATTTATCATAGAAGGTTGAGTGTAGATAAAGAAAAAATATGACAAATTATTTGGGCATCACGCTTGTAGACATTACACGCGGTTCAAAACGTGGAGGTTACGTGCAAGTTCGGGAGGAAAATATGTTTCTCTCACTGGATTGTTTCATTTTTCACATTTTAGACAGGTTGAGTAAAACACACAGTGTTCATTTTTCTAAATTAATTACAAAATAAATAAATAAATCAAAGTAAATATATATAAAAAAACGCAAGTCCTTACCCGTCGCACACAGTCGGGTTTTGATAGGCGCTGCTGAATCAACTGGCTCCAGAGGTCCTTGGAAATCTTCTATCAGACCAACATTAACAACAATAAATCACAGTGAGTAAATGTTTAATCAAATTCAATTATTTAAAAAAACAAAAATATAAATTAAATAAATAAATATTACTCTCAATATACTATATTAATAATTAACTATATTAATAACAATCCTATATATTAATATAATATAATATAATATAATATTTAAAATTAAAACAGATTTGTACTGATGGCTGTCCAGTCAGATCATCAAATAATAATAAATAACAACTGACTCCTGTCATTTGTATGTTGATCAGACCAACAAAAACAACAATTAATCACAGAGAATAAACCTTTTAATCAAATTTAATGAATAAAAATATTACTAATAATGAACTTAAATCAACTCATAATATAATATAATAAATTTAGAACTGACTCCTGTCATTTGTGTCTTTAACATTACCTTCTAAACCTACCTGAGATATATCTGTTCTCTACTAACTGACTGTCCACCAAAACAATCCAATTATTATTAAACAAATACATTCAAATATGCTGTTGAATCTCTGATTATTTATGACATCCTCTGCTGCTTTCATCTCACTCTCCTTTGTGAATTTTGTGAAAATGATAATAATTGGAATCTTTTGGATCGTTCTATTTTAAACTCAAGGCCATGGCGAGTTTAAGTGAGAGGATAATTAGAATAATTAAACCATTGGGAGGCACTTTTCCTAAGCACATCTCTCTCTTTTCTTCTAATTCTATTCAACTCTCCTGATTTATCAACTAACTAGCCTGCATTGCATTTGCATGATCAGACTTCAGACAAAATCACTTCTATGTCTTTACAATACCACAGAGACCGCAATTACCAGCATCCAGAGAGTGTAGCAAATGCTGACAACATTACCTTTCCTACTTGCTACATCTAAAATGAATTTCATGATCAAGGCATTCCAGACTACTTTTCCTTGAAGATACTTTGCAATTAAGTAGTAATACACACAAATACATGCAGACTCCATGTTTTAGAGTTTAAAAAAAAATTGTCATAAAATTTTGTGAGAAACCTTATAGAAGTATATGTGTTTTCAAGAGAAAGGACAGAGAAAGAGAGAACCCACCTGTTTTTTGTCTTGATTTTTGTCATCATTTAAGATATCACTAAGAGTTACGTGAATAGCCTGTGTGTGCTCACACAACTTCTTAGCCTGCGGCAAGACAAAAGAGGACAGACTGAAGCAGCATATAAAATGTAGAAACACTGACAAAAATGAAAATACTCAGAAGCGCATGATGTGCTACAGAACAGATAATGCTGTAGAGAGGACTAAATCAGTACTGGGATCTCTGAGGCCTGATGGTGTAACTATGATGAATATCTTGTTTAAATTAACTCTGATGAAACTCTGACGTGACAGGCCTATTTATAAATACATTTCATGGCTGAAGAAAGCACAAAATTACAGACAAAGTTATTTACAGGAGCACAACACTTGCTGGATATCACCTTAAAAGACAAGAAATAAACACTAGAATCATTTAATTGTAGCTTAAAACAAAGTATAATTAATTTAGCCACTCAATCATTTTGTACTTAAAATGACTCTTACTATGGTTCTTTTCCCAGATGCTGGAGGACCCAACAATATGATTCTTGGCACTGAAACAGATTTATTTGTAAAATCAATTAACTGTCCTCAATACATTGTTGATGCAAGATGACATTGATAGTTAATTAAGTCTTATAGTGTAATAAAAAAGCTGCCAGTGAGTGTCATTCTATAAATATAACTGTTTTTTTATCTGAACAGTGTAAACTAATTGGATCTCTGCAGATCCTCCAACTTCTTATATTTTATATAAGATATTTTATACGACTGCGCCATCTTGTGGTATGGGACGTATGATTGTATTGTTGTAAGAATGTATTACTTTTATAAGATACATTTTAAAAATAAATAAAAACGTTAAGAATTTATCACGAATACAATTACAAAAATCTTACCATCAATACTGTCCCTTTTCAGGAAGTTAATCAGGTATTGAATGGGGTCCTCTGGTTTGTCCACCATCAAATTTCTCACTAGTGTCTGCAAATGTCATTTATTTATGTGAGTGAAATTTCCTTATAGATTATCATAAACTTGTTAAACATTGTCTAGTAAAATGTCTATACCTGGACCAAATGAAATATGTCATGTTTCTCTGCGTAAATGGCCATCTCAGGAGGGATTCTGAGGGGCCTGACAGTTGGATCCATCACTGCAGTACACCACACGACACAGAAAGTCACCAAAAGCTTGAAAAGCTGTAAAGAACTGTAAAATAAAATGTGCCTTGGTTCAAAAAGAGAGACTATTAAATCAACAAAACACATAAAAGAGTCTTTTATGAGGTTAAACATGTACAAAAGGCGGGAAAAGACTCAAACTTATGACGTAAACAAACTAGGTTTTCGGACTGACCTTTCAAAGTCAGACAAATGATTGAATTTAGATTGGTTTTCTTGCTCTTCGCTTTAAGAAATGTTACTTTTTACTGCGTAGGTACTTGATTAAAAACAAGATGCAGTTTACTGTTTTGATGGAGAGTCAAAATTAAGAAATATATTTTATGTTACCTTGAAATGTAGTTGTTAATAGTTTGCTGTGCGAACGCGTTTGTTGATGTTTGTTGCCATTGGTAACTTGGTCAGCCAATCACCACCACCAGAGGGCGCACGAGTATCCTACTCTTGTTGCTAAGCAGCGCAAATTCAATGCAACAGAAACAATGTAACGTTACATATGTTTGATATGCCTCTACAATACGTACTACTAATACAGGTAAGTTCTAGTTCATATGAATATGTTATTTATTATGATGAATACCATTTCTGTTTACCTTTTTTCCCATAATAAAATACTACTTTTTTCTTCTCAAATCCAAACATCTCAGTACTGCAAACGTGGGTTTTCAAGCTGCGAGTCTCTAACTTTACACTGCTATTGGGTTAACAACAATCTCTCTCTAAACAGTACTGTTCTTGTTCTGCACTCTAACATTACTGTATCCATTTTAAACAGGTCAAGTACTGAGATGGCTGACGTCAGAGAGCAGTTACTTTCCATTGAGGAGAAGTATAAACGTTTTAAACAACAGCAATTTATATTTATAACCGCTCTTGAGCGCTCGAGGGAGCATGCCAGGGACAAAACTGAGCCTGTCTCCACCGTCGCACAGGTTATGATGCGTTCTTAGTTTCCAATTGAAATATATATATATATATATATATATATATATATATATATATATATATATATATATATATATATATACAGTGGTGGCCAGAATTATTGGCACCCTTCATAAATATGATCAAAGATGACTCTAAAAATAAATCTGCATTGTTTATCCTTTTGATCTTCAATTCATAAAATGATTTTCTCCAAAACACGTTGGCCACAATTATTGGCACCCCTAGAATTTTTTATGAGTAAAATATCTCTGAAGTATATTCCCATTCCTATTTACATTTTTTTAGCTCACCAGGGTGATCATGAACGTGAAATTGTCTAGCCATGACTTCCTGTTCCACAGGAGTATAAACATGAGGAAACACAAAGGCCAAATTCCCTTAATCATTCATCAAGAAAATACCTAAAGAATTGAAAACCCCCATTTCCACTATCAGGGAGATAATTAAGAAGTTCCAATCAACTAAAGATGTTACAAATCTGCCTGGAAGAGGACGTGTGTCTAAATCGTCCTACTCCTGCGTGGTGAGGAGGAGAGTTTGAGTGAAAGACTCTCCAAGGATCACAGCTGGAGAATTGCAGAGATTAGTTGAGTCTTGAATCTCAGAAAGCCCAAAAAAAATTATCAAAAGCACCGACATCCCCACAAGTTGTTTGGGGGTTTCAAGAAAAATCCTCTGCTCTCATCCAGAAACAATCTCCAGCATATTCAGTTGTCAGACAATACTGGAACTTCAGACGGGACGAGCTTCTATGGTCAGATGAAACAAAAAAAAAAGCTTTTTGGCAGCAAACCCACCAGATGGGTTTGGTGCACACATGGATAAAAAGTGCCCCATGCCCACGGTTAAATATACTGCTGGATCTTTAATGTTGTGGACCTATTTTTGTGCTGGAGGTCCTGGACATCTTGTTCAGATACATTGTATCATGGATTCTATCAAATACCAACAGATAAAAAATCAAAACCTGACCGCTTCTGCTAGAAATCTTATAATGGGCCATGGTTGGATCATCCGTCGGGACAATGATCCAAAACAAACATCAAAACCAGCACAAAAATGTGTCACTGAGCACAAAATGAAGCTTCTGACATGGCCATCCCAGTCCCCTGACCTGAACCCTAAAGAAAATGAGTGGAGTGAACTGAAGAGAAGAAGCACCAACATGGAGCTGGGAATCTGAAGGATCTGGAGAGATTCTGTATGAAGGAATGATCTCTGATCTCTTGTCAGGTGTTCTCCAAACTCATCAGGCATTATAGAAGAAGACACAGAGCTGTTATCTTGGCAAAAGGAGGTTGCAAAAAGAATTGAATAAAAGGGTGCCAATAATTGTGGTCAACGTGTTTTGGAGAAAAAGATTTATTTCATAATGTTATTTCCCCCCCACTTTCAATTCTTTTCCTTTAGTGAAAGGGGTTAGATTTTTGCTAATTTTATAAATTAAAGATCAAAAGGATAAACAATGCAGATTTATTTTTAGAGTCATATTTGATCATATTTATGAAGGGTGCCAATAATTCTGGCCACAACTGTGTGTATATATATATATATATATATATATATATATATATATATATATATATATATATATATATATATATATATATTTCAATTTAAAATAGCTGTTTTCTGTTTAAATATATTTTATATGCATTTCTATGATAGTAAAGCTGAATATTTATCAGTCATTACTCCAGTCTTTAGTGTCACATGATACTTCAGAACTCATTCTAATATTCTAATTTGGTGCTCAGGAAACAATTCTTTTTATTATTAATGTTGGAGGCTACAGCTGTGCTGATCAATATTTTGTGGAAACTGGTGCATTTTGTACAGGATTCTCAGATGAATAGAAAATTCAATAGAATAGCATTTGTTTGAAATTGATTTTTTTAAGTCTTTACTTTCACTTTTGATCAATTTAATGCATCCTTGCTGAATAAAAATAATTTTAAAAAAAAATCTTACTGACCCCAGCATAATATGAATTTGACATTATCAGTAAATGATGATGTTCCTCTGTAGGTCCAAAGGTACATGACTCACCACTGCAGCAATTCCACAGACAGATGCATCTTTTCACTCTTTTTGGAAATTATTTCTGATCTTGGAGGCGTTTTAAAACATCTCGAGTCCTCACTGTCCAGCCAAAACACTTCCTGTGAGGGCCTGGATACTTGCAGGGATATCCTTGGCCCTAACAGCAACATCACTCAGCTAAGGGCACAGTTAAGTGACAGAGAAATTACACCATTTAATTTAATATAATTAAATTGATATCTAAATTAAAGCTTCATGTTTAGATCCAGGATATGGATGCTAATCCTTTTCTTTTCATAGATTGAAATCAAGAAGCTCAAGAGTCATCTTAATATGAAGAATAGCCACAATGCATCACCATTCATTACTTTTTTCCTTCACAGCTACCCACACAATGAGATCAACCGGCTGAGCTGTGATGAAGCAAGGAATTTCTATGGTGGGATTGTTAGCGTGATTCCATTGGCTCTAGACCTCCTCACCACCTACAGTAGAGGAGGTGCTCAACGTCCCACTCCAACAGCTACAGAAACATCTCAACAAACAGTGGCAAAGAATGTGGAGATGGTTGCAGACCTTAATAAAGACACCAAAAAGAACCTGAGCAGATATAAACAAGGGGCAGGTGGCTGGCATGCTGGAAAACCAGCCTGGAAGCCACCAGGAAATACAAGGAGATAAAACACTTTTTCAATGCTTATGCATGTTTTTGCTGTGAGTTTTCACACAAAGTATTATACACAATTACTATTTTAAAATAGATGACTATGACAAAAATATGCAAAACATATATATTTTATTTTTTGTTGATCATAGCAAGTGAGGAACACAAATCTGTTTTCTCAAATTCAAAATAGAGTCCCTGGTTACCCATTACACCAATCACCGTCTGATTGTACCATAGTTCAGATAACTTTTGACAAACGACTTCAGGTGACGGACAGGTTTCCTACTTTTTCAGTAAGGCATTTTGTGAAACAACAAAATGTTTGAGAGGGCTTTTGGTATAAAAACAGAACGTAAAGTCAGAGTGACGGAAACAAAGCACAAGCTGTAAGATCACACTCATGGCAAACCATGATAACAGTTTGAACAAAGAAAAACAGCAGTGATTTTCCATAGATTTCAATTCTCACTGTAAACTCTCTGAGCCATTTCCCCAGCTGGCAGACCAAAGCCAGCATTTTATTTTATTTTATTTTATACGAAACAGCACTTCACATATTCCTATTATATCTCGCACTGAAAACAAAGCCCAGGGGCAAGTTTTTTTTTTTAGAAAGAGACAAGTATATTGCTCTTCTAGGGTTCAGCAATCTTAAGAGGGCCTGAATTAAAAAAGAAGTGCTTTTACTTCAGCCAGCTGCAGCCCATTATATGAAGGCTTTTTGTTGCAGATGGGGTCTGACCTGCGTAAAACAGAAATGAAAAAAAAAAAAAATAATAATAAAGGCATATAAGCCTTCTGGCTTACAGCAAGCAGCTTCCTTTCAAAGTTTAGTGTGTCGAAGTATTGCAGTGGCCGTGTTCTGTACGCTATTAACACAAGAACATTCACCCATCTGACACATCTTAGACCACAAAGATATTTTCATTTCTCAATAGGTCTCGACTGTACAAATGCACCTACAGCAGCCTGGCCTGTGTTCTATAAGGCTCTGACGGTCCTGCAAAGCAGCAATCTAAATCTGTTTATTTTTCCCATCATCACTCATACCTTCGAGCTGGCATGAAGTGTTAGCTAAGAAGTATTGCACTGGTGACTGGGCGCTACAATCCCAGTGGAGAACATTAATGCATAAAAATAAAATCTATTACTAGAAATACAACACAAGACTTGCTTATTCTCTATAGGCGAAGCACACAAAGCACTGCTATGGCATATACACGGCTTGCCTCAGCAATGAAATGCGATTTCTTATTCTACTTCACCTACGCCACATAGCTTTTTAGTTTTTCACATTTTTATCAGACTGATTGTTTGTTTTGTCAGAGGCATGATCTATTTACAGTGCTCTGTTTGCAGTGATCACACTCTGTATTGTGCAATTTCTGAGTCACATCAGCGGAAATTAACAATGCTCATCTCGCAGTGACTAAAAGGGGCATTTTGCGTGGATCAATCTAGGAGTATTGGAAACCGAACAGTACTATTACAAGAGCAAATACAGTGATTAAGTCAATACATTTGCTGGAAAATACAGTACAGAGGCCCAAATAACATCCAGCCACCATGCAATATAATCACCACGGTCGCTTACTGAATGCCAATTATAAAAACAAAACAAAAATATACTGAATTACAATGAATTCATATTAGACAGGAGATTAATGAACCTTTTTGTTTGAAGACAAGATGTTCTCTTGCCATGTGGTGACTACATGGCAACTGCCAAGCGACAATTTTTTTTTTTTTTTTTTTTGGCTATTTCATAGTACAAGAGCTTTTAAAATGAACTAAAACATTGCAAACCACTCTAACAAAAAGAGCGTTGCGTTCTAATACTGGGTTCAAAATTATCCTCTTCTAACTGCGGACAATCATGTCAGCAGTATATACAATCAATGCTCATGGAGGGTCTCGTTGTAGTCCATGATCCGCAGATCCTGCTGCCTCCGCCGCTGAATATTATACGCCCGAGGTCTGTCCATGGGCTGCAGGTCAGCCTGCTCAGTAGCCCCTTCAAGCTCCATGCTCTCTTTGGGATCTGTGATTGGCTGAACCTTAAAATCCTTGGAAAGGCAGGTGAAGGCAGACGGCTCGCCCTCATAGTGGCTCTCGCTCTTATTGCGAAACATTTCTCTGGCTCTCTTACCCAAAAAGCTTCCAGTACTGGGGTAAGAGCCAACTGCCAGTGGGGAGTCACAGGGGAGGGCAGGAAATGAATGGGTAAGGGCGGAAAGATCTTCTTCCTGGCTGCCATTAATGAATGTTGTGGGTGTTTGTGGAGACCCAGCAGATATTTCACCATTGACACACATGTGCGTGCATTCCTCTCTTTTCATTGGGTTGGCTGATGGAGATGGAGCAGATGGGCCTGTACTGTTGCCATTTGGCCTGAAACACAAATAGAAATATAATTCTTTAATAAAATTCAGCAAACCAACATCTTACTTTTTATGTCCTGAAAAGTCTAAAATACATTACAAAACACACTGTTTGCATTTGTAAATCAGTATGTGGAGGAGAACATCTGTGCATGACAAGAATATGGAACTCACCTCTGGTTGGTGGGACTGCTGGGCTCAGAAGTGGGCTCTGCTGGTGCATTAGTGTTCAGGTTCTTGAGCTCTATCTGGCTATAGAGTTCAAGCAGCTCAGATTGTAATGCCTTAGTGATGTGCTTCTGGGCCAAATACCGGTTTTCTGAAGCCTGCAGCTGTTCCCTACATGAAAAAACAATGCAGACAAGGATTAAATTAGCAAATCTTACAGTAAGAATTGGTTGAAGAGATAGAGATGAACAGTAGAGCTGGGACAGTACATCGATTCTTGATTTACGATACAATGATTCTGATATTTTCAGAATGCATCACGATTCTCTCTCGAATCGATTCTGAGCTTACTTTTTAACAGCAGATGGCACTCTAGGCTAGTTTTTAACCACACACTCAAATGCTCACGAAGAAGATTGCTGGAGTGCGCTCCTGCAGAGTCATGTAAGTGGTTAAATATACTTGCACATCGTCTCAGAATGCTTTTATAACGAGATTAATGTAAACACAGTCCACTGCGAACACCCTTGTAATTTGCTTCAACCTTCTCAAACTTTATGAATGAAGTAGTTTTAACGTAGTGTCATCTGGTGTTAAAAACCAAGTTCATAATTGATTCGAGAGAGAATCGCAATACATTTGGAAAATATCAAAATCGATCCAGAATCGTTGTATCAAGAAATTATGTATTGCCCCAGTCCTAATGAATAGAACCTGATGATCCATATTCTACAGATCACTAGTTTATAAGACCTATCATAAATTCATCATTAGCAAACATTAGAGGGGGTTCATGAGCTGATGAAATTTAAATCATAAAAAAAAAAATACAAATCAATATAAAACACTGACTAAAAATAAATAAATTTTATTTTCCTACATGTTAGTGAACATGTGAATGTGTTAAATTATTGAAATAAGAAAATATTTTAGATCAAAGTGGTTTGGCTGATAAAAAGTTTGGGAACCCCTGAGTACGGTGTACATTTTAGGACTTCCTCACATTTCAGTCATACAACGAAAAGGCGTCATGCCTCAGACTAAAAGGCTTCAATCATCGGACAAAACGGCATCGCGCCTCAGACTGAAAGGTTTCAGGTCTCAGGAAAAACAACATAAAGTGTCAGGTCTCGTACAATTAGGCATCGAACGAATCAGCCTCTGACCAAAAGGCATCGGATGAAACAGACTCAGACAAAAAGGCATCAGGTTTTTTTTTTGTTTTCCTATTGGCTTTTATCCCATTATAATGCAGTCCTTCAGTTGTCTTTTTCTTTCTCCCTTTTTTATATATTTAACTGTTACTATTCCCAAATTGACGTAAGGTGTGTGTGCAAGCTTTAATTAAATAAATTACACCGGTTAGGTTCTATGCAGAAAAGAACATGCCGATTTTCACATTGGTCTGCAGAAAAACAGCAACGGGCTGAATGAAAATGTAAAATGTGACTCTTCCATCCAGATAGTGGTATTCTGTTTTTATTGTTACTTTATTTTTTATGCATTCCATTTTTATTCTTATGTATTTGTTTCCTTTTTATGTAAAACACTTTGAATTACCATTGTGTATGAAATGTGCTTAATAAATAAAACTGCCTTGCCTAATCGACTCTCTGACAGTAGGTACTGGAACAGCAGAAATAAAGCCGTTTCCTTGGTAACCTCTGTACACAAAGCAGCTGTGCTTATAACAACGCAGTCAAATAGCTGGAAAGATTTTTCACCTCTCATAAAAATTAACCATGGGTTTTACAACAAATAAAACAAAAAACCTGGTTATTGTAGTTAACCATGGCAACCACAAATTAACCATGGTTTTCCTACAATATAGTTTATGGTATTTGTAGTAAAATTACTGTTATAAATTATTGGTATAGTAGTCTATCAATACGACAAAAAAAATCATAGTTAACACACTTTTAACCATGGTCAAATAGTTTGCAATGCAGGCTAGTTGCAATGTGTTATTTAGCTAACTTTTTATACATGCAAAAAAACTAGTGAATAATACAAATTCACAAAATAATCACAGTGGGATATGTTTTATACAACTTAGTGTAACATTTAACAGAAAACTGCGTGCACGTGACGTCACATTGAGGCGGGGCAATTCGTTTCTAAGTTTGTTTCGTCTGATGCCTTTATGTCTGATGCCTTTTAGTCCAATGCCTTTTATCTGAGTCTGTTTCATCCGATGCCTTTTGGTCTGAGGCTGTTTCGTTCGATGCCTAATTGTACGAGACCTGACACCTGACGTTGTTTTTCCTGAGACCTGAAGCCTTTCAGTCTGAGGCGCGATGCCGTTTTGTCCGACGACTTAAGCCTTTTAGTCTGAGGCATGACGCCTTTTCATTGTATGACTGAAATGTGAGGAAGTCCTAAAATGTACACCGTACCTGTGATAATATAATACACTATATTATTATATAATAAAATATGTTTGGGCATAGAAATAAGATTCAGATTCCAACTGTGATTAGAATTTTGAGCGAAAAGAAATTAAATACTTTTTCAACAGGACTACGAAAGTAGAGGTAACCACATACATGGCTTGGCTTTTGACGTTTTCCAGCAGTTTCTTTTGCTCTCGGATGACTTGCTCTTTCTTGGTGAGTTGGTTCTCCAGGTCTGTGATGCGCTGTTGGGCGGCCTCAAGTCTTTGACTCTGCTGGAGAGAGCTCTGCCTCAAACGCTCAACCTCACGCAGTGAAGATGCCTGCAGCATATTCAGCTCCTAACAGTCAAAAAAAAAAAAAAAAATCAAGTCTGAGTTGAACTGAACAGACCAAAGTCATTTTCAAGTTCATTGGTTTAAAGCTCTTATGATTGGGTGCTAATGTATTGATATCAATACAATTGATCACACTAGCCACTATTTCATGGATTGCTGAATAGCTTGCTGGATAAAAAAATAGTCACATCTGGCAAACTAGAGATTTGCTGGATTTAAGCAATGATGTGATTTAAGTCATCAATAGTTAATAATTATGAATACCTTGCTAGCCTCAGGCCCCAAGCGGTCGATTTCCTCGGCAAATAACTTGTTGGCTTCACCCAAAAGCAGCAGCTGCTTGTTCAGGAAAGCCATCTGCTGCTCCATGTTTTCACTATTGTTCAGCTGAGGTTGGATAAATCAGGAACACAAATCAAAATCAAACCATCAATAACTAGGGGCAACATCTAAAATTTGCTTTTAAAAACTTAAATATTCTTGCACTGTAATAGATAGTGTTTTTATATCCAGTATTTTTGTCACAAACATGTCTAACCTTGATGGACAGCTGGCTGAGCATGTGTCCCATATTACACACTTTGTTATTGGCTTTCTGCAGCTCTGCCTCCATTTCTCCAACCTTCTTCTGATTCTCCTGCAAATCACTCTGTGAATGATGCCACATAAAACAATTGGCTTTTAACAAAGATGTCACGCACTCTCTTCTACATTCCAGCAAGAAATTGACAAACATGGGCAATTTTTGTTGCTGTTTTGTGAGTGAATAAGAGTAACCATATATTTATTCATGTCCTATAGCCTTATGATAACCTTTAGCTCCTGCATCTTTGAGTAGTAGTCATTCCGCTCCTTCTGTAGCTGCTGGATTTGAGTCTGCAATTGGCTCACAAGAGCCTCTCTGTCTTCCTGTACCCGTCTGGAGCGCCGCTGCTCCTCCTGCAGGCTTACCTGCACAGTCTTGATCTCAATTTCCTGAAGTTTGAGTTGAGTTTTCTGCAACGCACACACACATACACACTCAAAACCACACCACTGGAAAATCACTGATATTTGCTCTCATTGTAATGTCACCAATTATGCTAAGACCTGAACACTTCTGCATTGATTATAGACAGTTACAGTTACAGAATTTTTCAGAATAAATTTGGTAAAATGTGATAAATGGTGCTACTTTTTGCACCATTTATTTAATAAGTATGCAAAGAATGTCAAATTTTGCACAGGCCTGGGCAGTCTTTCCAGTTTTATTTATTACCATGGAGTTGTTTTGCTCTTCCAGAGCAGTAGTGTTAACGATACGGCCAAACAGACGGCGGTTACGAAGTGCGTGTTGCTCTCTCTTATGTCTCTCATACAGCAGTTGGTTATGTAGCAATAGCAGCTGACTGCGCAACATCCCCAGCTCATCTGATGCTGCAGACACAGGACCTGTAAAAATAAATTGCAGTCAATTCAAAAGTAACAGCAGTAGTGCAGTAGTTCAAATGTAAAAAAAACTAATAATAATAAAAAATAAAAAAATAAAAATAGCATTAGGGCTGCACGATATTGAAAAACTGACATTGGTTTTCTGTTATAACTTTTTGATTGATCTGCAGTATATACGGAGCCCCTAAAGGGACCTTTGCAAAAATAAAAAAATGACAGAGTTTCGCGCACGGCCTTATGTCTGCTTTAAAGCATTCTCTGTGATGGCCAGGATATGAATAGCTGTGTGCATTGTTCTTTTTGCCAAGTTAAAAAAATAAATAAGGCTGATACAGTAAAAAGTGCTCAAAATGTGGCTTTCGTTAGGGAAGTGCGTCATTTTTCCAGGACTTATGTCCATTTGAACTTATTTAACTCTGTGGCATCCAAGAATCGCGCTGAGAAATGGGTTCAGTGTGCATTGTCATAATGCCACGTTTAATGGTTAATGAAAAAACACTGGTACAGTAAAATGATGAAACTTTGTATTTTGTTAGGGCAGTAGGCCATATTTATATTTTCCCATGTAAAAATACTGGAACTGTAAAATGTAGGAGTACTAAAATTTCATATTTCACAAGATCAAATGGCCCTTTATTAAACCACTTTGTTGGATTTAACGCATCCTTACAGGCGACAGAGAAATCCTTATTTTCTTCATTCAATTCTAACTTATGTGCTTATTACGAGCAGAGCCATAAAGGAAGGCACATGTTTAATTAAAACGAATAATTAGCTGGATTCATTCTAGACGATCTGGTCTAAGAAAGCCAGATTTTGAGCAAATACAGCTGTATTAGTTCATGTGCATCCACTCTCATATTCTCATTCATTTTCATGATCTTTATTAGTTCATGTGCATCCATACTCTGGCTTTCTTCATAGGCAGTGACGCACAAATGAAATAGGTTATAGTATACACAAACCGGAAATTGTAATGCATGCGCACGACATAAGTTTCTCGTGCGCACATGAAAGTTTCCCGTGCGCACGCGAAACTCTGTCATTTTTTTATTTTTGCAAAGGTCCCTTTAGGGGCTCCGTAAGTATATCTATCACATTTTTTATTTTAATCTAATCACACAGCTTTACTTAGAATCTACTGGAATTCAGATTATAGCTGATCAGGACCACCACAAAGCTGTTTCTGAGGATTTGATAGTGAACTACATATTGCTCAGCATAAATGAGTACATCCCCTTTGAAGAGTAACATTTTAAACAATATCTCAATGAACAAAAACAATTTCCAAAATGTTGACAAGACTAAGTTTAATATAACAAATGTTTAACTTATAACTTGAAAGTAAGGTTAATAATATAATTTAGATTACACATTTTTTAGTTTTACTCAAATTAGGGAGATGCAAAAATGAGTACACCCCACAACAAAAACTACTACATCTAGTACTTTGTATGGCCGCCATGATTTTTAATGACAGCACCAAGTCTTCTAGGCATGGAATGAACAAGTTGGCAACATCTATCTTTTTCCATTCTTCAAGAATGACCTCTTTTAGAGACTGGATGCTGGATGCTGGAGTGATGCTCAACTTGTCTCTTCAGAATTCCCCAGAGGTGTTCGATTGGGTTCAGATCAGGAGACATACTTGGCCACTGAATCACTTTCACCCTGTTCTTCTTCTGAAATGCGTTTGGGATCATTGTCATGTTGGAAATGTGAACGACGACCAAGGACACGGAGTAATGGTAGCATCTTCTCTTTCAGTATAGAGCAGTACATCTGTGAATTCATGATGCCATCAATGAAATGCAGCTCCCCGACACCAGCAGCATTCATGCAGCCACACATAAGGACACTGCCACCACCATGTTTCACTGTAGGCACCATGCATTTTTCTTTGTATTCCTCACCTTTGCAACGCCATTCAGTTTTGAAGCCATCAGTTCCAAAAACATTTATCTTGGTCTCATCACTCCAGAGTATAGAGTCCCAGTAGTCTTCATCTTTGTCAGCATGGGCCCTGGCAAACTCTAGGCAGGCTTTTTTGTGCCTGGGCTTTAGGAGAGGCTTCTTTGGTGGACGGCACCCATGCATGCCATTTCTCTGTAGTGTACGCCATGTTGTGTCATGGGAAATAATCACCCCAGTTTGACTTTGACCTTACTTACATGTTATAAGTTAAACAGATGTTATATAAAACTTAGTCTTGTCAACATTTTGGAAATTGTTTTTGTGTTCATTAAGATATTGTTTAAAATGTTACTTTTCAAAGGGGGTGTACTTATTTACACTGAGCGCTGTATAAGACAGTAGAACAATCTTACAGAAAAAAATGTATTTAAAGGAAAGTGGCAGGAAAATGGAAACAAACACAGGACAGGTTGTAGGAGAAAAGCTGGAGGACACAATCATCTTGAGCACGGAGAGCCTATAAATTAGTAAAATTACTAAATACCTTTTCCTTTATTGCTATGCTGTTTACCTCCAGAGTGTTGGTCTGCTGACTGACTTTGAGAGGACAGAGTTCTGTAAGAGAGCAAACGGACATCGTTCCAACACATTTTCTCTAATATACTTTTAGAAGTCAGAAGAATAGAAGCATACCTCTTCAGCACTTTCTCATGAGTGTCATGACCCTGCTGAATAACACGGTCCAACACCTCCAGAGGGGAGGTGGCAGAAAGATCCTCCCCCTCCAGCTCCTCTCTGTCCTCCTTTTCTCCTCCAGCCCTTTGAAAGGCCTCTGCGGTCTTCCTCTCCAAAAACAGAGATGCTACCTTAGGCAAGGCAAGGTCAAAGAGTGGCTCATAAGGCATGGACTCCTTCGTCAGATCAGACAGAGAAAATTTACTGCTCTTCCCATTCTCGATGGGGGTGAAAGCAGGCCAGAGGGACCAGGGAGGTTGCTGTTCTCCTCCTTTGGTAGTGCATTCAACCCTGTCTGGTGTGGACACTAAATTCTGCTCATGGCTGGGGTGAGATGAGAGAAGGGTGTCCAAGGAGCCGGAAAATGAGCAATCTATGCCTGGCCTCATTCCGAAGTCCAATCTCGTTTGTGTGAGACTCAAAATCTCCTCGTTGATGGTATCTAGAAAGAAAATGTAAGAGATGTTGGTGAAAAAGGAAGGGATGGTTGAAAACACTTGAAAAGCTGAGGCACGCATTGTTCTGCATGATATCACCACTCTCACCATCCTCTCTTTCCCCATCTGCCCTTTTGACAATGTCAGAGAGCTGTGCCAATGGCACTGGAGTCTTGGCATCAACTACACCTCCTAAAAGTAGCAAAAGCAAAGCATATTAATCAGTGTGTCACTTACTTAAATGAAATGAGAATGTATAAATCTCAGCGAATATTCTCACCATTGTTATTACTACTTCTGGGTGTGACTTTTTTCAGTTCTTTGCACGTCTGAATCACCTGAGCAGTTTTAGACAGAAAAGCATTTTCATGAAAACATGCACATGGAACATTTCTCTGAATGAGTTTAATAAATAACAAGGCAAATGCTTTATACGTCAATGTACCTTAGCCTGAGTACTGCTGGTATTTTGGGCAGGCTGCCCCATGTCCTCTGAAAGTGATGTGAGAGGAGATGACCCTGAAGGCGTGGAGGGAGATAGGGTCCATTTTCCATCCCCTGTAACAAAAATAACCCCTGAAGCCATCCGAGGCGCCAAACAAACAGAACCATTCTGCTTTAATAGATCAGAATGCATTTGGCTGACCTGGAGTGCTGGGGATCCGTCCTGAGAGGTGGGAGGCACTATGTAAGACGTCAGAAACTGTGGTGGGGGACATTCCTCTAGAGCTGGGAGGTGTGGTCATCCCACACATTGAGGAAGGGCTCCACATCTCCTCCTTCGTCCCTGAGGAATTCAGGTCTTCACTCTGTTGATGGATCAAATATATATTAAAGCATTAACGAATCATATAATTGCTACTCTATATTTAGAGTTTTTTTTTTTTTTTTTAACTTTCTTTTGGATTTGGATTACTATTTATTAGGGGTATCAAAATGCTCTCCTTGCAGAGTATTTACATAAAAACAGTCAGCTGTCTTAAGTGAACGGGGACAATTGAAAAAGAAGTAGTCAACGCTAATAGCCTCTTGGGCAGCGCGCCGACATATAGTGCAGTTGTGCTTCGGGGGTCACGAGTTCGAGTCCCGGCTCGTGGACCTTTCCTGGTCCTGTCCCCCTCTCTCTCTCCAACTTTGCTTCCTGTCAACTTACTGTCCTGTCATAATAAAGGCAAAAATGCCAAAACATAAATCTAAAAAAAAGAATATATATCATATACAAATTATAACTGGATGTATATCAATACATCAAATCTGTGCATGAGGTCTTAAGGTGACTGTCTGTGTCCTTAATTTTAATCAAACAACAAAAGAAAAAGAGAAAAATCACTCACTGCTCTTGACTGAATAACTTTAGTAGCTTTAATAAGAATCAGCAAACAGTATATTTAATTCATACATACAGTGAAGACAATGGAGAATTTTATTTATTTTTTTTACATTTGACAATTTCTGTAGTATTTCTTACTTCTGTGAAACAGCCGCAATCTACCTGAATAACTTGCAGCACACTTCAATTTGTATCTTTTTTTTCTATTGCATGTATTTGGCATATTGCTTGTATTTACATTTTTTGTTTTTATTTTAACTGACTGTTTACTTGTCTTTAATATGCCTGAGAACTTTTACGTTTTACTGTACATTAGATAGGCTAGTATTCGGTTTAACAACTATAATACTCATATACTCAATACTCGTATATACTCATAAGGTGATATAAAATATTGCTCATATTTTCCTACCATGTACGAAATCGTTTTCTACACCATGGTAACAATTTTTTATTAGAGGATGCTTACTTGATGGTTGGGGGCCTGTGCGCTGGAACCTGAGTCTTGGGTTACAGTGAGATAAGGTAGTGACAGAGAAAGAGACTGACGAACAGCAGCCATTGGTGTGACAGATGTGATTTCTGTTAGGAAAAAAATAGGAAAGATTCAAAATCTGTATTCTCACAGGAAAAATGTGAAAATTGTATTAATTATTAAATCCACAATATACACAAATGTCAAAGCCTTTATAAAGCCAAATACATTGTAATAAATAGTTTTATTACATGAAAACTTTTAAGTTGATCTCCTTTAAAGATGAAGAATGAAGTTGTTGATAATAGAGTCTGTATTATAGTTGTTTAGTTTACGTATATTTATACACACAAATACACTGATGGTCCAAAACATTATGACCACTCACAGGTGAAGTGAAAAATGTGAATCTCCTAACAAGGTCACATGTCAAGGACTAGGTTGATTAGATGGTAAGCGAACAATTGTTTCTTGTAATTAACGTGCTGGATACAGGAGAAATGGGCAGAAATAAAGATCTAACCACTTGGACAAGGGCCAAATTGTTACGGCCATAGGAATGGGTCAAAGTATCTCTGAAACAGCAAGGCTTGTGTGTGGCTCCTGGTCAGCAGTGGTGAGAACTTATCCACATTGTCCAAGGAGGGACAAACCACAAACCAGCAACAGGGTGTTGGGCATCCAAGACTTATCGATACAACAATGGCTATCCCGTCTGGTCTGAACCAACTGAAGGTCTACTGTGGCACAATTCACAGAAAATTTTAAAAGTATATCACACCCTGCTGCGTAGCCGCAGACTGGTCAGAGTGTACATGATGATCCCAGAGAACTGTCGAAAGCTCCTTCAATAGGCATGCGAGCGTCGAAACTGGACCATGAAGCAAGTAAAGCAGGAAAAGGTAGCCTGGTTTCATCAGTCCAGTTTTCTTTTGCATCACATGGATGGCTGTGTACGTGGGGAAGTGATGGCACCAGGATGCACTGTGGATCGATAACAAGCAAGTGGAGATAGAGTGATGCTCTAGGCAACATTCCGCTGGGAAACCCTGGGTCAGGACATTTATGTGAACGTAAATTTGACACTTGCCACCTACCTAAACTTTGCAAACTAGGTAAACCACTTAATGGCAATAGTGTTCCATGCTGTAAGTGGTCTCTTTCCGCAGTATAATGCACACTGCACACATTGTTATGGGAATGGTTAGCCTTAGCCTCAGACGTCACGACCACGGACCATTGGCTGAACATCAGATGCATATGGCACACTTAACTGGAAACACTTCAGTCGTCAACCGGTTGGCTGAATTCTAAAGGATGTCCGGGAAACATTTGTGTCACGTTATTTAATGGTCCACCTGGAAACAAATGCTGCGACGCCAAACCCCCTCATGGAAGAAGAATGCCGTCGTGTTGTATTTTCAAAAGTATGTGAAGTTTGCAGCTCCACTGTTGCAGTAAACTTGCACAACGTTCTTGAATTCATCATTTATTAGATGCACGCCAGTCTGTTATTGTAGGGACGCTGATTTTACACGCTCCTAAACAAGATGTGGAACAAAACAAACTCTGATTGGTTGCGTTACATGTCAGTCAAATGTCCTCTTGGGCAGTCCTTGGCGAATGAAAGCTGCGGTAGAGTCCAGTCCTTCTGCCGTCAGTCTGAAGGTCTGGCTATGTGAGACTAGAGAATGGTTTGAGGAACATGATAAAGAGTTCATGATGTTGCCCTGGCCTCCAAAATCCCCAGATCACAATCTGATTAAACATCTTTGGGACGTGCTAGACCAAAAAGTCCAATCCACTACATCTCCACCTCGCAAGATCCTTGAGGGATCTGCTGCTAATGTCTTGGTGCTGGATAAAACAGGACACCTTCAGGGGTCTTGTAGAATCCATGGCTCAGCGGGTCTGCTCTGTTCTGACAGCACACGGTGGACCAAAAGCATATTAGGTAGATGGTCATAATATTTTGGCTCATAGGTGTTTATATTTGTTTGATAATTGTATTTTTCCCTTCTTTTTTATTAAAAAGATGGGGTGGACCTTATGATTTTTATTTTTATTTTTTTTAAATGTTGCTCTTTATTTGTGTTGAAGGCCTGTGTGCAGAAATGCCTCTTTTTTTTAATACAATTTCCAATTTTCCTTTAGTAAGATTTACAGGAAAGAACTACACACGACAGTGGTATCACTGAATTAATAACAGAAAAGTGCAATGCACATTATATGTCATTTTTACCATGAATACTGAGCTCTGAGCATGATCGGCTATGATCTACAGGACGCCGTGGTATGTGATCCGACAGAGAGGAGTATCCCTCTTCAGATGATGCCTCCTTAGAATCCAGCGAAATTTTGGCACATTCAATCACAATATCATGTGGCTCAAATCTCTTCCATCTAAACCAAAATTAACAGTGAAGTATGAACAATCACATTATGATCGAACAAAAAAGCATAATATTTCATTTTACATACCTAATTGGATCAACCTCGTAGTCTTTGGTTCCAGTGATGAGCTCAGGATGTATCCGTACATGCTCTAACATGGGCTGACATAAAAACATAAGAAAATTATAGAACGGGTTTTGGAATAGTAATAATAATTTTGCCACTTACATTAAGTGACAATTCTTAAAAATTGTGTGGCACGAGAGATAAAGCTCACCTTCACCACTTCCTCAAATGTGTCAACATTTTCTTTCATACTGTAGTGGGCACGTAAATATGATACAAAGTTACAAGGATACATCCCGTATAAACGATGAAAAAGCGAATACACGCTGGCATGTAGATGGACTGCAAACACTCCCTGAGCACCTACAGGACACATCCATAGAACCCAAGTTATGTTTCTACCATCTAAACATAGCACTTCCAAGATATGAAGCTTAAAAAAATTACAAAAGACAAATTCGTTTGCAATGTTTATGCCAAAGTACCTGGGTGACGCTGGTTCCATGCAGCAAGCCGTCCAAAGATATCAAAGTACTCGCACAGAAGTTGTTTGTTGGTTTGAGGAATCATGGGTAGTAGAGTGATTAACACCAGCACACCAGTTATTAGAACTACTACATCTGAGTCAGTCTGGAAGTAGAAATGAAAAAATGTTACCAAAACTACTACCAAATGCAACCATTACCATTGAAAAGTTTGGGCTCAGTAATATTTTTTAAAATAAATGTATAATATTATTCAGCAAAGACTCTTTAAATTGATCAAAAGTGACTGTAAAGACTATTTGTAACATTAATGTTACAAAATATTTCCATTTCAAACCAATGCTGTTCTTTTGAATTTTCTATTCATCAAAGAGCCCTTAAAAAATGTTTCATGGTTTCCACAAAAATATTAAGCAGCACAACTGTTTTCAACATTGATAGCACCAAATTAGCCTATTAGAATGATTTCTGAAGGATCATGTGACACGGAGTAATGGTTGCTAAAAATACAGCTTTATCACAAGTTACATCTTAAAATGCGTTAAATAGAAAACATTTTTACTGATAAATAAATGCAGCCTTGGTGAGCACAAGAGACTTCTTTCAAAAACTTTTAAAAATAATCTTACAGAATACAAACTTATGAACACAACGGTAGTGTATGCACACATACAGTATATATTTGTATAGAAGAGAAATTAACAATATGAAGGTGAATAAAGGACAGTTTTCATCTTTGGGTTAAATATCCCTTTAAAGGCCCACTGAAGCATCTTGGAATGCGCAGCATTATTCAATGTGTTGACGTAATTTCAACAGAAACAGGAAGACAGGGCGATATATCGAACAGCCCCGCCCCTTTTTTTAAATGGCCAATAGCGTTTTGTTTATATCACAGCTCAGCCAAAGCCGTTAAACTCAGTAAAACCTCCGTTTCCTTTTAATATCTAAACATTTATCCTCCTAATCTCCTCTATATCACTTTAAAATACAGCATTCTGTGCAGAATTCAAATGAGTCCATTACGGACTTCATTCGCGTCAATGGAAAGCATATTTACACTGTCTGAATCGTTCCCTATTCTCTATATAGTGCACTATGTGCCATTCACCATGCAGAAACTAGTAAATGTGTGAACAAATGACCAATTTCAGCCGTAGCTTCAGTGTCTGTTGATAATGTAGGAGGGGGGCGGGACTTCATATTCTAGAGAGCATTTGATTGGACAGAAGATTTGATGAGAAGCTGAAGTGCGATGTGATGTCAAGAAAATCCGTGATCCATATTAGCTGAAGTGAGAGACTAAGTTTCTCAACAATGAAATTATTTTGGAACACACCAGCTTATTCATAACATTAAGGCTAACATATTCATACTAAAAGCTTAAAAAAAAAAAAACTTACATTTTGATTTCAGTGGGACTTTAAGACATTTTCTACTGTTCTCAAATATCTCAAGTCAGAACAACCAGGACATCAGGACATTAAGACATTATAGGACATTCTCCTTGCTCAAAATCCCATTTGTAACCCCCATCACTCTTGACTGGCTTTTAGTTTGGTACCTTGAGGCATTTGAGCAAAGAAGCAAGAAGAGGGAAGCGTGCAATCTTGTGGATCCACGGTGGCTGCTTGCGAACAACATGGCCAAGGAGGGTGATGGTGGAGAGACGGCAGCTCTGCTTGCCCATGCATTCATTCATTTTATCTAGAAGATACTACAGAGAAATGAATCCAGATAAGGCAGTTATTCATCAATCACTGATATTCTGTAATCCATGATGACATCAAACACTATTCATCAATGTGTATACGGAAGAAACCTGAAGATGGTGACTTTCTCTCACCTTATCATGAGGCTCCCTGACAGAAGACAGGATGTCCAAAGCTTGAGATGAGCTCGTATCCAGGAAATAGTCAACAAGGCTATTCAGCAACATGGTCCCTTTATCTAGATCAAAATGAAAAAAAAAAAAAAAAAACATTTTAATACATAACTTAAATGTATCCATTGACACTGACAACAAATTCAGACTATATAACAAATATAAAGCAGTGAAATTCAAACAGAAGTTGGACAAGTGTAGTGATACAATTTTCTCAATTTGACCAATGCACCTGAGTAATGATGTAAACACAAAAGAAGACTAACCTGCGCTGAGAGTTTCCTGCAGCAAGTTTTTGACCTGTTCCAGCTCGTGCAGGTCAGAGGACCCCAGAAGAGGGACGAGGTCAAACGCATTTGGCTGGTCTTTGGCCATAGCTGTACAGGACAGTGGGCAGGGCTGATGCCTTTGTCACAGCATAAACCGATGCCCTGTGGTGTCAGCATGGGGTGTCTATGCATGAACTAGAAACAAAAATGGCAAAACACAATAATACTGAAGTCAGGTGATTAAGCTGACATGGGCAGATGATGAAATTCATCTTGGCGCTCCAACTGTCCAGGTTTTATGATCATAACACCGTCTCTTTCCCATTTTAGCAGTGGTGTCTGAGATTAAATTTTAGCAGTTCCAGATCTTTCATTTATGTCGACTTTGTGAAGTTTTCTGTGGTCAGTTTTTGTGGAAACATAGTCTTCAAGGAGAATATTGAGGTTTGCTAACACCTTGCTTCAGCTGTTTTGTGTTGTTTGGACACAATCCTTCTCAGTGTTTGATTTAGTTGATGAAGTCTTGCCATGCTTTATGTACACAGTAATAATCATAAAGACTGTTTTTCTTAAAACACACAAAAACTGGGAGGTTAAGATCACAGATGCTCTTGTTAAACAGGCTCTGATGATTTGCCGTTTTTGGCTGTCTGACAAGTCACCCATTTCACACATGGCTTGTACTAAACACTGCTTAAAATCACTTATACTGCACTCATATACAAACTAGAGAATATAAACAAAAAGATAATTGCAGTATTTGTTTTTTTTACTGTAGCCTACTACAAAAATTATATTAGCCCCTATTAATAATGGGTGTAGGGCTGTCAAATGATTAATTGCGATTAATTGCATACAAAATAAAGGTTTGAGTTCGCATAATATATGTGTGAGTACTGTGTGTAATTAATATGTATATATAAATACACACAAAATAATGTATATATTTAAGAGAAATATGTTATTCATGTACAAATATTTTTATTTATATATAATATTAATTATATAAAAATATAAATAAATACATATACTTGTAAATATTTCTCAAATATAAACATGAATGTGTTTGTATTTATATATACATAATAATTACATATAGTAGTAATATCAAATATATTAGGCAAACTCAAACTTTTATTTTGTATGCGATTAATCGCGACTAATCGTTTGACAGCCCTAAATGGGTGTTCACATTATTTTGTCCAATGCCTGTACATACATATGTACCATGCACACAATCTTTCAAATGTCTGGGGTTAGTACAGTTTTTTTTTTAAATCTTTTATCACATTTTTTGGACATGTGCCATGGTAATACCATTGTTTCTGTCTGTGCATATAGACATTGGTAGTCTATTCTTTAAAGTAGCACCAACTAAATACTATGGTACATGAACATGGTATTCATTTAGAACCGTGGTATAACCATCTAATACCATCCCTGAATACCAAAACAGTAGTATTTTGTGAGGGTGTAATCTCAACAACCCACTCGTCTATGATGCCCAAAAATTCTGTCTAGGTAGTCAGCTTACTAGGTGTTGAGACGCAGCCATTATAAAAAAATCAAATGTAGCCTGTCATGCTCGATTGAGACTTTCCAGCGAAGAAAGTTGAACTGCGAGTGTCCATAAAGACTGAATGCAAAATAAAGGCAATTGAACTTTTGACTTCATGAATACTTCACCTAATATTAATCTAAAGTCCTTTAACTGTTTCCCTCAGTCTCACAGTAAGCGTTAAACTCAATGAGAAAAGCAAAGCAGTTATTGTAAACGCCATGTAATGTTACTACGTGACAGCAGCGCATTCAACACTGCTATCAAGCGAGGGCTTTAACTCTGCCTCACGTCCATGACAGCTTTTGCCATCTATTTTAACTACAACCCGACTTACTCTAAGCCAAATGTGGTACATTAAACATGTACCAGGCGCCTCAAAAACAATGTATTACCGTACAGAGAGTGCGAACTTCAAACAGTCGCCATCTTGAACACCTCACGACCTTTTACACTGCTTGCGCAGATGAAAAACTTAATATCCGTGACGATCCCAGTGTAAGTGCAATCCATTGGTGAGGTTTAATGGGTTTATGTTTAATTATAGAAAGGATACTGACCGACTCTTCTGTCTCGCTGTCACAAGATCACGGCATGAGTGACAGAAAGGTGTGAAGTGCTGCTGTGCAATGAGAGCTAGCTAAGCATGTAGCGGCTTCAGCGTGACAGAAGCTCACAGCGCATGCGCGGGGATTTAAAGGACAAACATGTTTATTTGCAAGACTGCAAGCGTACTGATATAGGCCTATAACTAAAAAAAAAAAAACCTGTCAGATAGTAGTTTGCAGTTCATTATATTAAACATGACAATGAACATGTCAACACAATTACGTATATATATATATATATATATATATATATATATATATATACAAGTTGCACTGTAATATATTATAATATATTTTTATTATTATTATTATATGTATTATATTTATTATTAGTATCATTAATAATAAAAATAATAATGTTTGGGATCTTGCAATGTGCAAACTGCTACTGCTATAATAATTGATAAGTGAAAAAGCAGATTGTTGTTTCGTGTGCAACTTTAAACTAATCTTACAATGAACTGCTGTAAGGACTATTAGTTTCAGCCGGGTCTTCCCATACACTATTGTGTGCTCAGATTTTCATTCTCTGGTATTACAGAATGAAAGCATAAAAAATCTAATCCTTTACAGAAAAAATGTTGACCTCATTCAAAAAGTGTCCTCAAAAGTAAGGACACTTAAGTCAAACCAGAAAACATATAATTGTCATTGCAAAATACAGTAAAATATAAAACAAAACCAAAAAATACTAAAACAGTAAATTTAATAGAATTGATCTAATAAAGCCTTATACATGTCTTTGATTGAACCACCATACTCTTTTTTTGCTGCTGTGGCTATCTCTTTCTCCAACTATAAGTGCAAACAAACAGTCTGCTTGTCACTGAGCTCTTCTCTTAATAAAGTACGGTGTAATTCTGTAAAGAGGCATTAATTAATGAGGTTTCTAACGCACATTTGATTTATTCATTGTTTAAGGGAGAATATCAAAGAGCTGTTGGAAAAACTTACCAGAAAGGATAGCAATCAGATAACACCCTTATAGCATTTACAATGAGCACTGGAGACCCGATCCTGAGCAAAAGGCCAATGTGGACATGAGACCGACCAGGTGCAAACTCAGATAACACTCCAGCTTCATGCTGATATGCCTAAAATAATGGTGTGAGTGCTGTGAAACCAGCAGAAATCCCAACAATAGGCCTAAGCTAAATTTAATACATCTCTGCAGCTTTTTGTTTTTGATCTCACTTATTCAACATGCCCACTCACACTTCTAGATCCTCTGGCACGACGCAGTGGTCTGGATAATTATCATTAGCACTTGATAATTTAGTGTGCATACCATACATGCCTTTTAATTAATGCGTTGTCAAGAAAGAAAAAAAAATAGTTTATGACTGTTTCATTCTGTTGTAATTGTTACAAAAGGAAATAGAAAAACTATTTTAAAAAATGTAAAAAATTAAAAATAAAATGGTAAGGCGAGACACCCCAGGTGAATAGGGTAAAAAAGATAACTAATAGATATCGCTATACTACCCCGGGTGATTGATTACATTAAAAATTGCAAACATTTTTTGTATTACAAGTTTTCTAAAATGTAATGTTTAAATATGCAAATGAGGCGTTATCTAATTAAATATGCGCTAATTTGCATACATTTCTAGAACAAAAATCTGAATATTGTATGATGTCAGGTTCAAAGTTCTCGTTTAATTTTTTGGACATATTAAATTCAAAGGTTTTTACAGGGGGAATTTTGGATATCTCTTTTTATCACTCCATAAATCAGAAAAAAAAATATTTTCACCATTTTTTAAGGAATAAAATGTTGTATAAAATCAGGCAAACTATATATCAACAAATCCCTCTGTAAAAACTGTAAGGGTGGAACTCCTACAGGGGTTCAGGCTGTAAGGTTTGCCCAGCGACTAAAGAAACTTTATCAGCAAGATGGTAGAAAACTGTACATTTCTTGTCTATTACCACCCACTGCAACTTATACCAACGACGGAAATAAGCGCAGTTACAATAGCAAAATATGTGGGAGAGCGTTGCTATAGTGTGACAATATTGTATTGCAATAGGGAGCAGATTAATGTTACTAAATCAAAAATAGTTAGCAAATCATTTGTAATTGAAAGGGTTTAATGACAATATCTGATTATGGTTACACTTAAAATAATTACAAAATAGATGTATGAGATGATAAAATCATATACCATTAATTGTACACAGCACGTATGAAAAAGTTACCTGAGAGATAGTTAAAGAGAGAGTGAAAGAGGAAGAGAGAGAGAGAGAGAGAGAGAGAGAGGGCCAGAGAGGGCCCAAGAAAAGAAGAGCATAAAAAAGAGCCCAGAGTAACAGTTACAATCTTCTTTTATCCCTTCCTTGACCATGTGACTTAAACCCAAATGTGAGACATTCAAACTGACCAATCAGAAGATTAAAACTTCCCCCCACTCTAAAGGTGTGACCATTTGTAGACCCCCGATGTACACACGTCTTGGCCTACAGGCCTTGATCACTATCAACCCCTTTGTGCCTTCCAAATGGCCCTTGTAGCAAGAGAGAGGGGGTTGAAACAGTAAAGCAAATGTCTTTGTTCATTTTAAAATATCTTTAGATATTTTCAATTCTTACAAAACCTTCAGAATATAGATAGGAGTAAAACTGTAAAGTTTGGTGTAAATAAGTTCTGCTGAAGAGGAGATTTCTGACTCAGAGCAGGAGAAAAATCTCATTTTGAGAAAACGGCCTTTAAAGATATTTACTGTAATTGAAATCTATAGATGCAAATGGATAAAGTGCTATAAAACATACACTTAAAAGTGTACTTTGGATGTTTTTTTCCAAAAGTCTGAAAAAACACTTTATGAAAAGCCCAAAAGTGCAAAATCTCAAAATTGACAGGTGCCTGAAAAAACAGTGTTTTTGCCTGTAGTGTCTCCCCTTAATGTCTCATTTGTTAACATCAGTTAACTACACTGAACAAAATTATAAACGCAACACTTGTTTTTGCCCCCATTTTTCATGAGCTGAACTCAAAGATCTAAGACTTTTTCTATGTACACAAATGGCCTATTTCTCTCAAATATTGTTCACAAATCTGTCTAAATCTGTGTTAGTGAGCACTTCTCCTCTGCCGAGATAATCCATTCACCTCACAGGTGTGGCATATCAGATGCTGATTAGACAGCATGATTATTGCACAGGTGTGCCTTAGGCTGGCCACAATAAAAGGCCACTCTAAAATGTGCATTTTTATCACACAGCACAATGCCACAGATTTTGCAAGTTTTGCAAATCATGTTGCAGCATGATAATGCACGGCCCCATGTTGCAAGGATCTGTACACAATGACAACGACAGTGTGTTCCAGTTCCTGCCAATATCCACCAACTTTGCACGGCCATTGAAGAGGAGTGGACCAACATTCCACAATCAACAACCTGATCAACTCTATGCGAAGGAGATGTGTTGCACTGAGTGAGGCAAATGGTGGTCACACCAGATACTGACTGGTTTTCTGACCCTTTTATTGTGGCGAGCCTAAGGCACACCTGTGCAATAATCATGCTGTCTAATCAGCATCTTGATATGCCACACCTATGAGGTGGATGGATTATCTCAGCAAAGGAGAAGTGCTCATTTAGAAAGATTTGTGAACAATATTTCAGAGAAATAGGCCTTTTGTGTACATAGAAAAAGTGGTCCCACTTTATATTAAGTGGCCTTAACTACTATGTACTTACATATAAATTAATAATTTGATACAATGCACTTATTGTGTACATACATGTTTTTACATTGTACTTATATTTTAAAAACACCTGCATGTAATTACATCTGTAATTATATTCTGTAATTACATTTATAATTACACTGTTGACCCATCCCTTACATCTTAACCCACCCTTAAACCTACCCATACCACCAAAGCTTTCCCTAACCTTACCCGTATCCCACCTCAATAGCAGCAAAAGTGTTTTGCAATTTAATATGAACCCAATAAGTACATTGTACTTATTTTTTGATGTAAGTACATAGTAGTTAAGGCCACTTAATATAAAGTGGGACCGAAAAAGTCTTAGATCTTTGAGTTCAGCTCATGAAAATTGGGGGCAAAAACAAAAGTGTTGCGTTTATAATTTTGTCAGTGTATATAAGAAATATATTTTTACATAATTTATTGTTAGTTAAAAAAATTGAGAAAAATTGTTCATGATAGTTCACACACAGTGCATTAACCCTCTATGGTACGGTGTTGCCTCCAGGCAACATGGTCTATTTTAGTTTGTTTTTAATAAAATAAAGCACAAATTGATTGATCAAGCATATCTCAGGACAGAATAACTCAAATACTAATCAATAAAAGTGCAAAAAAGACCAAAACATGACCAACAGGGGTCCATTTTGTGTCCTGTTTCAGCACATGTGCACATATCACATGTCTCCATATTTTCTCCATTGAAAAGTGCTTTTTTCACTTGTTTGTAACCATTTAATCACCCACAAAATATGAGAAAATATGAGTCACCTTCACTGGCAAGTAAAGAAGTATTTTTAAGTAATTTACATTATATATCATAAAATGTGTTAGACAAAATAACAAAAAACTGTGTGTTGCCTCAAGGCAACATTGTACCATAATGGAATCGGATAAAGCCATACAGCCATAATAGGTTTCAATACAAATGTATCACATTTGTAAGGAAAAGAGTTAGAATTATCTAAATATGTTGCCATTTTCAGATGATTTTGTAATGTACTTCTAAGAATACTAATTCACATACTATATCTGCATATATTACGATCTGCACATTTTCTATAGCACTTCATAAAGCTATAAAGCACAGGTAGCACTGGCAGTTGATGAGGGTGAGAATGAGGAGTTAATGAGGGGTCATACTGTGATGAGGAAGATGAAATCATAGTGACAATCCATCAGGGAGAGAGTGAGGGTGAGAGAGAAGATGGAGATGAGGATGAAGATGGATATGATAACTTGACATAATAACATAATACTATGATGGTTTGGTAATACTTGCATTCCACTATGGTACAATGTTGCCTGAGGGCAACAGCTGGATATAAAATGTTACTTTTTATTAAATATGAAACTTTTAATACATTAAAAACTAGATAAATTTGTTTGTTTAAGTGTCTAGTTAAAGAAATTAATGTTTTCAATAAATATATTTCTTTTTTCTACATGAAAATGCCAAATGTTTAAATTTTTCCATTGTGGTACAATGTTGCCTCGAGGCAACAAACTTATAAAAATTAAATAAATTAAAAAATTATGAAAATGTTTATTGATATTGTTAAAGTGTACAATTCTAAGCACGAAAAACAACACAAATAATTTTTTCCTCATTGATATCATATTGCGTACCATAGAGGGTTAACTAATGAGAAACAACTTTTTAATTTAAAAATCTATTATTAAGTGTTGAAATTAACAGTAACAACGATTAATAAATGCTGTATAAGTGCAGTTCATGTTAACTAATGTAGTTAACTAAGTGTTATCATGAAACCTTATTTGTTACCAATAAAATTAATTAAAATTAACAAGCAATAGTCAAAATATGTGGACAAAATATTATTATTACTTTCATAAAATTGAAAACTCAACCATGAGCTAAATATGTGCTGCTGAGACTTCAGATAACATTTCAAATTTCTCTGATGACAAAAACCTCTTGAAGGTCTACTATTACACCATTAGGTGGAGCTATTTTCCTGCCACACAGCTTTGCAATTTCCTTGCTCTTAGAGTACACAACACCACAATGATTTTAATACATCTAGCATGAATCAAACATCAGTGTGTTGGGGAAAATGAGTTTTCTTTAATTCAGCTTCACAATCTTGCAGGCATTTTCAAAATATTTATTTATTAATTAAATTATTACATGAATAAGGACAGTAAAAAAAAAAAAAAAAAAACATGATTCCAGCAACAACAAAATGCATATGCAAAAATAGCATATGCTAATTTGCATCTCTAGTCCCCCAAAAAAACAATAACTGCCAACGCTGCTTACTTTTGTCAACACTTTTAACTAATATAATATACCCATACATGCATACGTATACACACAAGAGAAAATACACAAAGGAATGCTTTATTCAGAATTAAAACATTGCTTAGACAAAACATCTATTGTGTTGCAAATGGCTCTGCCCTGAAGCTCTGCTAAATTCTGAGTGGAAGAGAAAACCACAAGGTTTTAAATGTTGCATGCACATGCAGTGTATTTCCTTCCCGGCAAAGCATTTACACTTCACGGTTTAATTCCAAGTAACCTCCTTTAGATATATCAGAATGTGTCTGTCAGAAGAGATAAAAACATTCAGCTAAATCCCATTTCCCTCTGCGCTAATAGTACCATTACAAGGTCTGTTTTTGTTGTACTGGATAATTATGTGCAAAAGCCTCTTCATTAGGCATGGTTGAGAATAATTAAACAGACATTTTGGATAGGTTTTTTTTCTTTGCGTGTGGTAAATGATTTCAATTATGTATGGAAAGTACCACATGTTCCAAAAAAAGTTGATAAAGCAAATGAAAAATGGCTTAAACATTACAGCTTGGTTTCAACATAAAATTTCCAGGAGTCCCACTTCAACCCAGAAGGAAATTGCAATTTTAAAAAATCTAAACGTGCTTGAAGCAAAGCTTCTATCTCCAATGCATCTGCATATGTTTTGTATTGTTTGCATTCGAGCTTGCGTAGGAGATACATATCAGAGTTATCCTCAACTGAAATCACGCTAACAAGCAGTGCAGCATGCATTATACATTACATCAGCACTGCATGATCCAAACTGACACTTTGGGAGCTGAGAGCCAGTTTGAGACTAACTCTGCTGGTATCATTTATTGAGAGCCCGAAGCATCTCAGTAGTGGTTCAGCTGCCATCTCCTCTTATTCACGTTCCCTTGTCTTGCGGAGATCCACACTTCAGTGCTCTGTGTATTGCTGTCTAATGATTCCCCCTCTTTTTAATAGGGAGTCCACAGATCCCATAACTTCATTGCGCAGTGAAAGTAAGTAACAGATAATAAAAAAATAGCAGGCTTGTCCTGAAAAGAGGCTGGAGGTGTATTTCCATACCCTGCTGTTGTTTGCGCCTGAAGTGATGTCATGTCTTAATCCCCCTCTGCGTGTGTTTGTGGGTGTGTGACTAATGTGCAAAGCACAGTATGTATTCTATATGTGAATGTGACGTAGCAGGCTTGGTATTTATATTTTTGGTGCATACAACCAATTTCTCATTGTAAATCCTATCCATTGGATTGTGAATATAAACTAATCGAATCATTGTTTTCAGAGTCATATCTCAGGCAGTGCTTGGATGTGCCAACAGCAAACTTGATAAACAATAGCAGGTACAAGGATGGAACTAACTGTACTCAAACAAGATCTTTATAATCAAAATTCCATCCATGTCTGACTTAAGTTGCAGTTTTTCTAACTGTGATAATGAGTGATGTCCTCCTAGCCAGGCACCAGTAATGAGGTAATCTAAATGCAACATCAAAATGAAGCATTTCTTTCCTGTGACACTAGAATATATATTATATCTCTAGATTGTATTTCATTTTTCTCACTCTTTTTAGTAGAAGCCTTCATTTGTTAGATTTATTTTATAAAACGCAGTTTTCATAATTGTAAGTAGCTGGAAAAAAACACTTGCACCTCAAGCCGGAGATGCTTGTTTCCTTGGTAACAGGGGTCTCGTCGAATTTCTCCATAGCACTTGAACGCGCCTGTTCTGGAGCTATCTACGGGTGATAGATGGAGACAAGCTCACATTGATTATTTTTATGAGAAAATCTTGCATCCCTATTTGTTTTAAGTGAATGGAAAAAAAGTCGGCATGTAAACGATGATCATAGTAAATGTATAAGAAAGACACGGATTTGTCAGGTTGCCCTAAATGGATTGATTACAAATACGCAAGCAGGATTACATTAACTTGTAATGTGTCATATTAAAGGAAGCTAACGATAGATACACATCTAAATCACCAACAGATTAATGTGAAAGCATAAATGATAAGATTCCATAATAAACCAGTTTGTCAGTGTAGTTTAAATATTGGTTGCCTCCGTGTGAGGAAAATTCTGGACAATAGATTAAAAAAAACAAATACATAATATGAAAAAACAATCTTTTGAAATCTAATTTTCGCTTTTAATCTAAAAATTTACACATATACATCGCACTGATCTTGTGTGACTTACACATCAACGTTGTCCAATCAGTTCAATCACACGGTGATGACCTGAGATTTTCCTCGCATTAACGTAAATGTTTTTGAAGTCTATTCGACCGTGACAGCTATGTGATATCAGGCGTAATCTGCGAGTGCGCGCGCATCAGTGCGCGGGCACAGTTCTCAGCACCAAGGACAGCGTCTCTCACAGAGCATCAGGTCACCCTTGACAAAACCTTGACTACGATTCAATCACGACCAGAGAGGGAGAAGTGAAATCAGATGACTAAAACATTACTGCAAAACTGATTTTTTCCCCACCTTTTCCCGAGAGAGAAAGAGTGTGCATATGTGAGGCGACTATCAACAGGAGCGAGCATCGTTTTCTACAAAGGCGTGTTGGCATGGTTTTCTCGAATATGAACGTGTTTCATGAGGGGACTCAATGAGTGAAGCCCATTCCTCAGCGGACTAGACTGAGGCGATCACATTCCAGTGCTGCTGGAGAGGACGCAGTGAGAGCGGATCTGCCTAATCAACGGACATCGACACGAATCCTCCACGGGGCACTCAGCTTGACTCCTCTGCCATCCAGGGCAAAATGCGTCTGGTTCTGTTCGCCTTTCTCATCTCGTGCTCCTGTGCGAGAGGCGGATGCGAGCCAAAGACTGTGAATATCGGAGCTGTCCTGAGCCAGAAGAGATATGAACAAGTGTTCAAAGACGCTGTCACTCAAGCCAACAATATATACGGCAAAGATAAGTTCAAGATGAACGCTATTTCAGTCACCCATAAGCCAAACGCTATCCAGATGGCACTCTCCGTATGTGAGGACCTCATCTCTAACCAGGTAACACTCGCAAACCAGTCTTCATTTGTTAATAAAATATTTTAAAGTGCGATGTCATACGTGCTCTCAATTTTTGAGAAAAAAACAAAAAAAGAAAAATTAAGAAAAAAACCGTTTTTGAACACATCTAGGCTATATTAATATGTCTAAATGACTATAAATTGATGTTTTTATTAGCCTAGTTAATATTTCACTTAATTGCTAGTAGCCTAAATTTCACAATTAGCCCAGAAACAGTACTATCACATTGAATTAAACGTGAAATTTTGAAATAGAAAACCTATTTCAGAATTGTAAAACGTAAAACAATAATCTTCGTTTTATTTACAACTGCAAAAAATCTTGCACCCTTTCTAATGTTTCTCTGCTTATTTTAAAGTCAAGCAAGCTCAGATTTTTTAACAGATTATCTTTGATATTTGATTCTATCCTGTGAATTTACTACTTTATATCAGACTTAAATCAAGCTTTCATTTTAGTTTTTTAATTTGTATTGTTTTTTCAGCTATGTAAGCTGTTTCTGGTAAACGCGGAAAAAAAAAATACATATTTTCCGCTTACAAACTCTTCAAAATCAGAATCATATACGTGCATTCATTCACTCACAGTCATTTTCAGCCAGATTTAGTCTAGTTACTGTAACTTTGTATTCTCCAAGGTCAAGCGCTGTCGCGAATCTCGGTTTTTTAACATGTTGCACAAATGAAAACATTCAACAGGATGCGGGGGTCCATTTTGACCTTACCAATGAGTGAGCATTCAGCAGCTGCGCATTGCCGTGTTAAGAAGACTGCTCAGAGGTTACATGAACTGAGCTTGAAATAATGCAAAGTATATAGGATATGTGATCCATGATGTGGCGTCATATACACACAAATTCAAGCATATGTAAAGCGTTTAAGGTAACATGACTGACCCCTCCACCAGGCGCCTGGCATCACCGCTGGCCCTCAGTCTCTATTTTAATGAAAAACGAGGCCAACATGGCGCCAGACTCATAGATAACAGCTGCTTTGTTCTGCGAGGAAAGCTCTAGCAGAATATTACACAGCGATGGAGGCAGAGATTATAGACTTCAACGCTGTAACACGGATTACCATCCAAGTCACACCCGCCTAGCATACGCTCTCACGCACACAGACGCGAGCGTGCAAACAGTTTATTGGTAACCAGCCTGCAAACTGCTTTTTGTTAGATCAACACTTTGACATATCACTGCCAACTGGCTCGTCTGGCAAGGTTAAATAGTTGATTTATGTTTTAGAAATACGTCAATAAAAATACAGGTAAAAAGCTAAAACAGTCGTGTTGTGTAAATGATTACAACCCTTCTATATTACGAAAATGTTGCTCATTTTAATGGAAAAGAAATGTACAAATGCTACAAGAAAAAAGGTTAACTGCAAGTTACCCTAACATGTAAGGTGAAACAAATAGGTCTAAATTAGATTTCTCAACAGGATAATGCTGTAAAGTTTATTTGTAAGTAGGCCTAAACCGTATCTTAGGCTACTAAAGTCATCCAAGTCCTCTAGGGTCATATTCGCTACAAACGATAACTGAAACCGCCAGATTCTTAAGTAACAAGAAAACGTGTAAAACTGGAGACATGAACATATTCATTTTCTGTTACCCGGATGAGCGGAATGATACAGCGACTATAAACAACAGAGAATATTACCCTAGAGAGTGCCCTGAGAATTGGACTTTACTGCACTGCCAATTAAGTGAGATTCCAGATCGCAGAAGCATTTATGTTCAGTCCAAAGGACACTGCAAACTGTATAGGGAATCACTTCACAGGAAGCAATCAGGGAAATTTACCAACAGTTCATCACGTCCCAAATCTGCCACTAGACTTTCATCTGTGCTCGATGACGTTATCATTCCTGTGCTTCCTGATGAACGCATTTTTTCAAGAACTTTTTCAAGAACATAGATATGCCCTGCTTATTGAGTTTTAGCAGTGAACACTGCGTAGGGACCCTGTAAATCATAGCGCAGCCTAGAAATATCTGACCGGCGCCGTACGAACTACGAAGCGATTGACCAATCAGAATGCTAGTAAGTCACGTGATAAGGAGGTTTTTTTTTCCCAAAAGAAATTAATCTAATGGACAAAATGCAAACTAGTCAGAATCAAAATATTATCAAAATAAAGAACAAAAAATGCTGTACAAAGCCCACGTGATAAGGAGGTTTCAACTTGTAAAAAGCGTTCACATCCTCATAGAGCTCGTAATTACAGCTTACGTGACTGCAGTACCACCTGACCTCTCCAAATATTTAATTAACGTCTATGCCATTATTTTATTGTCATGTTTGTTAGCCTAGTGGTCTTTGTTTGGCAAAAAAAAAAAGAAAAAATCCAATCTTGATTAAAATGGTCTTCCAGTTTACCACCTGTATTTTTATGTTAGCTATCAATATATTTGTAGTAGACAGCAGGTCAAGTAGGTTTGTATATATATTGTATAATTTAATAATTATATATATTGTATAGACTATGCATTGTAAAATATACAGGTACCAAAATGCCAGAATTGAAGGGTTTCTTAGTTCAGGAGTGTAACAACGCTTTCCTCAGATTTGTCTCCTTACTATGATCCTCATGTCCTCAGGTGTATGCGATCTTGGTGAGCCACCCACCCCAGTCCAACGACCATCTGACTCCCACTCCGGTGTCCTACACGGCTGGCTTTTACCGTATCCCTGTTGTGGGCCTCACCACCCGCATGTCCATCTACTCCGATAAGGTGAGTGTGGGAGACCACTAGACGCTGACCTTTGACTGCAGCTCGGTATATTTCGGACAGAAATTCTACCTGCGTTTCGCTGCAGATGTCATCTGTCCTTTTCTTTAGTCAACTTTTTAAAATATGCTTTGTGTGAAAGCCTGTTCTGGAGGATAAATATGAATAAAACAAATATCTTTGCATAATGGTCCTCCTCCATGATGGTTTTCTGTTCCTGCATCGGGACAGCATAATGTGATAAATGTTTACTCAGTTTCAGTTCTAATGTGGACTTTTTTTAGACATTTAATTAAAACCCCTCATAAATACTGTACATAGCCTTATGATCGATTGACTCTTTTAGATTCACTTAAACTCTTTGCCTTATGGCATCTTGGCATGCTAAGAAGTGATGTTGGGATCATCTCTAAATTAATTACTGTTAAAGTGATTAAATCCTAATGAACTGAAATTGCCTTGGGCCTTTGAGATTCACCAGTTCTTTTCCGCCAACCATCCATTTAGAGCATCCACCTCTCCTTCCTGCGCACGGTACCGCCCTATTCCCACCAAGCCCAGGTGTGGTTTGACATGATGCGTGAGTTCCAGTGGAATCACATCATCCTGATTGTGAGTGATGACCATGAGGGCAGAGCGGCACAGAAAAGACTGGAAACCCTGCTGGAGGAGAGGGAGACGAAGGTGAGATGCGGGGCTGCCGACTCACACAGCCCAGAATTGAAATGAGTGTGTGTGTGTAAGTCAGCGTGTGTTCCTGTAATCAGTATCTCAGAGGTCCTCTATGTATGTTAAATGTTTCCTTTTTTCTGTTGTGTAAACACATTTCTTTCCATTGGCTAACATTATTTATGCCAGAGGCATCAGCAGCGTCTTAAGTGGTTTATCTGCAAAACTTTGTACTTTTCTACTCATCTCACATTGCTTTTTTACCATAGTCAGATTCTCCTATTTGTCTATCCACAACAGGAACAAAATGAGGGACTTAGCCTGGGGCTGTGCAAAAAATCAACCAAAAAAATCAATGGCAGGGGATTTGGTTGCTTTGAGTTTGTGTGATTCTGTGAGAATTTCTCCCTAGCAACAGATTGTGACTGATTTATTAAGTTTTCTCTGTGTGCAGCTAAAAATTTCACATTATAAAAGAAAGTATTTCACAATAAATTTGAAGGTAAGGGTATTTACACACCAGGTGAACATTAAACCTCTTTAACATTTGCATTTGTACATGTGTATGATGCAAAATCACATATGCAGTGTCTAACAAAATAATAAAAATGAAAATATAATGGTTTTTAATTCAGTAAAAAGAGACATTTCTTCAGGATCCGAATCCATTAGCATGACACTGTATTTTTAGGACACCCGCAATGTCGTTGCAATGTCATGTTCAGTAATGGCTGCCCCAAGGCCAGCTGTTTTAATGTGCACATTCTCAGACTGTTTTGGGAATCAGTAGAAGGGTTCATGAAAGCTTTTCGGTTGTGTCTTTTACTGCAGCAAAACTATATAAAGCTTGAAATGTGTTACTCAAAAGATTACTCAACTAATTACTCAAAAAATACGCAAAAATTGTCTGAGAATATGATAAGCTACTGAGGCCTGATACAGTCAGTGCATATTCTGACTGCACAAAAAAAAATCTTAAATTAAATGCATAAAATAATCCCAAATAATCCATGCCCATCCATTTAATCTAGCAGAATTTTACTCTTTAATTTTACTTCTGCTCTGCAAAAGCAACACATTCAGACATTCATGACAGACAAACAGAAAAATATAGGAATCCAGATTCTGTGGCTCTGAAGAATGTGTGTTATCTTGATAGATCGCTTAAAACATTTTATTTTGGACCAAATGTCTGAACAGACATGTCCTGTGGCAGCAACTTGCTGTGTTTCACGAGCTGTACCTGATGTTCTTTTACGGTAGATTGACAAAAAAAATGTAAATTGATGGATGGGATGGCGTGAACTGGATTAGGTTGCGCTTGAATGTGCTGCACAATTAACAAAACAGCGATGCATTTAAACGAAATAGAGTTCAGAAGGCAGTAGCATTTATTATTAATTGTGGTAAAGCGAGGAGTTCACACAGGGTGGGTGTTTTAATTAAATTCAGGCGAAAAGGTTAAGTTAAAATGAAATATTTATAAAAGAATTAAAGGAGGTGAACTCATCAAAATAAGAGTGAACAGGTTCAGAACATATGCAAGGATAGATAAGGTTTGTTGATGTTTTTGCAAGCTCCAGGATTAGAGTTTCCCAATTTGAAGCAGAAAAGTGGAGATTTGTTGGAATGCTTTACTGCGCACCATATATAACTGTTTATAATATTCTGTGTCTGCATATTTTCTCTGTGCACATTATTCATCAGAGTAAAAACAGGAACTATGAAAACCTCGACCAACTGTCCTTTGACAACAAGCGAGGACCCAAGGTATATTTGCATGGTCAATGCACGCCGCCCAAAAGTTATCTGAAAGTAGCCACTAGAAAGCAGTCAATCAATCAACAAACCGATTCCAGAGATCCTTATCCTGCCAGCACGTCTATTTATTTGTTTGGATTCTTTTTATGATTTCAATCGAGAATGGGTTATTTTTTCTGTTAAAGCGTATACAAAAACTCGCTCCCCCACCTGTCACTTTTTTATTTTTGTGTAAAGGAATGCATGTATTGCAGCCAGCAAGATTGCAAGTCTATTCTTTTGACACAGTGCGTGGAGATCTGGTCGTGTGGGACAGGCACTATCCAGATGTTACTCCCACCTTTCTGCAGCATTTCTTCCTTTTTGTTGGTTTTTTGTTTTTGGTTGGGAAAGAAGCCACCACCACCACCTTCCTTCACCTGTTTTTTGCTTTCCGGTTGCATCAATCTTCTTCTCCCTCTTCCTCTAACATGCACGTTTTTCCTTGGAATCTTGATTCCCTTGAGTTTGCATGTGAAAATGCAGAAGTTTTTTTTACCTGCTCCAAGCTTACTTGTGTTTTTTTCATTTAAGCAATTTATCTCAGAAACTTTTTTTACTTCATTTTTTTAAAACCTCTCCTCCCCCCCCCCCCCCCCCCCCCCCCCCAAAAAAAGAAAAGAAAAAATGATAAAACAAAAAACAAAAAACGCAAGCGCTCAAAGAGCATGGTTCATGGTGGGAATGAGTCAACTACTTGACTAATGTTGTGTCCTAATCCCAGGCAGAGAAAGTGCTCCTGTTCAGCCAAGACACAAATCTGACGGCTCTGCTCCAGGAAGCCAAAGAGCTAGAGGCCCGAGTTATCATCCTGTCCGCAAGGTGAGTTAATCTCCACTGCTTAACTTCTAATTACTAATGTTACTGAATAATACATATGGCCAGCCACGAAACTGATGTAGTGCAGGCAAATATGACAATTCTGAAAAGATGTTTGTGCATCAGGGTGGATTTTTTCAGTACTGATTTGGCTTCTATTCAGTTCAGCTGGAATTTTAATTGAATTGTCCACATGTCACAGGAACTTGAATTGCATTTTGATTTGGAATGAGGGGACGAGAAATTTACTGAATTGCAGGTCAAAGAAATACTGAATGTAATGTTCTTCTACCCTGGTCCACAAGTTATATGTCGAATTTACATATATAATATAATATAATATAATATAATATAATGGAAAATGTTGCTTTTCCAGTAAATTACAAGATATATATATATATATATATATATATATATATATATATATATATATATATATATATATATATACTATATTGCCAAAAGTATTGGGACGCCCCTCCAAATTATTGAATTCAGGTGTTCCAATCACTTCCATGGCCACAGGTGTATAAAATCAAGCTAGGCATGCAGACTGCTTCTACAAACATTTGTGAAAGAATGGGTCGCTCTCAGGAGCTCGGTGAATTCAAGCGTGGTACCGTGATAGGTTGCCACCTGTGCAATAAGTTAATTCGTGAAATTTCCTCACTACTAAATATTCCACAGTCAACTGTTAGTGGTATCATAACAAAGTGGAAGCAATTGGGAACAACAGCAACTTAGCCATGAAGTGGTAGGCCACGTAAAATCACGTGCACAAAAATTGCACTTTCTGCAGAGTCAATAGCTACAGTCCTCCAAACGGAGTCCTCCAGTGGAAACATGTTCTCTGGAGTGACGAATCACACTTCTCTGTCTGGCAATCCGATGGACAAGTCTGGGTTTGACAGTTGCCAGGAGAATGGTACTTGCCTGACTGCACTGTGCCAAGTGTAATGTTTGGTGGAGGGGGATTATGATGTGGGGTTGTTTTTCAAGGGTTGGGCTTGGCCCCTTAGTTCCAGGAACTCTTAATGCTTCAGCATGCCAAGACATTTTGGACAATTTCATGCTCCCAACTTTGTAGGAACAGTTTGGGGATGGCCCCTTCCTCCAACGTGACTGCACACCAGTGCACAAAGCAAGGTCCATAAAGACATGGATGAGCGAGTTTGGTGTGGAGGAACTTGATTGGCCTGCACAGAGTCCTTACCTCAACCTGATAGACATAGGCGTAATTTGCAGGTGGGACAGGTGGGACATGTCCCCACCACTTTTTGCCAGGGTCGATATTGTCCCCACTACTTTTTGAAACATCTCATGGCACGGATATATACTAATTCAAAAGAAACATCTCTAGTTGATTAGCAATTAATTCGTTTGTGTTAAATAATAGGATAATAGCTGGGATGTGTTGTTTTTGAAAACATGTTGACTGCTCGTTGTCGCTGTCATCAGTGGAGCAACAGTGTTCTCTTAGCACTCGTGAACACAGCGCAGTCTTCACATGGACGAGCGCTTCAATTTATTGGTTAACGCTGTTGCGGCTATAGACTCCGGTCGTTAGCTTCGTTCCGGTATAATCACAAAACAAAATGCACATAAATGTGTCTCTGCTCTTGATATACAATCACTAATCTTTCGTTTTAATAAGAAAAAATAAAATAAATGATACGAGGGCTGATTAGAACCCAGAACCTCTGGAATGCTGAATGAAAATTCTGCCCCTCGTCCATCTGAACATTCAAATGTCTTTTTGCGGATCCACGTATTTATTGACTAATGTAAATACTGTCGAGGCTAGCAATATTTTGTATTATTGTAGATGTAAGGATGAAACTATAATATTAAACATAATCTATTTCAATAAATTTTGTGCATTTATTATTGTAATGATAGTTACAGCACCCCCCCCCCCACACACACACACACACACACACATTCCGGTCCCACCCACTTTTTAAAACAAAGTTACGCCACTGCCGCTAGAACACCTTTGGGATGAATTAGAGCGGAGACTGTGAGCCAGGCCTTCTCGCCAACATCACTGCCTGACCTCACTGCCTGACCTCACAAATGCGCTTCTAGAAGAATGGTCAGAAAATTCCCATAAACACACTCCTAAACCTTGGGGAAAGCCTTGCCAGAAGAACTGAAGCTGTTATAGCTGCAAAGGGTGGGCCAACTCCATATTAAACCCTATGGATAAAGAATGGGATGTCATGTGCACGTAAAGGCAGGCGTCCCAAAACTTTTGGCAATATATTGTATATAATTTCTTAGAATTTGAATTTATCTTTATTTTTAAGTCCAAAATTGAATTGAATTAAAAATTCAAAAAGAATTGAATTGGAATTTACAATTTCAGTTGTAACAATTTCAGTGGGTTTACACATTAAAATATTAAAAATGAAAGCAAATGGAGCTAAAATGATGTCCAACCTCTGAATAAACACTTCATAAGGCGTTTTCTGGTTAAATGAGCCAGCATCTAATTTGTTAGCAAGAGATTGCCTCAAAATGTCAAACAGTTTGTCTGCCCTTCATGAGTCACTCATAATCAGGCCCACACAGAATATGCAGACTGACTTGGGGAAAAATTTGAGGCATTCTGAGTAATGGATTTAAACATGACAAAATGTGTTTTGCACTCTCGTTGGTGAATAAAAGCATGGTCAAATCCACCAAAATATTTAATAAATAAATGCGCAAGGAACTTTCTGAATAGTGAATGCTCTGATTTCTGTTCTGCACTCACAGATTCCATGTGGGTTTGCTCGTAACATTAAAATTGTAGGTGTTTACTCCAATCCGTTATCACCAATCTTTATCCAATCACAGTGAAGACGAAGCCGCAGCCATTTATAAATCAGCACGCCAGCTCAATATGACAGGCTCTGGTTACGTGTGGCTGGTTGGAGAAAGGGAGATGTCTGGTAAAGCACTGAGTGAAGCCCCAGATGGTATGTACTTTTCATCCTCTCCATTTTCATTCTCTGGCTCTTTCTCTCTCTTTCTCTCTCTCTCTCTCTCTCTCTCTCTCTCCCAGGCTGTTTAACAAACTGAACATTTTAGCCTTTTAAGCTTATTATACGATTACAATTTGCAATCCCCACCAACGAATCAGTGTCTGTGCTGTACTTGCGTGTTTAAACGTTTAAACATCTGCATGTTTAAAGGTTTCAAACACAGTGATTCTTTACTCATTGTACTGTGCTTTATGTCTAATGTTTAATTTGTTTCATTTTTGAGTGTTTGTCCTTTCTTTCAGTAGACAACAAATGATGCAATAGAGAGTTGTGGTAATCCATATTGGTTTGAATGTGCATACATTTTTAAGGTTTGGCTGTCATGAGTTTATTTATAAGTGGTGCTTTGCTACCTCCACATTGAGGTGTGGATACGATGGTAAGCGACAACCGCATTTCTTTGATCCTGGCTTCTTTATATACACATCCATGTTCTACTTCACATCATTCTGCTCAGTGCTGACCCTGTCCTAACCCCCCATGACTTTCACAGTCCTTCTGTCTGTCTTGAGACAATTTGTCGCTCATATGCAATGCACGTTTGTTTCTCTCTCTGGCAATGTGTGCATTTCTTTATTATGAGTATGCCTTGACGTGCTCTTGAAATGAGAGTCGTGTTGTAAGGCATTGGCCAACACCATGTAATGTTGTCAACTGGGCAGGCTTGCTCGGCCTTCAGCTTATCAATGGCAAGAACGAGTCTGCGCACATCTACGATGCCGTGGCTGTGGTGGCCCAGTCCATTCAGGAGCTCTTTGAGAAGGAGAATATCACAGAGCCTCCTCGAGGCTGTGTTGGCAATACAAACATCTGGAAGACTGGCCCACTCTTCAAACGGTGAGGCCAGGGATGAGCGCTGGCTAGCATTCGCTAGCTTTCCAACCAACCATCCATTTGCTGTCATGCATTATCATACATTACCACTGGTCTGGCACTGACAAGAGTGGAAGCTTTCACACCACAAACATTGAAATCGCAAGCATTTGGCTTCTAAAACCATGCCTTCACTCCTCAAAAGGAGTAATAATCAAGTGCAAGGACACACCAAGCCTGTTAAGTTGTTGATTACATTGGCCTTGTGAAATCTGGTGGTACCAATTTGCATTGGAGACCCAATTTGAGACCCTCACAGGCGTCATTTCTGTTCTCCTATGTCTGTGCCATCCGTCTCCACCCCATACGACACCCCCTAAATCTTCCCTAGTTCGTTAAGACATACCTGCATCTCCCATCTCTGAATTCCTGGTAAATTTCCATTACTTCCAGTCATCGTCAATGTCTTCCTTTGTGTTTAAATGAGCATTTTATGCCATTTCTAAAACCCCCCCTCTGGTGTACTAGAGTGCTGATGTCATCCAAGTATCCAGATGGCCTGACAGGCCGCGTGGAGTTTAATGATGACGGAGACAGGAGGTTCGCCCACTACAGCATTCTCAACTACCAGAAAACCCGGCTGGTGCAAGTGGGCGTCTACAATGGCTCGCAAGTATGAATTTGGCTCAGTTTTTTTAATGAGCTGTCCTTCTGCTTGGCGCAAACATTTGCTATTTTAACAGTTTGGACGGTAGAAGACTGCCATTTTATTGTAACACTTTACAGTAAGGTTACAGCATTAGGTTTCATAAACCAACAATGAAGACAGGCTGCTTACTGCAGAGCCAATAGGTCGAGCGTGACATCCAGCTCCCCCTCTCTGAATGTAATCTGGGTAGAGCTAGAAGGTCCAACCACACCCGAACCCTATCCATAACCATATCCCTCAACCTATTAGATCAATAGAGCTGGACTAGATCAAGCTCCACCCATGACGTCCAGAGAGGGGAAGCTGGAGAGAGCACCGCTTGACAATGAACAACATTTTTTTACAGCATTTATTTATCAAGATAAATGTTAATTGATAAATATACTATAATTCATTATTCATTTGAAGTATCTATTAATTCACTTATAGAAACTGACATGTAGGTGTGTGGAAATGAAATTTAACCAATATTAATGTTTTAAAAGTGACTGACTATCTTAAAAATTTAGCAGACAAATTAGTTTATTTTCTTTCAGCTCTTTTCAGTGTGTGTGTGTCTTATTTAATAAAACAATTATACTGAATGAAACTTTTGTAAGTAAGCCTACATTGTTCAGTTATAAAAACATTTTAATTATACGAAATTGCTTTTATAATATCCCAAAGTAAATGAATGTATAGTAATGGAAATTAATAAAGGTGATTGACAGGAAAATATTTTGTTCCAGGTTGTAATGAACACTCAGAGGAAGATTATTTGGCCAGGAGGAGAAACTGAAAAACCAAAAGGCTATCAGATGTCAACAAGATTAAAGGTACTTTATTGCAGGGGTTTTGATGCATCATTTTTTCTTAAAACCCCCTTGCATTTACATTCTTGTTTTTTTGTTTTTTTTTGGTAGATTGTCACCATTCATCAAGAGCCCTTTGTCTATGTGAAACCGACGCTACGAGACGGAACATGTAAGGAAGAGTACACTGTAAATGGAGTCCTGATCAAAAAAGTGATCTGCACTGGCCCCAATGAGACCATTCCAGGTATTATGTATTATATTATCCAATATTTTTGGACTAAAGTGCTTTGACCAGATCTGACTTGGCTTGTCTAACTCTATAGGTCGCCCCATAGTGCCACAGTGCTGCTATGGATTCTGCATTGATCTTTTGATCAAACTTGCAATGACAATGAACTTTACCTATGAAGTGCATCTAGTGGCTGATGGCAAATTTGGCACTCAGGAGCGTGTGAGTAATACGATAACATTATTGATTCTTCACCTGCCTGAAGCTTTGCATGCCTTTTCAAAGGTCATGCAACTAGCCTTATTGTTTGTACATTTCCAAGCCTTTCTTCACAGATGCCATTAAGAATCTGCTGAAATATATATTAAGCGAAGCACATGTAAGCATGACAAATTATCTTCCTGATACCAGGTAAATAACAGCAACAAGAAGGAGTGGAATGGCATGATGGGAGAGCTCCTGAGTGGCTTAGCAGACATGATCGTGGCTCCACTTACTATCAACAATGAACGAGCCCAGTACATAGAGTTCTCGAAACCGTTCAAGTACCAGGGGCTCACAATACTTGTCAAAAAGGTGAGTCTCAGATAACCATTTTAATGCACAGACTTTAAAGGAATAGTTCACCCAAAATTAAAATGTGAAGGGTTTTTTGCCATAAAATGAGAAATATTCTGGACCTCACTGACTTTCAAAGTATATGCAAAAACAATTCTTCAGAATATTTTCCTGTTCCACTTTAAAACAACATGAAATTGATAAATGATTACAGAATTTTCATCTTTTTAAAACTGCTTGTCCTGTAAACCAATGAGAAAATAATAGCTGAAGATCTGGGGTCAGTTTCATGGCTACAAAGTTTCAAATAAAGTATCTAAAATGTAATTAATTTTTGGAAAAATCCTCTGGGAACATGATTTTCTGGGACGGAAATAGTATTACAGTTTCTTGATTTAATCGAATTCCCTGAAGCGGGCTTATCTCTGTACTGAGAAAATGCTTTGATAAATCAATTGACTAGAGTACAGTGAAATCTATTAATACACCTCTAACCAGCGTAGATGTAGACTCCATTTGATGCTCCATATGGCGATGCATGTGGCAGTGTGGGTGGTGTTTTTTGGATTGGATAAAGCTGTGTTGTTTTGCAGGAAATACCACGCAGTACACTGGACTCGTTCATGCAGCCTTTTCAGAGCACTCTGTGGTTACTGGTGGGTCTATCGGTCCATGTTGTGGCGGTGATGCTCTACCTATTAGACCGTTTCAGGTAAAGGAAGACTTGTTACATGCATGACACCTTAAAGGGATGGTTTATGCAATCTTGTATGTCATTCATTCTTCTGTGGAACACAATAGATGATATTTGACAAATGTCTCAATGTTTTGTTGTTGTTGTTGTTTTTGTTGTTGTTTTCTCCCATACAATGAAAGTCAATGAGGTCCAATGTTGTTTGGACCCCAGCGTTCTTAGAAGTATCTTCTTTTGTGTTCTGCAGTAGAAAGAAATTAAAACAGGTTTGCAACAACAAGGGTGAGTAAATGATGACAGGATTTTCATTTTTCACTGAACCATCCTTTTAAAACTCATCCTTGGATAGATGTAGAAATGACTGAACACAGATGTGAGAATGTAGCTTGATATTAAGAAAGTTTGCAGAAGATCTCAGAAGTTTGGCTGAATTTTAACAACATATTCTGGATGCAGTCTAAAAGCATCTGTCTCTGACTGATATGCGCTTTGCCCTGCAGCCCGTTTGGAAGGTTTAAAGTAAATAGTGAAGAGGAAGAAGAAGATGCCCTCACCTTATCCTCTGCAATGTGGTTCTCCTGGGGTGTACTTCTGAACTCCGGCATTGGAGAAGGTAGACATCAGCAATGAGAGCTTATTATTCGGTCTATCGCCCCTGTGAGGTGGAAATATTGCTGACTCCGTGTTTGATTGATTTTGCAGTAAGCATAATTTTCTTTATCGCTCTCACCTCCCCGCTTACATTCGCAGGTGCCCCTCGGAGCTTTTCAGCAAGGATTTTAGGTATGGTGTGGGCTGGTTTTGCTATGATTATAGTTGCATCTTATACTGCCAATTTGGCAGCCTTCCTAGTGCTGGATCGGCCTGAGGAGCGCATTACCGGCATCAACGACCCTAGGGTGAGCGCTAAATATGAAGCAGCTTTTTCATGTTATACAACACAATATCAAATAAGACCTTAAATTACCGTGCACAGAGATTTCACATTTCACACGACATATAATTAAGCTCGCCAAGGACACATAATTATGGGTCATTTGCTAGCAAAGGTTATTTTTATTTGCCTGGTTTCATCATAACCTATGTCGATTCTGTCATGTGGGCTGAAAATGAGCAAAGGACTAAATGTAAACATTTGAACAAAAGTAAAATAAATAAAAATAAATAATGCATTAAAATCAATGGGGTATATTCTGAATAGTGTTTTCTAATATGAGATATTTACTTATAAATTTACAGTTTTATACTTATACAGTTGTAGATGCACAGCATTATGACTTCACTGAACATTTTTAGGTCATACTTACTTTGGTTTACCTCTTATTCCCACAGCTATGTTCCTCTCAGAAATATTTCATGTATTTGCAGAGACAAATTAAATTTTTTTTAATTTGCAGACACCAAACACCAGTTTGCTTTAATTATTCAGCATATTTTGAATAAACGGATACTTAAATTATCCTACGCTGCACCGATTTATAACAGTTCATCCAGACCGTCCCACTATTACCTTGTATTCCAGCTGCGAAACCCATCAGACAAGTTCATCTACGCCACAGTGAAGCAGAGCTCTGTGGACATTTACTTCCGGCGTCAAGTTGAGCTAAGCACCATGTACCGCCACATGGAAAAGCACAACTACGAGAGCGCCGCTGAAGCCATCCAGGCCGTGCGAGACAAGTCAGTCAACAATCAAGAGTTCCCCTAATTTTTTTTAAAGCATTGTTATTTTTTGTTAAGTCAGAACAGGTTTATTGGAAGCTGTTGTTTTAAATCTTAAAAAGCACCATATCAAAATGCTCCCTTTAGGGGCCGGGCATAGATATCAATGCCAGGAAGTGGGCAGCAGCGAGATAAATTACCATTCAGTATAAAGGATGATACATATTCCTCTTTCTCCTCAGTGAGTGTGTGAAGAGCAGACAGAGGCTAAACTCCTGTTAGTGTGATTCAGTACAGTATTGTTGCTGAATACAAAGCAGGGAGTTGTTTTTTTTTAAGAAAGACCTTCACTACAAGGGTAATATAGGAACAGATGGCAGACTGCCAGTGTTTAATAAATTTCCCTTTCAAATTTTTAACGTGGAGTTCTATAATCTCCAGGAATTAGATCCACTTATCTCCATTTAGAAGATTCAAGTTCTTCAAGCTGTTTGTGTAAAAAGTAGTAGAAGTGCAAATGATTTATTAAATACAGTGGTGACTAGATGTCTAGGTCCCTCATCAAATAAGTCAATTTGTGTCATTGAACATGCGACTCTTTGGATCATTCTCAAATCTTGCTGGATCATGGTAATAATCAGGCTTTACATAAATTAGTGGCATTCATGCTGCTATCATTTAAGCAAAAGGGGGACAAAATTCTAAGACTAATTCTAATTTTGAAATTGAACAAAAGTGGAAAATTCAATTTCAAATAAAACTTTCTATTCATCAAAGAATCCTGAGGGAAAAAAATATATCATGGTTTCAACAACAACAACAAGAAAAAAAAACGTTTTCAACATTGGTCATTAAAAAAAATATTTCTTGAGCAGCAAATCAGCATATTAGAATGATTTCTGAAGGATCTTGTGACACTGAAGACTGGAGTAATGATGTTGAAAATTCAGCTTTGTCATCATCAGAGGAATAAATTACATTTTAAAGTATATTAAAATGGAATACAGTTATTTCAAATTGTAATGTTTCACCAATATTACCATTTTTACTGTATTTCTGATCAGTTAGATGCAGCCTTGGTGAGCATTACAGACTTCTTTCAAAATTCTTTAAAAAAAATCTTTGAATGGTATTGTAAATGGTAAAGATAAAGAAATTTAAATTACAAAAATGCAAGACTTGTCATATTTTCACTACAATTTTTTCTTCCCATAGCAAACTCCACGCATTTATATGGGATTCAGCAGTGTTGGAGTTTGAGGCCTCGCAAAAATGTGACCTGGTCACCACAGGCGAACTGTTCTTCCGCTCTGGATTCGGTATTGGCATGCGCAAAGATAGCCCATGGAAGCAAAATGTCTCACTGGCCATCCTCAGGTAATCTCAATCAAGACTGATCATCCACAGTACGCCGCTATACTTTTGTTTGCTTTTCTCTTTTTTTCTGTTCCTTTCAGCTAATCCCTAGGCTTACCGCAATCTGTCAACTGTTTCTATTTCTGGAATATCGGATTGTTTGACTGATGCGTTTGGTCTCTGCATTAATAGTTCCCATGAGAATGGCTTCATGGAGGACTTGGATAAAACCTGGGTCCGTTATCAGGAGTGTGACTCCAGAAGCAATGCACCAGCCACTCTCACTTTTGAGAATATGGCAGGTATGATCCACCTCTCACATGATCTCTTTTGCTTTTTAAAGGGTTGTTGACACTGACAGTGATCAAATCCCTCAAGATTGTTGAGTCTCCTTGTCCTTGGTTGCTAGTAAGCATTTCTACTCAACTGTTATATCCAGCTGTATGAGTTAGAAGATTGGTAGTTGCCACATCATTTACATAAACCAACTTTGTTATATCAACCAACGGTCACTGAAGCTCATGTTGCCAAAAAAAACAGAATCTCATTGAAAATGAATGGAAATCCCTTTCAGTAATAGTCGCTGTTTGTTGCCCTCTTTGTCACAATGAAGACTGTCTGGAAATAATCAAACTTATTTTTCATCACGCAGGCGTGTTTATGTTGGTTGCTGGTGGCATCGTTGCCGGGATCTTCCTCATCTTCATTGAGATTGCGTACAAACGGCACAAAGATGCGCGCAGGAAGCAAATGCAGCTGGCCTTTGCAGCAGTTAATGTCTGGAGGAAGAACCTACAGGTACAGCCGCCTCCCAACCCCCAAACTCTTGCTGGAAGTTATTAAAGCCAAAAAATAGGCCAATCTGCAGCTAACCACTGGTTTCTGACACAGAATGAAGAAGTCTCGTAGATTTCTTCTAGTCGCATGTCTGTCATCCGTTCATGATGCGACTTAAAGGTCACGATGAGGCAGAAATTAACACATCACCAAAAGAGTGAACTCGAAAAGAACAGCCAAAAAAGGCAGTCAAATGAAGCAGCGAATGTTACAGTGAACTAAAGTGTTTGTCAATGTATTAATGCATGAATTTCTTTTGTACCAGGGAGTATAAAGGGGTGAACTTACAATGATATTTAGAGCCGGGGTTTTTAAATTTGTGATGACAAGGATATCTGATGATACACTTCCTAAAATATAAAGCCAACTATAAGCTTTCATATGTAAAGACCCATTTATACTGTTTGGAAAAATATTTATACACTAAAATTCAGAAGCTTGATGTTGATAACAATTTTTTAAAGGTGCCATCGAACGTTTTTTTACAAGATGTAATATAAGTCTAAGGTGTCCCCTGAATGTGTCTGTGAAGTTGCAGCTCAAAATACCCCATAGATTTTTTTTTATTAATTTTTTTAACTGCCTATTTTGAGGCATAATTAGAAATGCGCCGATTCAGGCTGCGGCCCCTTTAAATCGCGCACTCTCCACCCCCAAGCTCGCGACTCTATAATACACTGCATAAACAAAGTTCACACAGCAAATATAACACTCAAAATGGATCTTTACAAAGTGTTCGTCATGCAGCATGTCTAATCGCATAAGTATGGTATTTATTTGATTCTGAATGAGTTTGATAGTGCTCCGTGTCTAACGGCTAATGCTACACTTTTGGAGAGATTTATAAAGAATGAAGTTGTGTTTACAACTGGCTGCCCAGTTTACATACTGGCTGCCCTTGTGTAATGCCTCGATCATGGGCTGGCATATGCAAATATTGGGGGCGTACACCCCGACTGTTACGTAACAGTCAGTGTTATGTTGAGATTTGCCTGTTCTTCGGAGGTCTTTTAATCAAATGAGATTTATATAAGAAGGAGGAAACAATGGTTTTTGAGACTCACTGTATGTCATTTCCATGTACTGAACTCTTGTTATTCAACTATGCCGAGGTAAATTCAATTTTCAATTTGATGGCACCTTTAAAATGTTTTTTTTTTTTTTTTAAAGAAGTCTCTATTGCTCACCAAAGCAGCATTTGATTAAAAATTGTAATATTGCAAAATATTATTAGGATTTAAAATAACTGTTTTCTATTTGAATATATTTGAAAAAGTTATTTATTCCTGTGTTGGTAAAGCTGAATTTTTACAAATACAAACACATATTCTTTCAGGATTCTTTGATGAATAAAGTTCAAAAGAACAGCATTTATTTGAAATAGAATTTTTTGCAACAAATTAAGTCTTTACTTTCACTTGTAATCAATTTAATGGTAATTTTAGATTTATAAATCTAAAAAAAAGACAAACCTTTGCGTTTTGTAATTGCTGAAAGCAGAAGATTAATAATGTCAAGTCAAATTAACACAAAGTAAATATTTTCCAGATTTTTATAATTGGCTTTGGCTTTAATACAAGGACATCATAAAAACCAATAATTTAATTTAGGAAACAACATGTTGTCTTTAAAATATCATGCTTAACTTTTTCATATAATATAAATGGGTTTTTGGCATCAAAAACTTAAAAAAATTATTGCTTTAGATAATACTAATAAAGCACAAATACTCAAAGAAAGCAAAGTATAATCCACAGTTACATACTGTTTATAATACAGTGTGATTGTGATTATATCTGCTAAAGAATCTCAAATAGAATCTCACAGTTGTACAACAATGCCTCGAGGTGAAAAGGGTAACAGGCCTATTCATAAATTTGAACATGTGGCCATGCAACAGCACATAAGTGTCCAAAATAATTCCTTTATAATAATGATAAGAGTGGTTCTCAGCAGATCCATGCAAAGACACATTTCTTACCATCCAATCGAAATGCTCAGCATGATAAAGCAGCTCCTGCAGCCTCACTACTGCCACTGGCATTGCTTTTATTGAGCAGCTTGACAAATACACACACACACACACATTAAAGGAGCTTGTGATACTGCTGTGGAGTCAGGAAGATGCATGCTGAGCAGGCCGGCTGAATGTCTCTGCTGGGCTCCAGCGGGGATCAAAACGTCCTCACGCCCTATACAGATCAGTGTCTGTCCGCTGCTGGCCTCCAGCTGTATCCATACACAATGGGTCACAGGCCAACATGATGCCCGGATGTTGGCAAAAGTAACAAGGTCAGCCCATTTGAGACGTGAGACCTGGCTGGCTTACACAACACATGACCACAGCTCTGAACTGCTGTGAAAGTTAGTCCGTTGTTGAAGCGAGATTACTTTTCCTAATGGGATGCAAGTCATTGAGCGTGGCCTTGTTACTTTAGACTCATTATTAGCAGGCACACACTTCACCACAAGGCAAAACAGACTAAATCTAACTAATGGATCAAGTGTCAGTGCGGTATCAAAGCCGACAGCTATCTGATTGACTTCACACATCAGAGAGTCATGTTATAGGGAGTTAAGTGTTTTAACCTCCGGGCTTTACCGCCTACTTGAGTCACAAGACAATGCTGAACAGTTAATACGCCTACACGTGCTGCCCACGTCCAGTCAGAGGTCCAGCATTGTTGAAGGCTTATAATTTGAGATGAACAAAAAACTATATTTGACCATGGATGAGGTCTTTTTGATGATTTTCCTCCCACTGTTTATCGAATAAAAGAAAAATAATTCTTATATAATTTAATTGCAAATGAGCCTCCATGTAATCCCCATAAGAATGGGCAAATATGGATGTTTAACCAGCGCTAATGGCGACCGAGTGTGCCAATGAATAATTCCTTCCTGAAAGCTAAAATCAATTATTCCACATTAAAACCGCCACGCTCATTCCAGGTGCACATGCAACGTATGCAAAAGCCGTACACACAACTGCTTCCTGAATGCATGAACAGGCAGATCTGCCTTGGATGCATTTGCATTTCAAACCAGAGCGAGCCAGAAGCAGATCAGGAGCCTGTGTGATGTGGGCTAGCTGCCCACTCCAGAGGCACTGCCTCATCACAGGGCTTTGAAATGCAATAGATGAAAGCACTGACGGTTAAAGGAGCTTGTACAGTCACCCTTTCTAGAGAAACCAGAATGCATTTATCTGAAAACAGATGAAAATATTATTGTGGGCATTTTTTGTGTCTTGTTTCTTTTGCAATGTTGTTTGGAGAGAGCCAGACAGTGACTAATGATTCATAAATGCTAAAATAATAAATATCTCACACAAAAAAAAGTTTAATGCACTTTACTTTACAGAAGCATTTTGTTTGCCTTTGGACATTGGATTAAAATTAATTTAGAGAGGAACTATGCGGATCATCGTGACTGTGTTTCACGATCAATTACTCTCTTAAATATTAAATGATTTGATGACATTTTTTTAAATGACAAGGCAAGTTTAGGTTGTGAAATGTCATGTGGTGTGACTCCCTTGAGAAATATATTTAAATAATGTATTTTTGGTTATGTACTTGGTTACACAACATTTTCGAGTCAACAAATTGAAACTTTTTTTGAAAATTCTGTAGAATTTTTCTAAACCATGTCAATCCAACATGAATACAAAAAGTACATTTTTAAGAACCTGGAACATTTGTTTTAAATCATATATATGTGTGTATATATATATATATATATATAATCCAAATTCCGGAAATGTTGGGACGTTCTTTAAATTTGAATAAAATAAAAAAAACTAAAAGACTTTCAAATCACATGAGCCAATATTTTATTCACAGTACAACACAGATAACATAACAAATGTTTAAACAGAGAAATTTTTACACTTTTTTTGCACAAAATGAGCTCATTTTAAATTTGATGCAAGCTACAGGTCTCAAAATAGTTGGGACAGGGGCATGTTTACCATGGTGTAGCATCTCTTCTTCTTTTCAAAACAGTTTGAAGACATCTTGGCATCGAGGTTATGAGTTTCTGGAGTTTTGGTGTTGGAATTTGGTCCCATTCTTGCCTGATATAGGTTTCCAGCTGCTGAAGAGTTTGTGGTCGTCTTTGACTTATTTTTCGTTTAATTATGCACCAAATGTTTGCTAGAGGTGAAAGATCTGGACTGCAGGCAGGCTAATTCAGCACCCGGACTCTTCTACGATGAAGCCGTGCTGTTGTAATAGCTGCAGTATGTGGCTTTGCATTGTCCTGCTGAAATACACAAGGCCTTCCCTAAAATAGACATCATCTGGAAGGGAACATATGTTGCTCTAAAACCTTTATATACCTTTCAGCTTCATAGTGCCTTCCAAAATATGCAAGCTGCCCATACCGTATGCACTTATGCACCCCCATACCATCAGAGATGCTGGCTTTTGAACTGAACGCTGATAACACACTGGAAGGTATCCCTCCTCTTTAGCCTGGAGGACACGGCGTCCATGATTTCCAACAAGAATGTCAAATTTGGACTCGTCTGACCATAGAACACTTTTCCACTTTGAAACAGTTCATTTTAAATGAGCCTTGGCCCACAGGACAAGACGGCGCTTCTGGACCATGTTCAAATATGGCTTCCTTTTTGCATAGAGCTTTAGTTGGCATCTGCAGATGGCACGGCAGATTGTGTTTACCAACAGTGGTTTCTGGAAGTATTCCTGGGCCCATTTAGTAATGTCATTGACACAATCATGCCAATGAGTGATGCAGTGTCATCTGAGGGCCCGAAGACCACGGGCATCCAATAAAGGTCTTCAGCTTTGTCCCTTACGCACAGAGATTTCTCCAGTTTCTCTGAATCTTTTGATGATGTTATGCACTATAGATTATGAGATTTGCAAGCCTTTGCAATTTGACATTGAGGAACATTGTTTTTAAAGTTTTCCACAATCTTTTTAACACACTCTTTCACAGATTGGAGAGCCTCTGCCCATCTTTACTTCTGAGAGACTCTGCTTCTCCAAGACATCCCTTTTATAGCTAATCATGTTACAGACCTGATATCAATTAACTTAATTAGTTGCTAGATGTTCTCCCAGCTAAATCTTTTCAAAATTTCTTGCTTTTTCAGCCATTTGTTGCCCCCGTGCCAACTTTTTTGAGACCTGTAGCAGGCATCAAATTTGAAACACTTATGTTACCTATGTTCTATTGTGAATAAAATATGGGCTCATGTGATTTGAAAGTGTTTTAGTTTTCATTTGTTTTAACCCATGTTTGGGTCAAATATGAACAAACTCAACCATTGGATTTAAAATAATTTAAACCAATGGTTGGGTTTGCCCATATTTGCCCAACATTTTTAATGTATATATAAATATACATATATAGATGTAAACTGGTTTACTAACCTGTTTGTGGTATAATTATTAATATATTGTATTGCTGTAAAGTAAAGTGCAGTCGCAGATGGTCACATTTTGAGTCGCTCACTGTAGGGGATCAGACATATGGTCCAAATGTGCTAGTAAATGAGGGAGTGACGGTGCCAGCCAAGGTCAACTGTCATGTCATTCATTTTGCATTCCCTTTTTGGTTCCATGTATTGCATGTCTTCTGGTTGAATTCACCACCCCCCCTTCCAGACGCTCTTGTCTCCTCTTATGAGCCTGCACACCCCTTCCTCCTTCCTTCATATGCCCATTATACCCTCACTGGGATATAATGTCATGGGACTGTGTTAAGTTTCGATTGTTTATTGATGAGTTGTTAATTTTCCCTGAAAACACAAGAACATCTTCTCCCTTTCAAAACGGAGCCTGTTTTTTTTCCATCCGATTACATTTCTTTTGCTTTTTTCCTTTGCTAATGCTTTGGCTTTCCATTTATGGAGTTGCAGAACTGTGGATGAGTGCGGTCTGATCACACAATCCACAGAAGTCCTCCTCCTCCCCTCTCTAGAGTGTCAGGATTGTAAAAGATTCGAAGTAAGACTTTCTATACACATTCTCACCCAGTCTATGCCAGTGTCCTCTTTCCTTGTAGAATGCTGTGGGTGCACAAATGCACCATTCTTACTCACAGCCATGATGGAAATGGAGAGTGGACAGGAGACGCCATTTTAATTGTGATTAGCACTAAAATTAGCAGGGTAGTGCCATTCAGTAGCTTTCGTAGTCGAGGTGCGTGGTGATGGTTGGAAACCAAACACGCTCTTCCAGAGAGCATGAATAATTGTTCTACATATACTGTATATTTATTTTAGGATAGGAAAAGTGGTAGAGCAGAGCCCGACCCCAAAAAGAAAGCCTCTTTTAGGTCCATCAGTACCAACCTGGCCTCCAACATCAAGAGACGTAGGTCGTCCAAAGACACGGTAAGGAGATTAAGAAAATGACGCCCTGCCTGTACTTCTATCTTCTCGCTCTTTTCCTCTTTCTCTTCCTCTTCCTCCTCCTCCTCCTCAGCCTGCCCTGTTTCTTTCGCTCTCTTCCTTTCTCCTGTCATCTCATCTCTCCTCTCCAAAACAAACGTGTCATCTCAGACTATCTTCACCCTCACACATGGAGTTACAGTCATGGCCACATGTCTGTCAGTCAGCCATCTATACTCCATCCAGACATCTGTTGGGAAAGCCCAATCAAGGATCTAGCTGCTAGGGAAAGTGTGGAGAGGGAACAGAGGAGCAGATTTTTGGGGGGGCTTGTGCGTTTGACCTTGCAGGAGGGGGCGAGGTAGCTTCTCCTTCTTAGTGCCTGTGCTGGTCTTTCTCCCGCGCCTAACCTGGATGTGACTTTATGCTCTGTTTTCACACTTTCTTTTCTCCTTTCTTTATGTGTACTCGTGTGTCTCTCCTCTCATTGCTCGGTCCTGTAACGGTTATTTCCATGTACCTCATCTTCCTTTTTATTGTCCCATTTTATGTGGTTGCTCTCACAAAGTCACCCTGTATGCCTCCCGTGATGCACGGTATCGCCATTAACAGCCAAAGACAAGCGACGCTAAAATAACCTAGGCTGTTCCCCCGACAGGCCTGCACTACCAAGATCTCTGCGTTTATTTTTAACCATCCAATGTTTTCTTTGCAGTTCTATGAATAAAAAACCCTTTCATTTTCAGGAAATGCTGCTCAGATGGGTTTTGTGTCTACGTTTACAATGTATTGAACTCTCAGAGCTGGATTCCCAAACGAGCTCGTTCACACAAACGCCTCCTCACTGTGTTTCTCTGGTCCCACAGGTTTAATAAGACGTAGCTCTAAAACTAAACAGCTACCGGCTCTGAGGATTCAATACAAACAAATGTGCAAGCACAAACACAGACTATTTCATTGCATTACTTTAATTGATGTAGACTGAGTTGTTTTTCAATTGCTCGCTAGACATTTTCTGGGTATGGCAATGATTGACCTGGGGCTTTGTTGCATACACCCTCAACTTGCAAAATTACTCTGATTGGCAGCTCATTTGCTCGACAGTTTACAAAGAAACATCCAAATCCATGTAGCTCACATTTCAGTTGATTTCTCCCTCAGTAAGATGGTTTAAATCATTTATAGAGGTGAGGGTGCTCACAAAATGCGTTCTCAACATGATATTATGAAATATTTTTCAAAGATGAAGGTAGAATAGGATCAGATTAAAGATAAAGCTGATTAAAGATGCAAAGTCTACAAGCTAAACAGTGACAAAATGTCTTTTTGAACTGACGTTTACCCATCACAGTCCTAATCATCCTTTTCTTTTCTATCAGTGTTTTTTATAAATGGATTTGAATGGCGTTTTGAATGTCGGTGTCCACACCACATGCCACACTGCCTCTCTCTTCCTCTACCAGCATGACCCTTCTGGTTGTTGTAGAATAGAGCTCTCTTATGCTTTCCCCCTGTTTGTAGACAGGGGGCGCTGTGGTTATGACTCAGAATTGACTTGGAACACCATAAACAACGTTGTTATGAGTGAGGGTATCACGACACCCACTAAAGCCTTCTAGCCAAAACTATCTCCCTTCTGATAACCAGTGTGACTTCTGATAATGAATTCTCAAAGTTGTCATTACTTAAAGGGACCGTCCACGCAAAAATGAAAATCATGTCATCATTTAGGCCTACTATCAATCCAAACCTGTATGATTTTCTTTATTCTGCAGAATACAGTCGTCAATATTTTGAATAAAACTTGGGTTTCAAAACAACACTGGACCCACTGACTTTCGCAGACACATTTTCTTTTGTAGTTCATAGAAGAAGAAAAAAATTGGTTTGGAACAACAATAAGGCTGAGTAAATGATGACCTGTGGGTGAACTATTCCTTTAATTAAATGTTAACCATTTCCACAAATAATATTTTCGTATGTGGAGAGTATAAAATTAAATAAACCTTTCAGTATAATAATAATCATTCAGAAATTGAGAGATACTAAAGGTGAAACCTGTGGCGGACTGGAATTAACTGCACCTTGTGCTGCATATCAGGTCCGGCTGTCATATTTCATTAGGACAGTTACTATGGCGACAATACTTCTAGGTCAGGTAAATTATTAGCCATGGGCCAGAAGACAGAGTGCTCTCGTTTGTGCCATTACAGGTTTCTTGTGCAGACATTTTCATGTTGATATACGGTACCCATTTAAGGAAGCATATTCATTTCGGACTCTAAGCGTGAGCAATGATCCCTTAAGAAAGCGATTGTGCGGTAATGAATCCGTGACCTCGTTCACTCTATTTATCTTAAGCCCCAGCTCAAGGAGGCCTGTCTGTTTTTAAAACACAGCCAAATTATTCTGGATGGCAGATAAACATGGCCTACAGTGGGTGGAGAGATCGCCTCCGTCATAACAAACGTGAACTAAATACCAGGAGGTACAGTACATATTTATGCAAATATATTTGCTCTTACTTTTCCCTTTCTCTTTCCTCCTCATCTATAGCCATATCCCACGGATATTACCGGCCAGCTCAACCTGTCAGACCCCTCTGTGAGCACAGTGGTGTGAAAGTGGAAAGAGAAAGAGAATTTGACAGGCAGAAAGAAAGAGAGAGAGAGAGAGAGAGACTGGAAAAGCAGGAAGCGGTGGGCTCTGAATCAGACAGCTTGAGACAACACCTTCAGCACCGTCATTTGAGCAAAATCCACCCTGTCTCAGCATATGCACACTGAATATGAAACTCTTATGGACACACTGTGCCAAATTCAACCACACTGGAGCAAATCCACACTGCCACACAGTTCACAGCAGACCAACACACTCACAGATACACAAAGTGCTTCACTTTCTACAATTGTTTTGCACATATCTAAAGCTTTTTTTCGTTTTGTTTGTTTGTTTGTAAAAAATGTAAAAATATATTCAGACTTGTGTTTCTCCACATTAGGTCATCGTTCAGTATTGACAAGAAAAAATATGAAAATACCGAATTAGTTTTTCACTTTTATGATACAGGCATAATTATGTTTCATACAGAACATATGTAATCTACATCTTTCTACCTCCACCTAAGATATATGTAGCTTATCTCAACACTTTGGTAGTGTTTTGATGTTTTCCCATTTGAAAAGAGCAAACACAGAACATATCTTTTACTTGTTTGTGTATTTAGATTCGAAAAAGTGGGTCGTAATACTGTAGGTGAAAGTTTGACACTTTTTGATCATCATTGCACTGAGTTTCTTAATATTCAATTCTCTCTCTTTACTGCCGTTTTCAAAACACACTCTCCTGAAGTGGCCCAAGTTGCTTTGGACACATACTGTGGATTTTTGACTACCGTTTTTCTCTACTTTATTTATTAATTTATTTATGTTTTTTTATCTTTTGTAAAAAAAAAAAAATATATATATATATATATATATATATAAATATAATTCTTTTTGGATGAGAATTAACTGAATAAATATGGGGTCTATTCAGCCAGGGGCTAAATGTAGCAGATCCAACCTTTTTTATCATAAAAGTTTAATGGAAAATTTTCAAACAAACGAAAGGAACCCGTTTATGATAAAGAGTGGCGTAGATGTAATGAAGCAGATATTATTACAGGATCTTTTGAGCTTCATGTTGAACCCTGCTTGAAATTCCCTGTAATGATTTCTGTATCATTGTGTGAGCTGGTAGCGTGCATCTTTTTGCTACCACATAGGGACCTTTCCTCGCATTACACATATTTCATCATGTCATTATAATATATGAGCAGTATTATATTTTGTCTGTGTGTAATAATAACACTAGATGCTATTTCCATTGTTTGTTGTCAAGCTTTTGCTCTGTGGACTAGTGAAATGGTTACCGGCAAAAGTGGTAATTTATTTATCTGAGTCAGTCGTCTTTTTACGTAGGCTTTTAAAAGTATGCTGATCAATAATAGATGAGTTATAGTATTAGATCACTGTATAGATCGTTTGTCTCAAACAATCAATCTGAGGGTTTTGCTAACTATTGTGAAAAGTTTAGAATGTGAACTATGCGTACTGTAACAGTAAGTTATGGAGCTATTTTATAAGATGAACAAAATAATATAAGGAATATGTTTTAGATTAAAATTGAGAGTTTTTTTTATAGAAAACAGATAGATTTATAGTTAAGGGTCTGGTGGTCTTTGCTTGACAATATTATTCCGTTTGTTGGGTTGGGTTCAGCAAAATGTCTGAAGTCCAGTTTTACTGTGAACATGACTGTGAGCTGCTTTATGTCAAAGTGAAATCGTTATGAAGCGAATAACGTGTTAAGCAGATACGCAAATTCTCTGTAGATTCATGAATATTAAATATGACCTACTTAGAAAAATATAAGCACTGCTATGTCCATCAAGCTAATATTTCTTCATATAATTGGAATCTATGTGGTGAAACCCCACAACGTTGACAAGAATGAATTAAAGTGTGTGGACTTAAAACGCTCAATAGGAAGCACATCATTGACAAACAAAGCAATGTAACCTGTCTCATTCACTGTTGTGTGCAAACACGCATTATTTCTAAAGCTTTAAGATATTGCAAGGCATCTGAATCTGCTTTTACCATATTTTACAACCACCAAATGTGCTTTTGATGACTATTCCAATACTGTTTGTGTAAAAAAACAACAACTCAGAATTGAATTCAAACAAAGATATATGTTTAAAAATGTGTAACTGCTGTACTCCAGTGTGCCAATAAAATATGTATCAAATGAAAAAATAAAACCTGGATTCAATATGCTCACCGTTCTCTCTCTACCTTTACCTTGCCTTTGTTAGAAAGACTAAGGTTTCATAGTTTCAGCAAATCAATGTCTTCATATTTATTTAATAAAGGAGTACTAGAAGTGGTAGGCGAATGTTTTAGAAACAGAAAATCAGATATGAGGATTCACTAGAAGATTAAGAGCAAAGGTCAGCCTTCACTCCTCCATAATTAACTATGCTTCTATACGTGAACTTTCACACTGAATGCACTACTGGATATATGGATAAACACCATGCGGATGTCATATTTACATTACTATTCAAGACATTTTCGAGAGTGTGATTGTATGTGTTATGTATGTTTACTAGTAGCATAATATGTTTACTAGAACATAATTCAGTGCATTAACATAGTGTGCCCACATTCATTATTCAAAAAGATATGAAATATGCCACAATACTGTTTTTTCATCAGTATCTTGGCATCACTCTGCTCTCATGGGGATACTGCACAGCACGAGAGCACGCAAAGCCATTTGTTTCACTGTCGTGATCAAAGTAGAGCACAACTGACTTAAATCTATTTTAATCTTTCAGGATTTTCTGAAATGTGTGGATGCAGTTGTGAGTTTTCTTTTAATAGCTAAAAAATAAGGTAGGGCATATTCATGCATTATTTATATTTATAGCTGTTGGTTTTACAGTCTCATGCATGGAAGGTATAATTTTTAAAATGCCATAAAATTAATTAATTATTGCACAATCCGCCTCTCACATTAAACAGACATGGTCACAATCTGGTGTGGAGAAGATGTTGTGCCAAGATAGTAGAGGAGGAGGTGCTCTGAATCTGTTTGTCTTGACATTTTGAGCAGAAGTAATCCAGACAGGCGCACAGGTCAGTGAATGGACAAACCCTCAGGCATCTTGCAACCTGATGCGCGTTTGTCTTTGTAAGCTAGAGGTCCTACAGCATCTACATCAACTGAAAAGGTAGGCATTTATAATGGTATTTATATTGTGTTTGTGCTATTTTATATCACTACGATGGTAGGTGTGGCAGCGCATTTATCTCTCACCAGTAGCCATGACATTTAAGTGAACTAGGGTGTTTCTGATGCAGCCCTTTCAGAGTTACTGAAAAAGCTAATAGGCATGGAACAATGTTGATATTAAAGGATTAGTTCACTTTCAAATTAAAATTTCCTGATAATTTACTTTATGTTTATGTCTTTCTTTCTTCAGTCGAAAAGAAATTAAGGTTTTTGATGAAAACATTCCAGGATTTTTCTCCATATAGTGGACTTCAATGGACCACAAACAGTTGAAGGTCAAAATTACAGTTTCAGTGCAGCTTCAAAGTGTTCTACACGATCCCAGACGAGGAATAAGGGTCTTATCTAGAGAAACCATCGCTCATTTTCGAAGAAAATTAGTGTAGAACGCTTTGAAGCTTCAATATATTAAATATACATTGAAGCTTTATATAAAAGATGTAATATAAGTCTAAGGTGTCCCCTGAATTTGTCTGTGAGGTTTCAGCTCAAAATACCCCATAGAAGATTTTTTTTAATTAATTTTTTTAACTGCCTATTTTGGGGCATCATTAAATATGAGCCGATTTAGGCTGCGACCCCTTTAAATGCTCACGCTCCCTGCCCCCGGAGCTCGCGCTTGCCTTAAACAGCATAAACAAAGTTCACACAGCTAATATAACCCTCAAAATGGATCTTTACAAAGTGTTCGTCATGCAGCATGTCTAATCGCATAAGTATGGTATTTATTTGGATGTTTACATTTGATTCTGAATGAGTTTGATTGTGCTCCGTGGCTAAAGCTAACATTACACACTGTTGGAGAGATTTATAAAGAATGAAGTTGTGTTTATGAATTATACGGACTGCAAGTGTTTAAAAATGAAAATAACGATGACTCTAGTCTCCATGAATACAGTAAGAAACGATGGTAACTTTAACCACATTTAACAGTACATTAGCAACATGCTAACGAAACTAACGAAACACACTACACCTCAAAGTAGCTAACTACACTTAAGTTAGCAAGGTTGCCATATGTTTTTTATAAATAAAAATATATATAACTTATACACTGATGTCATATATATTTAATCAGAGCCATAAAGAAAACTTGAACAATACATTTATACTAAATAGCTACAACAAAAACAACCTAATTTACATAACCCTGTCGAAAATATCGAATCAATCAAATCAGTGTCAAATCGAGTCAAATCAGTGAATCATTTTTATGAATCTGTTTGATATAATGAATCGCACGTTCCAACACAATGGGTACTTCTCAAACGGAAGGCTGCATCCTAGTGAGGCTGTGTCCAGTCCTTCGGAGGCTTGTGTAGGTTAGAGTCCTCATCCTCAGCATTAAACGCTAATGAGAGTGTCTAGTGCGTGGGTATCCAAACTGTCCTGGAGGGCCACTGTCCTGCAAAGTTTAGCTACATCTTGCCTCAACACACTTGCCTGGAAGTTTCTAGTATGTCTAGTTGATTAGCTGATTCAGGTGTGTTTAGTTGGGGTTGGAGCTGAAGTCTGCAGGACAGGAGCAGGATTGGACACCCATGGTCTAGTAAGTGCGCAAGGCTAGGTCACGTGTTCCCACCCCCACGGTCACAGCACGAAAATACTATTAAATCTTTATTTTGGAAAAATACTTTGTATAAAAAATATTTATATTAATGCAATATAGTGAATGACAACCGTCTATGGTCTCCCAGTGGCTTAAATTATTGGCAAATTAGTGTTAAGGGAATAAGTTGAAACCCAACAGTTTCATTTAAAAGAGTATGTTTTATTAAAAAAAACTAAAAATCCAATTGTCACTAGAGTATACCAAATCGAAAGAAAACATACGCCTTCATCTACGAAAACATAATTTTTGTCTTACATTTCAAAATGAACAAGCTCAGTGTCAACATGTTTTCCGTCAGTTCTTTATTTGTCCCTTACTAGGCATACTAGAAACTTCCAGGTGGGTTGAGGCAAGTTGGTGCTAAACTCTGCAGGACAGTGGCCCTCCAGGACCAAGTTTGGACATCTCTGGCTTAGTAAGTCCTTGATTAGCTAGTTCAGGTGTGTTTAATTGGAGTTGGAGCTAAACTCTGCAGAACAGTGCTCCAGGAGCTGGACTGCACACCACTGCAATAGATGCATTCTTCAAAAAGATCTGAATGAAGGATGCGAAACGAGGGCAGCCTTCCAAGGATCCTTCAAATTAAGACAGCCTTCGGCGGCTTTTGATGACATAGCAACCGAGATATGTAGTCTTACACGGAGACGCGTTTAGCTGTATATGCAAACATACATTGTATCGTATCGCCGTTTCATCCAGACGGATCCAGCGTTTTGGAAGCTTGTAACCGCTATTTCTTGAAACCGGGTCCCAGAGTGGATAAATATGAAAACGACACCCTTGCGTTTTCGTGTGTACTGCCAATCTGTATATTTTGTGAAAAGATGATATCATCACCCCACTTCTTGACCAAGCGGCAACCTCTCCCCATTTACGGAAGCCAATACGGAAGTGACTTAAACTGCAATTCATCAACTGGCTGCTAGGGACAGGCTCCAAAAGAGAGCAGAATCTCATTGAGCCCCATGTTAAAATGCCCAACTTTACAGCAGGAAAAAAAAAAAAAACATGTTTACAGCTGGAACAAATTGTGTTTTGGTCTATACTGCTAATTTTGCCCTTCATGACAACTGTGAGAGTGGTGAATTTTTTAATAACTCATCCATTTAAATTATATTAAGCCTTTAAGTTCTGCATATAGACCCTACGTCTATATTTGTTTACATTCTATGCTCTCGACCCCGACTCGCATGCTCCAAGTCTTCTCCGTTTTTAGTGTATCTCTGTGGCAGAATTACAGTGCCACATAGTGGTCTGGCATGTATACTACATCATTTTAAGTCAGTTTCAGAGGTTTCGTGTGTATGCAGATATTTCTTGAGACAATGCTTATGGATTTTTTTTTTTTTTTTTTTAGAATGAGGGACAAAAAAGATTGAATAGGGAAAGCTCTGGGTTTGTGTGAATGTGGCCTAAGACACAGCCTTCCATTTGAGAAGCACAAACTGAACCAATTTACTAGAATGAACTGCACTTTAACATTACATGTGAGTGGAACATTTGGATGAACCAATTTACTAGAATGAATTGCACTTTAACATTAGGAGGAGGACCATTCGGACGAACTGCTCAAGTTGAATGAATCAGAAATTCCAACACTAGCTGTGTCTCAATTCAGAGGCTGCATCCTTCAAAGGATGCAGATTTCAAAGGCCACACCTTCGAAGTGAACGAAGGTTAAACCAGGCATTATTAAATGGGATGGTCTAGCAACTGTGACAGCTGCCGTTAAAGCTGCAATATGTAATATTTTCTTCCCGCTAGAGGTTGCTAGAGGCCTATTCAAAACAAAGGCGTAGTTTGATGACGCCAAGTTTGAGTGCAGAATCTTGGGACATGTGGTCTTCACATCACAGCTGGTGGAAATAATCGGGATCATGTTCATGGATGCGATTATTAATGTTACTGTAGTATGAAGCAGAGCAGGACCAAGTGTTGTTGGAGCTTAACGAGGCCGCTGGAGCGATTGCGCAACACAGGCCTCACGAGCAGCAGAACTTTTATTATGCCGCAGTCGCCAGTGCCGCTTCCGCTTTTCCGGTCATGAGTATGAGGTAACGCAGCTCTGTTTATCATATTAGATACATTTGAGTGTGTTGAAAATGATGTTATAACGTTACTCTGTGCGTTCGCTCGGCAGCTGCTGTGAGACACTTGTTGCACACTGTAGTAAGCTAAATCGATTTTAGAATATATTAAAGGCTGGATGGCTTGTGTTGATAAATGGCATGCAATTAATTTTAAAATGTATTATATGATGGAGAAAATTCTGTATTACTTTTAAAATAAAGCTGAGTCTGATTATGCTATGTTAGCTACTTGACAAAATAGTGTTTTTCTCTGAGGTATGGTAAAGCATGTTACTCGCAAAAAATCAAGAAAACTAGATTTAAAGGTGCTAAAGAGGATCTTTTTGTCGACTGAGAAACCACAGACTGTTAGTGAGTTTTTGAAATGAGCGCATGCGTAAGAACAACCCCCCTCCTTCACAGCTCATTTCGAGGGAACGCCTCCCAAAACTCGTGCACGAGTATTGGAACACGAGTGTTTACCACCAGCATTCGCTGTGTCGTGTTAGTGGATTCATTATGTCGGACTCACCGCAGGTAACTCATAATCTGCAGTTGTTACTCCTGTCTCCTGACAAAAACATTGCATGCGGCGCCTGTAGAGTGTGGAAAGTTACTGGAGCGCGCAGCCGCGCACGTCTCACACAAGGAACGTCATGGCAGTGATTGACATGCCAGAGGGCCAATCCGCGCACGTCTTTCACAAGGAACGTAATGGCAGTGATTGACAAGCCAGAGGGCCAATCATTTACGCGATGATCGCATAAACGATTGGCTGATGTTTTTAAGGCCCTACCTCGTGTACAGATGATGTATATGTATATTAATATTATTCCTTTCAGTGCACCTAATAAATAGTCTTTTATCAGTTAGTAAAGACAGTTTCAAGTAATATTGCAAAAATGTATAAAACAAAACATCCTCTTTAGCACCTTTAAACAATAATAATAAACGTGTTGACCTATAACAATATTTAGTTTTCTGCCTACAAAAAACAGTTGTTCCCTTGTCTATTAAAACATGTAAATATTAAAGTGTCTTTGGTGTTTCCATGGTTTCTACAAAATAAAACCGGAAGCCGAGGGTAACGTGGTTAAAATTGCAATTTTCTCACGATTTACAAATAGTTGCAAACATTTGGGATGTTGCAAGTACTCAAGCGAACACAATATATAACACTGGCCTAGTGGTTTTTGGATATTTTACTGCAAAATTCCTACATATTACACCTTTAATGAGCAACAGCAACATTTACTTTGTAAAATTTAATTCAAAACAAAACAGGGTTCACAACCTGTCTAAATATATTCACCTTAGTTTATTTACGTACATAATAATCTATAAAATCGCATCTTGGTAAGATATAAAGACAACATTTGAATCATTTTTCTTTTACATTTGTATAGTTAGATATTTGAGTAAGTTGAAACCCAATAGTTGCTATTAAAAGGGTAATCCGGCTTGTTCTCTAAAAAAAATCCAATCGTCACTGGAGCACAATGAATCTTGGGATTGGCTAGGCCGCGTTCGTAGGAGCCTTCGAATTGGGACAGCCTTCGTCGCATTCGAATGTAGCTTTCAAAGGATGCAGCCTCTGAATTGGGACCGATTGGGATCCTAACTTTTACATGTGAGAGAGAAGAACACGTTGGACGAACTGATTCATATAAGAGAGAAGACCACTCGGACTAATCGCTTCACTGGAACGAATCTGAGTTTCCAACGCTATTAACCTCTTCTCGATGCATAAAGTAATTTGTTACTGGAAAGAAAACCCACAATATTAATTGTTGTAGCGTTGCTATTTTTAGCTAGTTATCTTCTCCCAAACACTGATTAATCCTATATCTAAAAAGAATATGTTTGCATATTTATGATAAACAACATCACAAAGCCCTAGTCAGGCCTGTGCAACATGAACTGCAATATTCATTTAATCTCTGCGGTCCTACCGCTTGTTTTTCCCACAGCAAGCAGCTTGCATGAGTACTTCCCGTACAATGAGTACAGCACAAACAAAAGATCTCGCCGTGTCTCTGTATCCACATCAGCACACGGGATGTGTGCTGAAGAAATCTCTATGGAAGTACACACATCTCACTGATGAGCGCTGTCAGAACGGATGCTGCCTGGACAAACAGCGCCTCCTGCTGGTCAGCCTGGTACTGCTGGCATTGTGTGGCATGGTGCTGCTTCTACTGTGGAACTACCAGTGTTTCATTGTTAACCACATGTGCCAAGACCCTGAGCGCAGTTCAGAGTATGTGCTGTTTGATATGGATGAGCAGAGGCTTTCTTTATATGGACCAGCCTGAAGCTGCGAGGCTGAATAAAGCTGTGACAGCTGCTTACAAAGGCTACTCTTTGCAAAGGGCACAAAGACAGACTGAGGGGGAGAGAAAGGAAATGAATATAAAAATGTCTGTCATGCACACAGCCTATCTACTTCTGAGCTATTGCTTTCATCTTTAACCTAACAGAAAAGGGAAAACATACTGTAGTAATGTAAAGTCTGATGTACAACAGAAGTAGCCTTGTAGATATAGCCTACAGTAGCTAAATTTGAATCCGCCTGCCTAAGATGGACATTAGTGGAATGTAACAGTTGTTAAATTGTAATAGTTCTGTTGGATGTTTAATATCGTGTCTGTGGTTATAATTTGTGTTCATTTTGTATAATGCAGGCCCTGTTTAAATAAATATTAAACAAAAATCTTCTTGGCACACAAGCACAGTCATTTTCTGTGATGAATGACCCTGCATCTGCTCATAGCTTCCAACATCCCCTGCACTACAATATGAGCTCAGCATGATAACAGAGTTTGATGTTTTTGTATATTGTTTAACGTCCTGGTGACAGTTTTATTGCAAGGTTTAGAGATAAACCTTGTCTAAAAAAACCTCACAATTATCTTTTCCTCTGCACAGTTTGTTTAAAACGCTTCACACATCTGCATTTCACACATCAGTGTTAACCACAAAGTCAAAAAACGGAAAAAGAAAAAAAAAAGAAAAAAAAAACCCCACAAGCCTTTTACCAATGCATGACCTATTTAATGCAAATTACTCTCAAACAAACAAAATGTGTTGTTTTTGAGACAGAATAGACTAGAGTGGGGCTAGTTGTCACACAGGAATGTCATCACAAGAATTACATCTCAGTAAAAGATTTAGATTTTTTTTTTTTTTAATCAAATTACACAAGTGTGTGTGTGTTTTCTCAAGAAGTAATTTATTATGTTGGTTTGTTGGTTTCAAAGATGGAGTTCAAAAGATTCTTAAAGTCACTATTAAATAAAAACTGACAATTCATGTTTCTTTTTATTTTTATTGAATACTGCAGTATTTTAAAAAAAAAAATGATTCATCCATGCATACATCATTATTTTTTTTCATGTGCCCTCATAATCAAAACAATTTAATCAAAATAACTTCCTTGACATCTCTCATCAAAGGAGGCTCTTAACAGTTCAAGTCATTTTATTAGGATATTTTAGCACCATCCATGAAAGTTTGGGAAAGCACTTAAGATAAGGATATGAAAAAGAAGCATATAACAGGGATCAAATAAACTCCTCAGAGTTTCGTTACACGTTTGAATAGACTTACTCGTGTACTTTTTGAAGTCTAACACAGTCACACCAAACACCTGTTGCACCACGGACACATGACGAGGAACAATGAAGCTAGTGCCATGCCCACTTGTGATGTGCCGGTTTACCGCCGGTATTTAACACACGACGTCACAATAGTAGCCTACCTAACTTGCCGACGAATGTCGTCGCTGTCATTAGTCCTGTGTGGATCCCGTCGCTTAGATGGTATCCATGGGTAACCAACAGCAATGCCAGATCATTACCGCCACTGCTGCTCTGTTTCTGGCAGTCGGTTGCATTCTTCTGCTCGTCGTACCCAACAAAGACATCAAAGACCCGCCAGAGTTTATGGTAATAACATTTTCTTATTCGTGACATGCACACACAGGCAGAAAATCCAAAAGAGGGAAAGGGAACTTTAACATTCCCGCGACGTTTCGATATCACGTCATAAGATCAAGAAAAAGTACGAGCTGCTTATCTGTAGCCTATCGATCGTTTACAGGTGTTGTGTAAACAATACAGAGCGCCTCCTCTGCATGTTTCACTTGGCTTTTTTTGTTTTGTTGCTCATATAGGAGTGATTTTAATAAGTGTGGATCATCGGCCCAGAGAGATTGAACACAGTTCTGCACAAGTTTTTATGGAGCTCAAATAAAAGCTTTGTGATGCAGCTGTTCACAGAGCAATATGCTTTTCAGGATATCAAATAAAGACACCTGAGTGAATCTGGGTAACATTCAAGCCATTGTGTGTGAAATTGAGGGGGTAACCTGTTTCTAAACCTAATGCTGCCTTTTCGGATTTGGCGACTCTATCTGAATATCTGTCACATTAGAGCAATATACATTCTGGGACATAAAATAAATGCGTTAGATTAGCCATCACTAGAGCAGTGGTTCTGAAAGTGTGGGGCGCGCCCGCGACGGATGGATTGGTGGGTGGTGAGGGGAGGGAGGCAGAACCCCGTTGCGAAGGCGTTCAAGTGCGTGAATAGCGGTTGGCGCTCTGCCTTTATAAAGTGGCACCGAACGCCAATTCCAATGAGTCGTTTTATTATCAAGGCCGACAAAGAAGTTCCTCGCCATTGAAAAGCAAGCTGCTGTTGTGAACGCGCCGCTGCGCTGCCATGTTTAGGGCTGGCGAGAAGCTGAACTCGTGAGGAGCTGTCAAAAGAGCTCACTGCAGCCATTGATAAATAATAGCCTATGTTGTTCATCCAAAGCATCACTGAAATATTTACATTTGATATTTATTTAAATTTGTTTATTTAAATAAGAAGTTTTGCTCATTATTCTCTCTTATTGTTATATTTTTTTCAATGATTCAACGACATTACAATTTGAAACCCATTGCAGGTATATTTCATTGTTAAGGCTATTAGTTAAGTACTGCAAAACTTTTTTTCTGTAAAAAGAAAATTAAAATAGTTGTCAGATCAGTTGTTCTTGCTAAAAAAAAACATGCCATTTCAGATTAAAATTGAAATGCATCTTTGCAATTATTATTATTTTTTATATATTAACCATCCAGTCATCATTTTAAACCACAACAATTAAAGTTTACTCCTTATAGGAGTGCCAGTGGAATTTCCATGTTAGTTTATATCTATATGTTGACGAATAATAACATTTTTAGAATGACAAGAACTCTTATGACAATTATGAATGACTGTTGCCTCCTGATACTAAAAAGTGATCACTCAATGTATTTTACCTCATGCCCATTCTTTGCCGAACTACATTTTTATTGTCTATATAATAGTAGAGGGTAAGCTATATATTTCCCCAGCTGTGCTTTTTGTTTGATTTATGACCCCAGTTTCTCTACACAGTTTTAAACACATAAAAACTCTTGTTCATATTGGCTGGATCCCATTGTTTGTATTTCCCAGCCGTTCTGATTCAACGCTGTAATCCCTTTTTTTCTTAGTAAAAGGACTTTGAGTCATTGTGGTTTTGAAGATCCGGAACATATAGTATTTTAACATTATGTACCTGTTAAATTAGGCCTAGAAGCATATTTTGACAATTCCGTTTATCTTCAGGCTAACGTAATTTCTTGAAGAAATGAAAGCAACATGCTGAACAGATGATTAATGGCAGAAACTGAGCAGTATGGAGCCAAAAAGACAAAGAAAGGCAAGCTTAAACGTGTTTTGAGTTGTCTATTGAACTCCGAAATCTTTCAGAGCTGCTAGACAGTACTATTATACTAAGCTAAAATGGCTGTATGCAAACTGTAGGCAAAGTCTGGAGAGCAAGATATGTAATTGGAAGAGATTATCAAAGTTTGCATGAATGAATAGAGTTCAGTCAGTGTCTTGCCCAACATACTCAATCCTATGGAAAGCCTGTAGCATAGGTCTGTGTGATAAAAGAAAGGGATGAAGACTTAAGGGAAAAAGAGACAGGCATATATAAATGGCACTTGTTATTTATTGATCTGGGTTGTTAAACACTTGTTGTGATAAATGAGCAAGAAGTGTTTGCTTTAAATAAATCATATTCATATTTGGAAAGGTGGCTACAGAGGTGAGTCATGTTAGCTTGAATAACAATCAGCATTGTAAATTAGCTGAGGAAGAGGCCTGACCATTTAAAATTCAAGTTTTTAAAGCAACAAGATGCAGCTAGTAGAGGTATAAATGGGACAAGTTAAACTATCAGAACTTTTAACTTTAATGCGTTTGAATATATCAATATTAATTTAACATGACATTATAATCCTAAGCTAACCAAAGAGAGGGTAGGAGATTTCTTTTACAATATTATCAGCACCTCAGTGAAAACTGGCTATGTGTAATGCAGTTCCCACATGGCTAATTCTCACATACACACCCTGTTTTTACCAGCACGAGACCCAAATTACCTGGGGGTGGTTGCACCAGCTATGCGCAAGTTATAACTTGTTGCGTAATGAGTGCTAGATTATAACGTACACACTTACTTGAAATGTAACCATGCAGTGCCTATATCGTTAGCCTCATAGCATAATTGCCTAAGTCATTTTTTTGGCCAAATTGTGATATCTGCCTTTGAAATATGATCTGGGCAATTATGCTATGAGGCTAACGATATACAAAATATGAATTGAAGCCTCTGTCCAGGAGTAATGACTGGAATGAAATGTCAGACTGATAAATCAATGATCAATGAACTCATGTCAGACTTCAGTCATATTGTTCAGTCCAGGTTTCAATGCTATCAATATGAATACATAAATGTCAAATTTTCTGTTGTATTAGTATTTGTTTCTTCAAGCCGATTAATTATAGAAACAATTTCAGAATATTTATTATTTACACATTGAAGCGTACTATGTAGACTTTAATGTCATTTATGTATTCTACCGATCAAAAGTTTGGGGTCAGTAAGATTTTTAATGTTTTTGAAAGTCTCTTATGCTCACCAAGGCTGCATTTATTTGATCAAATATACAGTAAAGACAGTAATATTATGAAATGTGATTAATATTGAAAATAACTCAGCAGCATTACTCCAGTCTTCAGTGTCACATGATCCTTCAGAAATCATTTTGATTTGCTGATTTGGGGCTCATTTTCCTGAAACATTTCTTATTATTATCAACATTAAAAAACAGTGTGCTGCTAAAGTTTTCTGTAGAAACTGTGATATCTGTTTTTGTCAGGATTTCTTGATGAATAGAAAGTTAAAGAACAACATTTATTTAAAATAGATATCTTTGTATTATTATAAATGTCTTAACTGTCACTTAGTCAATTTAATTTGCCATTGCTGAATAAAAACGAGTGAATGGTAGCATGTCTTATTTATGGGTTATATTTTAGTGAAAATGTAACCCTTCGTGTGTATCCTGTGGCATTTTTATTTAAAGGTGCCCTAGATTCGAAAATTGAACTTACCTCGGCATAGTTAAATAACAAGAGTTCAGTACATGGAAATGACATACAGTAAGTCTCAAACTCCATTGTTTCCTCCTTCTTATATAAATCTCATTTGTTTAAAAGACCTCCGAAGAACAGGCGAATCTCAACATAACACCGACTGTTACGTAACAGTCGGGGTGTACGCCCCCAATATTTGCATATGCCTGCCCATGTTCCCAACATTATGAAAGGCATTACACAAGGGCAGCCAGTAGTAACGTCTGGATGTGCACAGCTGAATCAACAGGCTAGGTAAGCAAGCAAGGACAACAGCGAAAAATGGCAGATGGAGCAATAATAACTGACATGATTCATGATAACATGATATTTTTAGTGATATTTGCAAATTGTCTTTCTAAATGTTTCGTTAGCATGTTGCTAATGTACTGTTCAATGTGGTTAAAGTTACCATCGTTTATTACTGTATTCACGGAGACAAAAGCCGTCGTTATTTTCATTTTTAAACACTTGCAGTCTGTATAATTCATAAACACAACTTCATTCTTTATAAATCTCTCCAACAGTGTAGCATTAGCCGTTAGCCATGGAGCATAGCCTCAAACTCATTCAGAATCAATGTAAACATCAAAATAAACACTGTACTTACGCGATTAGACATGCTGCATGACGAACACTTTGTAAAGATTTTGAGGGTTATATTAGCTGTTTGAACTTTTTTTTATGTTGTTTAAGGAAAGCGCGAGCTCTTGGGGTGTGGAGCATCAGATTTAAAGGGCCACACACCCTGAATCGGCTCATTTCTAATTATGCCCCAAAATAGGCAGTTAAAAAAATTAATTAAAAAAAATCTATGGGGTATTTTGAGCTGAAACTTCACAGACACATTCAGGGAACACCTTAAACTTATTTTACATCTTTTAAAAAAAAGTTCTAGGGCACCTTTAAAGCGACTTGTAAATTTATTTTATGTATTTTGGCATTGTGTCTTTGTGTGCATGTGTTCCCTGGAAATCAAACACTTATCCCTGGCATAACAGGTGTTTAGTCTTAGCCTTATTTTTTGCTGTTGGGTTTGTTTTTAGTATGGAATAGTCCTGGATGCTGGATCCTCTCATACGGCCATGTTCATCTACAAATGGCCAGCAGACAAGCAAAATGGTACCGGCATAGTCAGTCAACACAGCGAGTGTCATGCAAAGGGTGAGTATTTATTGATAAATGGCTTGTGATGTTCCTCATTTGAAAATCTCTCTAGATAAAAAAAAACGTCTGTAATAAGACTAAACGTCAGCAGATAAAGTTGAGGACATTAGATAAGGTAAAGAACAGTACAAAGGATGTGAGACTACTAAAACCTTGTGTAATGCCTTGAACTAGAGGCTTTTGTCTTCATTTTATTCTTTTTTTAGAAACGATTTACCCAAATCTTGGTTTCAAAATGCATGTACACTTCTCAAAATCCACTTACCAGACAGACATTACAAAATCCAAACGACAAAGTCAGAAGTTTTACTTCATTTATGAATGTATTGTAATGAAGTTCTTGATAGATAATTTGGACATACTCAAGAGTGCTGAATTTGCACACACTGTTGCCCACTTCCTGTTTGTGCTCGTGCCTCAAGTTGCCCTTTTACTATTTCGTCACTTTTGGCTCAGTCTCCCACTCATCTCAAAGAATCTAACAATCTCAAAATCGGGATGTTAAACTCCTAGTACCCTGCAAATATCGCTGATTAGCAATGTTCTACGGAAACATCTGGAATAGGCACCCAAAAAAATGCCTGGTTGCATTTATGGTCGTCAAGGTCAGTGGCATATCAGGCAGTGAAATAGGAACCGATAGTTCTTATGAACTCTGTGTGGGCATACTTAAGATATTCCATGACTCATTTTAGATATCCGGTACATGACCTCTCTCACCCTCTATCACTTTCTCTTATTAGGAGGCGGGATCTCCAGTTATGCAGGTGTCAGAGGAGGAGCAGCCCGTAGCCTTGAGGAATGCATGGGAAAAGCCATGAAGGAGATCCCAAAGTCAAAACACAAACTCACTCCTGTGTATCTCGGGGCCACAGCAGGCATGAGACTACTGAAGTGAGTCAAAAAGATCACAGCTTTGTGCCAAAAGCTACTTTAGCAACTTTTTTAACCACTAATGACAAAATGGTTAAATTGGTCAAAAAGTGACGGAAAAGATGTTGTTCTTTTAAACTTTCTATTCATCAAAGTATCCTAAAAAAAAATTTATCATAGATTTCTCAAAAATATTAGGCAGCACAACTGTTTTCAACATTAATAATAATAAGAAATGTTTCTTGAGCACCAATTATATAATTTCTGGTGGATCATGTGACTCTGAAGACTGAAATAATGATGTTGAAAATTCACAAGAATGAATTACATTTAAAAAAAATATTAAAGTAAAAACAGTCAATTTTAAACTCTAATAATATTTCACAATATTATTGGTTTATATATTTTTAATTAATAAATTTTAATTAATAAATTAATAAATTCAAGACGGTTCGGTACGGGTTCAGCACAGCAGGTGGGGAGAAAACTAAATATAAAATTGCTTTTTTTATTATTAAACAGTGAGCCCAAACTATTAGTCTAAATTCAATCGCTTTTTATTTTTAGATATAATAATCAACACTCTAACAAATTGTATGCAAACATGTAAGCTGCATATAAGGCAGTTTTTGCATTAACTTCTAAATCTAATCTTAAAATTACGTTTTACTCCAATTCGTTGTTGAAATATAATCATTTATACACAGTGGCTGACACTTTCATGATAGATTATTTAAACATACATTAAATAATCAAGACATCACTAAAAGGTTAAGTAAAATATAATGAATATATGGGCTTATACAGTGCATATATAACGCAAAAGAGTTAATTTCTCTGGCGAACTAACAAGCTGTGGACACTGAATGGCTTTTCTAAGGTAAATGCTACATGACATATTGTTTACATGCTGTTTTATTGACATCTTTCCACCACTGAAACACTGAATAAGCGATAACACAAGATATTATACGTTTCAGTAAGTTGTATCTGTATCTTTCAACATACCTTCAGATGTTCATTTAAGTTTATTCTGTAACTAGTGAGGAAGAGATGATCGCTCCGCGATGCCGGTTGAACTGAGGCGCCTGTACAGTGATCTGCCACGCCACATCAAAGCGTGTCAAAATGGCACTTTCTGTTTGAATTTCGTGATTTTGTGGACAGAATTTTAAGGATGACACTTTGTTTCTTACCGAAAGTAATAAAAAAAGCAGAGCTTATTGCGATTATTGGTGGTTAATGGTGGTTAGGCTACAATGTTGCAATGTAATGCATTCGGTACACACGTGCACCGTACCGAAAGCCCTGTAACGAAATGGTTCGGTACGAATACATGTACCGTTAACACCCCTAGTATGTATACAAAGTCTGCATTGTTTATTTAAAGCTTTTTTTTAAATGATCCAAAATAAATTTTTGAGCAAGTACATAACCAGCCACTGTTCAAAAATATCTTCTTACCTTAGTCCAATTCACAACGGTAAGCTTGTAATAATGCTTTGTAATTCGGGTGGTACTGTTGGGCTTCAACGGGAAATTCGATCATGTTGCCGTTTGCCTTTGTGTCATTGCGTCACGTCTGTTTACATAAAGAACAAGTCCCAGCTAGTAGGCTAAATCACGTGAGGATGGCGGATCATTTATAGCCTTTTCTCACAGCAGCTGCAATAATTAAACTTATCATTTTGATGGCGGAGATTGTAATCCAGAAAGGTCCAAATGACAATAATCAGTGACAACTGTAGATTCACCCATAGTCAAAAGCAAAAGACTTCGGACTGCGAAGTTGCTACAGAAATTGAAATCTGCAGGTAATGCTAATACACACTAAATACACATAGTCACGCAATGCTGATGTTGTTAATAAAATTCTTATTTTGGTCATACTTCCAAGACGCAGAATCTGTGATTCCGAAGTACATTATCCACACTGATGTGGTGACTGACAGCAAACATTAGATTAATCCGCGCTGAGGAGCCGTGCCGAGGCACAACCCACATAAAGACGATAATTCCGCAAATAACTGCAATTGCAGGTTTCAAACAGAGATGGCGACAAAGAGGCAAAACGTACAGACTGCAGCTTTAAAAACTGCCGGATAATTGCCAATTTTGATATGCAGGTATAGAAAAATTTGTATTGAAAGTAGAATTTTCATATATTTATTTTCATATCACACAGTATTTCTAAACCCAAAGAGTCAGATGAGGTTTTAAAGGAAGTTGGAGACAAACTGAAGAGCTACCCGTTCAGCTTCAAAGGTGCCACTATCTTAAGTGGACAAGAAGAGGGTGCTTACGGATGGGTCACTGTCAACTACCTGCTTGAGAACTACGTCAAGGTATATGGTTAGACATACTGTGTATCTCACATCACCTGAATGTCCTTGATTAAAGATCTGTTACCAGCCATTACACTACATTTTTCTCTTTCATTTCTCTAGTATGGTTTTGTGGGTCAGTGGCTGTCTCCAGGCAGAGACACGGTTGGTGCGCTGGACTTTGGCGGAGCTTCTACTCAGATCACATTTGTGACTAAACAAACAGTGGAGAACAAGGACAATCTGATGAAACTGCGGCTGTACGGACAAGACTATCTGATTTACACTCAGAGCTTTCTGTGTTATGGCCGAGACCAGGTCTTACTCAGACTGCTGGCACATCTGATGACGGTAAAGTGAAAACCCGTAGATTAGTTGTTAAAATTACCATCAGACAAGCTAACTTGATAGTATTTGGACTATAATATCTGATGTTTTCTCTTTCTTTGTGTTATAGACTCAGGGTTCAGACAGCTCCATAGTCCATCCCTGCTATCCCGCAGGCTACAATCAATCCATTACGCTGGGCAGTGTGTTTGACACTCCATGCAATAAAAGACAAACTCCCTATAAACCTGATGACGCCCTGCAAATAAAGGGCACCGGAAACTACAATCAATGCCTGGGAAATGTTACTCGTCTCTTGTCTTTTAACAGCTGTTCTTATTCCAAATGCTCCTTTGATGGAGTCTTCCAACCCAACATTACAGGCAACTTTATAGTAAGAGTTTCTAGAGTGGAACATTAATGCATTCAGTTGAATATTATTTTATAATATGAAATTTGTTCCTTCGTCTGCCTTAGGCAACATTAATGTCTTTACTGGTGGGGGATGGTTGTGGAGATGTGTAAGCAGTTATTAAGTGGGACAGCTCAAAGCATTAAAATAAATCATAAATTCATCTTCTGGGCACTCGTGTGTGTCATTATTGCATATGTCATTATTATCATTACACAATCTCTTTCTCTCTCCATCACCCTTCACTCTTTCTTTTTCTGGCACAGGCATTTTCTGCATTTTTCTACACCCATTCCTTTCTTCAAGAAGCTGCAGGCATCAACATCATGTCTCCAGCAGATTTAGAGGAGGCTGCCCGTGTCGTCTGCAACATGAGCTTTCAGGAGGTACCACCCCACTGAGCTAATTTTGAGCCCTGCTATTCTGAGATGACTTTCCCCATATCTCAGCAATCGACCAATGATTTAGAGTCTCAGGTTCTCAGATTAAGAGAACTTGCTTTACCTTTAATAATAATATGATGATAATATGTACACTGTGTTTTGTCTACTTTAATAATTATAAGCAATATTGAATGAACAGATCTGTTGATCTATTTAGCCTATTAAATTACTTTTTAAATATTTACCATGGAAAAGAACTTAGTTTAAAGAGGACCTATTATGCTTTTTTTACATTTTCAACTTTCTTTAGTGTGCAATGTTGTGTTTTAACATGAAAAAGGTCTGCAAAGTTACAAAGCACAAAGTCCACTCCAAAGGCAGTTATTCTCTATATCAGTGAGCTCTGTTTCTGAACTCCTTGAAATGCCTTGATTGTAGTCTTCATCTAGGAATGTACACTCACAGTATTCCTCATTTAAATAATTATCGCAAAAGACATATGCAAAAAAAAAAAAAAAAGGGACTAGGCCTGGTTGAGTTGTGTTAGTAGTGTGTTGAAACTCACGGTTATGGTAAGGGGTGTGACATTTCCAAATCATGCTTGAAGCCATTGAGCAATCACAACACACTGGTCCAGCTAACCAATCGGAACAAACTGTGCTTTTCAGAAGAAGGGGTTTCATAGTGACAGGAACTAAACAGAGCGTTACTGACAGACTGGGAAGAGTGGTGCTGCAGCAATGTAAAATATGTGAAAAATAACGTTTTTTGAACATTCAAGCCTGAAAACCTATTCTAGCAGATCCTAAAACAAAATCAAGACTTTGTAAGAGGTCATAATAGGTCCTCTTTTAAATAAGTATTTGACCACTTCCACTCAACTTTCTCACTCTTTGTGTCCTAGATGTCAAATAAGGCTGGGAATCAGGGAAACCGTTTGAAGGACTACTGCGCAGTCTCTGTCTTTGTGCATGTGCTCCTGGTCAAAGGATATGGTTTCGATGATCTCTCCTTTCCACACATCTCCTTCCAGAAGAAGGTAGCAAGACCTATTTGAAAAACTTGACTCTATTTACTTCTTTAATGCACATTCCAGTTTATAGGTGCACAACCTTTCTTTCTGACATCATCAAGCCCTCATTTTTAAATCCTTTCCCTCCAAACATGTCTTATAGAGTGCACTTTTCACTGTCCAATCAAAATCAAGTACTACATTTAATTGTATTTTTAAAAAAGTATATTAATCACATTACAGAAGTAAAATGGATGGCAAATGCTGTTTCATGTTCATTTAAGCTTCATGAATAAATGGACCCCTCTTGGTCAAGAAAATGTCAACATGTTGCTTTGGTTTACAGGCGGGAGACACATCTGTCGGCTGGTCCCTTGGCTACATGCTAAGCCTAAGCAACCTGCTGCCTGCTGAAGATGTTTTATTGAGAAAATCAGTGAGCTCAGGCGCCTGGAGTGTTTTGATCTTCCTCTTTTCAGTCCTTCTTTTTATGGCACTATTTTTTCTGTTGCAAGCCATCCGTAAGAAAAAGACTGATAATGTCATTTAATAACGATTGCGTTATATTGCTCCCTATGTACGTTGTTTTGCACTGCCCCTAACAAGGATGCTTCCGTTTACAGTACACTGAAAAAATAAGGGTACACAAAGCACTTCTGGTATTACATTTTATCACATTTCAATAACCTATTTCTTATCAAGCACATTTTATATCAATTTATATAAATTAGAATTTTAGAAGAGACTTGGTTTTGCGTAAAACATGAGCACAATGTTATTACTGTTCCTAATTCTGTCACTGAACTTATCACTGTCTTTTCATAATATTGAATGTATGTTTTTTTTTTTTTAGATAAGATTGTGTACTGTGCCTTAACAGCATTTAATTAATCAGATGCTATTGTTTTAAAACCTTCTGGATTTATTTTTGAGCAATGTTTGTGTGCTGTAATACAAAGGCACTGAAAACATTGAAAATGGAAAAACTAGAAAATGTAGCTTTGCAGATACAAGAATGAATTTGATTTGGAAACTGTACTATTGCCTACTATTATTCCTGCTGAATCATGAATGCTTTTGTAATACTAAATAATTTACTGTGTTTATTAATTTGTCTGTGTGACATTTTGTAGATAACAATAACATACAGGTAACATAAACAGAGAGCTAAATGCTTTTTGGCCTGTAGTCCAGGTCTGTTAGCTTCGAAGCCATCTATATTCTAGTGTAATCCTCAATATTGACAAAATTCTCTTTTAGCAAATATTGATGACACATCTTGTGCAACACTGCCTGCTACCAAATTGCAAGCATCATCATGTTCATATCTGTGAGACTGTGACGTACAGTAAATAAAAAAAGACTACTGGCTATTAAAAAAAAGATTTGTCCTTTGATATGTCCTGCCTAAATGTCCTAAAAAACAGAAAATCCTTTGCTTACCCACACACTTTTACTTACTTTTACTTATCTTGCTTACCTACACACTTTACTATCATTACTACACTCCTAATATACACCAAGATAAACTGAAGCCTTAATAATCCTATACAGAATTTTAGGTAGTAGAGAAAAAGATCCACAAGTAAATGTCTTGGCTCAAAAATGTCTTAACTCCATTGGCCCAATGATGGAATATTACAGAATGTCTTGTGTGTAAAAAAAATCACTGATGCTGAATTCAATTTATATGTGTAGTACTTTTCACAATGTATATTGTTTTCTATGGTTCCTGATTATAATAATAGACAAAACATAACTGTGTTTGCTCTAGCGCCACCTAGTGACAGATTGATGTCTGTCAGCATGCCCAAATAGAGGTTTTGTGTTTCTATATTTTATGGTCTCTGACTATATATATATATATATATATATATATATATATATATATATATATATATATATATATATATATATCTGTACAATCCAAATATATGCCTCCATGTCAATGGTACCTTCACACAAATGCAAGTCACCCATGCCGTTTGCACTGATGCACCTCCAGATGTTTAATTTAGCACCTGTCGCTGATGAAAGTCTGGATGGTCTCTTTCATCTTTGGGACTGAGAACTCAACAGCACACATTTCCACTGTGCTTTAAACCATCTGACATGAGCTCGGAGCCAGAGAACTCGGCAGCATCTCTGCATTGAACAGATGTATAGTTTTCTCTTTCCGTAAGATTCGAGTTGCATTTCTTAATGCAGCATCAGACTGTGTTAAGTGAAAACAGTTTTCCAAAGTACTTCTGAGCCCATGGCTATTTTTAACACAGCAGCATGATGGTTTCTCATGCAGTGCCATCTGAGGGCTCAAAGGTCATGCACATTTAACGGAGGTCTCCTGCCTTGCCCTACACGGACTGAGATTTCTCTGGATTCCCTAAATCTTTTCACAATATTATGTATGGTAGATAGTGAAAGACATAAATTCTTTGCAATTTTGCATTGAGAAATGTGAAAAATTTTCATTTTTGGGTGAACTAACCCTTTATGTTGGTCAGTGAAAACATTGAAAATCTTTTCTTTGTACTTTTGTCAGGTAAAAAAAAAAAGGTTCAAGAGAATGAACAAATCACAGATTGTGGTTTTTATTGCATTTTTACAAAAACTTTTCTGGAAACAATATTTTTCTGAAAATTTTCTGCCCAATATAGTGTTGAAGGCTTCATGCCAATATATGCAACTGTCACTGGTTTCACATCCCATCAGTAAGAATAGAGTGTGAAGGTTGAATTAGCAGAGCAATAGCACAGCTGTACATAAAATATTGCAACCCACACAACATAAAGGGAGACATATCAGAGTTCAAAAGAGGACAAGTTGTTGGTGCACGTTTCGATGGTACATCTGTAACCAAGAAAGCAAGTCTTTGTGCTGTATCCACCACAAAGGATGAACAACATTCAACAGGAGTACCTGTTGATGCAAGAGGAAGCTTTCTGAAATGGATGTCTGGGTACTAAACCGGATTGTATCCGCAAACAAAAAAAAAAACATAAAACCACAGCTGCCCAACTCACTGCAGAATTAAATGTGCTCCTTGACCCTTCTGTTTCCACCAAAACTGTTCATTGGGAGCTCCACAGGCTGGGTTGCTTTAGCCTAACCTTTGGTTACTTGTGCCAATGCCAAACCGTTTCAATGGTGCCAGCAGCAGAAACTCTTGGGCTGTGGACAAAGTGAAACATGTATTGTTCTCTGATGAGTCCAACTTCAATCCCTTTATTCCCACATCCAAGCCCCAAACCCCTTGGACTGTTGCACAGGGAAGAATCAGTGATGGTTTGGGCTGTAGTATCATGGCACTCCCTAGGCCCGCTACTTGTACTGGATGTCTGCATCATTGCCAAGGACTACCGAACCATTCTGGAGGACCATGTGGTTTGTACCCTTAAGGTGGTGCCATGTATCAGGATAATAATGCTTCAATACACACAGCAAAACTGGTGCTAGAGAAGTTTGATGAACATGAAAGTGAAGTTGAACATCTCTCATGACCTGCAGTCACCAGATCTTAATATTATTGAATCACTTTGGGGTGTTTTGGAGGAGAAAGTCAGGAAACGCTTTCCAGCACACAAAGTCATTGCCATAAAACAAGTGCACACTTCACCATCAGACATTTCATCTAAATTAACTTTTGTTCTTAAAACAGATATGGTTTGCACACCCAAACAGGTCTGACAGGTTGGTTTACTTTAGTGTTAACACGTCAAAAGTTAAAAGGTTCTGAGGCTTCCTGACGTTCAGCAAATGTCACTGTATTTCTGTTTACAATAGATTATAATGCAGTTGCAAATATGTACCGCTATTGCAATTATATTTCTTTCATTTATAGGCATCCTTCTGCTCGCCATCAACCTTGAAGACATCAAAGAACCAGCTCAGCTCATGGTAATGATTTTTTTGTTGTTCACAAATGAAATACAACAGGAAGATGAATCTCTTTCTTGCACATGGTAGGCAGCCATTAAATTTCTACTGGGGCTGACAGCTTTAATGACAGGCTGCCTTTGAATTATGATTGCTGTTCCTCCTGCCACAAACAGATCAGAAACTTTAAATAGATTCTTGCGAAAACTCTTAATAAAAAAAAAAATGTGTTTGAAAGAACAGTTGACTTAAAGACAACTGTGTTTTTTTTTTTTGTTCTAATAAATGCATACAACAAAATAAGAGTGAATAGTTGAAAAATAGTTTTTTAGCCTTAGCTCCAATTTTGAGACAGGGATAGCTGCAGGTCATAATGGGCATGCTGAAAGGTAGGGGTGTGCTACAACTAATCTCTTACCGCACCCCACACCCTAATACGCAGCTTTGGCAATCCTGCTGAAAAAAACAGCATATGTTAGTTGGGTATGTTTTGAAACATGGCAGCTGGTTTGATCTGGTTTATGCTGGTCCTTAGTTGTTCATGAGCTAGTTTAAGCTGGTCAAGTGCTGGTCCTAAGCTGATCCTAAGCAACTAGCTCCAGCTCATGACCTGTTTATAACAAGCTCAGGACCAGCTTAAACCAGCTCATGACCAACTAAGGACCAGGATAAACCAGCTGCCATGATTCAAAACATACCTAACCAGCTGTTTTTTTTTTTTTTTTTTTTTTCAACAGCTTCTGTGTTTTGTTTTATTTTCAGTATGGAATAGTCCTGGATGCTGGATCTACTCATACTTCCATGTTCATCTACAAATGGCCAGCAGACAAGCAGAACGGTACCGGCATAGTCAGTCAACAAAGCGAGTGTCATGTAAAGGGTGAGTAGACAGTAAAAAGTGTAGAGGAAATAGGAAAGAGTATAGACAAATAGTGTGAGATTATATGAACATTTGTGTGTATAACTCCATACAATTCTGAGTTCAATTTTCATTTATTTATTTTTTTAAAGGAGTGGTTGATTATGATTTCACTTTTTTAACTTTAGTTAGAGTGTAATGTTGCTGTTAGAGTATAAACCACATCTGCAAAGTTACGACGCTCAAAGTTAAATGCAAAGGGAAATATTTTCTTTTAAAGAATTTGCTGTTTAAGTACTACAACTAATGGCAGGTAGGGACTACAACAAGCTTCTTCCCGGGTTTGTGACATCACTACATCACTAAATTCCATAAACCCTGCCCCCTAGAACACGCAACAAAGGGGGCAAGACCATGTTTGGCAGCGTTAGAGAAGAGGAAGAGTTGTTGTTGCCATGCCGTCATTTTATGCCTGACTGCTTCACAAACAAGGGTCAATTCAACGCTGGATTTGCACAAAAGATTAACATAATGGCACATGCTAGTCAGTGAGCTGAATCAACTCCACAGCAACAACATACATTTATCTACTAACCATTCAGAAAAATCCAGTTGCATTATAAAAGTTGTTACTTCTGCTCCATCAAGGTCCGACTCCGGTTTAAACAATGCAAGGCTGAACACCATTACTGACAATCATCATTTTGGCTGCATGAGATTCTCTAGCTTTGTTGTTGTTGAGCAACCGAAGCTCGAGCTGTTAAAGCTCCGCCCTCTTTTGGAAAAAGCGGGCCTGGGAGCAGCAGCTCATTTGCATTTAAAGGGACACACAAAAACGGTGTGTTTTTGCTCACACCCAAATAGGGGCAAATTTGACAAGCTATAATAAATGATCTGTGGGGTATTTTGAGGGCATTATAGGTCCCCTTTAAAAAAAAAAAAAAAAGACCCATAACCTGGTATCTATTGGAATCACAATATTTGTCAGACACACAATATATATATATATATATATATATATATATATTTAATATAACTTCTCCTAACCTTCTCCCCTACTACCCAGGAGGCGGGATCTCCAGTTATGCAGGTGTAAAAGGAGGAGCAGCCCGTAGCCTTGAGGAATGCATGGGAAAGGCCGTGCAGGAGATCCCAAAGTCAAGACACAAACTCACTCCTGTGTATCTCGGGGCAACAGCAGGCATGAGACTACTGAAGTGAGTCAGAAAGATGAATATATTCTAATGAATTAATTATATACTGGAAAAAAATAGAGTGGAATGCTCCTTGATGGATCACAGATAACTAATATATTTTTTGTCTTATCACACAGTATTTCTAAACCCAAAGAGTCAGATGAGGTTTTAAAGGAAGTTGGAGACAAACTGAAGACCTACCCATTCAGCTTCAAAGGGGCCACTATCTTAAGTGGACAAGAAGAGGGTGCTTATGGATGGGTCACTGTCAACTACCTGCTTGAAAAATTTATCAAGGTATGGACTGAAGTTTTGTTCTTTTCTTAAAATAATATATATATATATATATATATATATATATATATATATATATATATATATATAATTTTAGAGAATATTTTTAAGATAATTCCACTGTATAATTTTATTTTTTATGTACTGTAACAGAGGGGAGCGGGACAACGGAGTTGGAGATCCACATGCAGGCTTTAATAAACAAGAAGAGCGTAGTCGTACAGGCAGTGGGTCAAACACCAGCAAACAGATACAGGAAGGCAAGGCAAAAGAGTAATCCAGAAACACAGTGCAAAGGTCAAGGCAGGCAGCAAACGATCATCAAACAAGGAAACAGTTCAGGGTCAAAAACACAGGCAAGGCTATAGGCAAGGACATGGAACAAATGGAATACAAACAAAGGCTAGACACTAGACAGGGCAGAACACTCGACAAGGCAGAAACAATACTCAGCAATGTGTGTGTGTGAGAGTGCAGCTTATAAAGGGTCACTGATGTTAAACAGGTGTGAGTGCATGAATGGTTCCTAGATGGGGAATTGTGGGAAATGGAGTCCATATGATAAAACAGAACACCCAGGGTACATGTAACACGTACATTCTCTTTCAAATCCTTCATTTCTCTAGTATGGTTTTGTGGGTCAGTGGCTGTCTCCAGGCAGAGACACGGTTGGTGCGCTGGACTTGGGTGGAGCCTCTACTCAGATCACATTTGTGACTAAACAAACAGTGGAGAACAAGGACAATCTGATGAAACTGCGGCTGTACGGACAAGACTATCTGATTTACACTCAGAGCTTTCTGTGTTATGGCCGAGACCAGGTCTTACTCAGACTGCTGGCACATCTGATGACGGTAAAGTGAAAACCCATAAATTAGCTGTTAAAATTACCATCAGACAAGCTAACTTGATAGTATTTGGAGTATAATATCTGATGTTTTCTTTTTCTTTATGTGTGTTATAGACTCAGGGTTCAGACAGCTCCATAGTCCATCCCTGCTATCCCGCAGGCTACAATCAATCCATTAAGCTGGGCAGTGTGTTTGACACTCCATGCAATAAAAGACAAACTCCCTATAAACCTGATGACGCCCTGCAAATAAAGGGCACCGGAAACTACAATCAATGCCTGGGAAATATTTCTCATCTCTTCTCTTTTAACAACTGTTCTTATTCCAAATGCTCCTTTGATGGAGTCTTCCAGCCCAACATTACAGGCAACTTTATGGTAAGAGTTTTAGAGTGCTTAATATGGAACATTTAAACATTTTTATGCATTCACTTGCATTATATAATTTTAAATATGTTCTGCTGACTTGTAAGATACACAAGTCAAAAATAATAGACCATCAAAAATAATAGACCAAATGATGGTTAATGGTTTTCCTGCATTCTTCCTCTTATGCAGACGGAACATTGCACTTTACTCTATTCTATATAAGACTCATTCTTCAGTGACATTGCAACACCGCAACTGAATCTACAGCTTGAGATAAGCCAGTGTGACCTGTGTAGTCCGATTACAGATGATAGACTCTAATGAGTTTTTTTTTTTTAATGAATCAAAGACATCCAGCGCAAATCTGTGTGGTCTGACACCCAAATGAATGACTCTTATGAGCTGGTTCTTTTTAGTGAATCAAAAAAAAGTATCCAATGTAAACCGATTCTTGAGCGAATGAGTCAGTTCTTTTTAGTGAATCAAAAAAATAGAACACAGTAGGATTCCTTAATGAATGACCAATAAGTCAGTTATTTTTAGTGAATCAAAAATATACAGTGTGAATTACTGCAGAATTATTTATTCTACAGAATGAATTACTCTTATGAGCCAGTTCTCTTTTTCATGAATTAAACACTAAAGTGTTAAATGCTTTAAAATTCTCATCTCTCCTTATTTGGCACAGGCATTTTCTGCATTTTTCTACACCCATTCCTTTCTTCAAAAAGCTGCAGGCATCACCATCACATCTCCAGCAGATTTAGAGGATGCTACCCGTGTCGTTTGCAACATGAGCATTCAGGAGGTACCACCCCACTGAGCTAATTTTGATTAGATGACTTTAAAGGGTTAGTTGACCCAAAAATGAAATTTCTGTCATTAATTACTCATTATCTCATGTCGTTCCACACCCGTAAGACTTTCGTTCATCTTCGGACATTAAACATTAAAGGATTAGTTGACTTTCAAATGAAAATTAGCCCAAGCTTTACTCACCCTCAAGGTGTATATGACTTTCTTCTTTCTGATGAACATAATCAGAGAAATATTAATAAATATCCTGACGCATCCAAGCTTTATAATGGAAGTGAACGGGACCAATGAGTATGAGCTGAAGAAAGTGTCTACATCCATCCATCATAAACTTATACTCCACATGGCTCTGGGGGGTTAATAAAGGCCTTTTGCAGCTAAGTGATGCGTTTGTGTAAAAAAAAATCCATATTTAAGCAATATTTGTGAACTGCAAGAGTTTTACACTTTCTTCGTAACTTGAATACGGCAGGCGGTCTGGCGGAAGCTACATATTTTACTTCATAACTTGTTAAATATGGATATTTTTTTTACACAAATGCATTGCTTTGCTTCAGAGGGCCTTTATTAACACTCCGGAGCCATGTGGAATACATGTTTATGATGGATGGATGTGGATGGAGACACTTTCTTCAGCTCATACTCACTGATCCCTATCAATGCCATTATAAAGCTTGGATGCGTCAGGATATTTATTAATATTTCTCAGATTATGTTCATCAGAAAGAAGAAAGTCATATACACCTACTGTAGGATGGCTTGCAGGTGAGTAAAGCTTGGGTTAATTTTCATTTGAAAGTGAACTAATCCTTTAAGGTTGAACCACTGCAGTCATGTGGTCTATTTTAATGATGTCTTTACTACTTTTCTGGACCTTGAATGTGGTAAATACATTGCTTTCTCTTAGGAATCACAAACCTCTCGGATTTCATCAAAAATATTCTAATTTGTGTTCCAAAGATGAACTAAGGTCTTAGGGGTGTGGAACAATATGAGGGTGAGTAATTAATGACAGACATTTTATTTTTGGGTGAACTACCCTTTAAGATATGAAAAACATATTTAGTATCCTCACTCCGCATTGTTTGACTGAATCATTAATAAATGATGCAATATTTATTTTAGCTGTTCACAGAATTCAATCCAACACTAGAGCTAATAATTCCTAAGCCTATAGTTTTAATTAAACTTAAATGTGATTACATTTTAAATATTTCCCTGGGCAATATTTCTTTCTATCACCCTCTCTGTCAGATGCAAAATAAATTTCCTGATGAGGGGAACCATTTGAGGGATTACTGTGCAGATTCCATTCTTCTGCGGGTGCTCCTGATCGATGGATATGGCTTTAGTGATCTCTCCTTCCCACAAATCTCCTTTCAGGGGAAAGTAAGCTCTCAGGAAGACAGCTATATGCAGTTTTAGACTAAGTTATTATATCCTGTCAAGCCAATGTCAACGTATTACTTTGGTTTGCAGGCTGAAGACAACTCTGTCGGCTGGTCCCTTGGATACATGCTAAGTTTAAGCAACATGCTGCCTGCTGAAAAAGTGTTACTGAGAAAAGCACTGCGCCCAGATGCCTGGCGTGCTGCTATTTTCCTCTTTTCACTCCTTCTTATTGCATCTGTATTTTTTTTTCTGCTGAGATCCTACCAAAAAAATTCTACTAAATTATGTTGTCACCCTTGATCATTAAGCACTAAAGAGTATTTCTGTCCTTAAGGAATAAGCAATAAGGATGCACACTATATGTAAGTGTAAATTTTTGCATTGCCCTTTTTAAAAAGTCAGATTGTTCATTTTGGTAACACTTTATTTTGAAGTGTCCTTGTTACACATGTTACATGTAGTTACTGTAGTAATAACTATGAGTTATGCATAATTACACATGACTAACCCTAAACCAAAACCTAATCCTAACACTATAGTAAGTACATGTAGTTAATTATTATTACTCAGGACTTAAAAGTATAATTACACTGCAACACGGTCACCTTAAAATAAAGAGTAACCTTTGTTTGTTTTGTAATGTAATTTGCTGTAAAATTAATAAGGAAAGGTTAGGAAAAGTTGGAGTGGAAAGTCAGCATGAAACAGAAGTTGTGATAGTCCCCCCCCCCCCTGTGTGGAGTGTGGAAATGTGAAATACTCTTTTTATAGTCATGCACTGTTGTGTAAACATCTTAGTTCCCGATTCTCAGTCAGCTGAACAGTGCAGCCTATTAGTTGTTGTGTGTGGGCCAAAAGTAATGAAAGGAACTCTTTGTATTACTGACACAGTCCTGGTTTCTTGTGAATGTAAACACTTATGAATTTTTATCTAATACTTTATTTTACCCAAGAATTTGAATTTTTTAAACTGTCATTATGTTTACCAAATCATGTTATTGCTTAAACAGTTCCACACTGCACGTTTATTGTTCATTAAAATTGTATCACTGCAAAGGTCATGTTGACTTCTTTTCAAAAAGAAAAAATTAAAATAACAGAGGCTTAACGTCTTTTAATACGGGGTTTCAATGACAATGGGACTTTGAGTAAGAAGTGCAGCGCAATATTGAAGAAATGTGACACCTAAAGCCCAGCTAGGAACCTTTCTGAGGCGGAACCCTTTACGATGTATCAGAAGCAAGAGTCTGTTGACGAGGTTGCACGCACAGTTAGGAAGTGTGCGAAAACAGATAACAACGAACAATGCAAATATAGCCAACATTAGTCTATTTCTGTTGTCAGTGCATATCATTTTGTTTTGATAGTGTAGAGTTTAAATAGAGAGAGCGTCTCAAAATGTTTGCAGGGTTACCTGAGCTGGGAATATCCAATGGGGAAGATCTGAAAGAAACTCTCACTAACTGTACAGAACCTCTGAAAGCCATCGACCAATTTCAGGTCAGGTTCTGTCTCTCTCAAATATTCACAGTCTTCAAATGCATTGCATTAGACATAAAGCACTTCGCTTGAATGCAGCAGTCATCTTCATTGATTATAATGGGAGGGATCCGGTTTCTGGCTTCGCTTTCAGTGCGACTTGTCATATGACAGCCTATGACAAGCCGCTTTAACAGTTATCCAGTTGAGATAGAACTAACTACTATCTGTTATGTTACTAATACTACTTTTAATTAGTAGTAAGTAATCCAATATGGAAAAAGTACCACTACCTAGTGAATACCCTTGTAAAAAAGAAGGGCGCTTAATTAAATTGAATGAGCACTTGTAGTGTACTTCAAATCTTAAAAGTGCGTTAAAAAGTGTTTGCAAATTGCAGATAATATAATACTAATGAAATAAAAAGCCACTTAAGTGTACCTAAAGAGAGCACACTTTCATGACGTTTCATTACACTCTTAAGTACACTATATTAAAAAGTGTGCTGCCACTTTGTAATAATGTCAAAAAAAGTTGAACTTTAAAATTATGCTAAAGTGTACATTGGTACAAATTTAAAATTGAGATAGATAACAGTGAAATATTTCTCGCTGCTGGGATAGTGAATAGCAGCAGTATATAAGAATAAGTTCTAGTATCTGTGATATATCAGAATTGAATAGTTACCAGTCACTACTAAAAAAAAAGGGTATTTCATGAATAGTTAATTGTGACTTTGAAACTGATACTACTCACTATTTGGTTCCTTACTAGTAATAAAAAATAAGCACTAGTAACACTTATTTATATATTTTTTAAAAAAAGATATTAGTTAATTTTACTGTGTTTTATTATAACTGTATTGTCATTTACAGACGGAAAATGGCATATTGTTGCCAACCCTACAGTCTGCATTGCCTTTCCTGGATCTTCACGGGACTCCACGGCTGGAGTTTCATCAGTCAGTGTTTGATGAGCTTCGAGAAAAGCTGATGGAGCGCGTTGCCACTATTGCAGAGGGCAAGGAGGAGGACAGGTGAATGGAAAGTTTAATTTCAATCTATTCCTTTGCTCAGCAGACCATTAAATATTCTAATGCATTCCCTAAATTCACACAGATACGTAAAGCTGGAAGAACTTCTTGAGAAAAGCTTCCCATTGGTGAAGATGCCGTCCATACAGCCCGTTGTCATGCAAGTGCTGAAACATCTGCCAAAGGTATAAATGTGTTCTGTGCACTGACATAGTACTCTCTTGTACTCAAGTGGCAGATACATTTCAAGATATCTCAGTATACAGACTAATTTCAAGGCTTATTTTGCAGATAATTTCAGCCTTAGTTGTGCAGTCTGTTTTTTGTGAAGTTTATAATTTATAACAATTTGAAAGATGACAGTCTTTGACAATCAAGTTTCTATTTGGACTCTCATGCAGGTGCCTGAGAAGAAGCTGAAACAGGTGATGGCTGATAAAGAGCTGTACAAAGTCTGTGCAGTGGAGGTGAAACGGCAGATTTGGCAGGACAATCAGGCTCTTTTTGGGGACGAGGTGTCTCCGCTCTTGAAACAGTATATTGTGGAGAAGGAGGCGGCTCTTTTTAGCAGTGACCTCTCCATCCTTCACAACTTTTTCAGTCCTTCGCCTAAAACACGGCGACAGGGTGAGGTAAGTAGCAGGCGTTTTCTTAAGCTATCAAAATTAAGCTATCAAAATTTTTGAATTAATTTTGACCATTTGGATAATGACTCTTATTTAATTTGAAAATTTAATATTAATTAAATATTAATATTAAAAATGTTTAGTATTAATGTAATGTTTCTTTTTCTGAAATCAAAAACATTTTAAGTATTAAAACTATTTTTAAACCACTTAAAAAAAAATCTGACAATATGCATTACAAAAATTAAAAATGAAACATTTAAGAAATTTTAAGATTCATTTTGAATGTGAATATAAGTTATTAATGTGTTACTTTAATGTTTATGTAATGTTGTATCAGTGTTGTTATAATGTTTCTTTAACATTAATCTTGTGTTCTGCTAATTCTTCTTTTGTCTCATGTTAATTTAGTGTCCATCTGATGCTAATGTAATGTTGTGTGTGTCAATGTTATTGTTAATATATATATATATATATATATTTATTTATTTATTTTTTCTTTTTTGCAAACTTGGATTTTGGTGATTATGTTTGCAGTGGAACAACAAACAACACTGTCCTCTTGTATCTTTATGTCAACAATGAAACACTGTGATTTTTCGTTAGGTGGTGCTGAAGCTGACTCAGATGATTGGGAAGAACGTGAAGCTCTATGATATGGTACTACAGTTCCTGCGGACGCTGTTCCTACGCACACGGAACGTGCACTACTGCACCCTGCGTGCTGAGCTGCTCATGTCCCTTCATGACCTCGACATCAGTGAGATCTGTTCAGTCGACCCCTGTCACAAGGTTTGCCATCTGTACTAGGCAACACACCTTTTCAACTGCAACATCATAATTGCTGTAATTCACCATTTGTAGGGTCCTTCCATTTCACAAGGTTGTACAAAATGACCTAAATAACCGTTACAAAAACAGTTACAGGAGCTGAACACTTTCTGGAAGTCAGACCTTGAAGCAATTACATGTTAATGATTGAAATATGTATAATTATAAACGATCAAAAACTGTTTGGAACTGTTACAATTTGTGATCATGTACTATAAAACGGTCTACACTCAAAAATGCTCTATATTTATGTTTGCTCTTATCCTTTTGTAGTTTTCTTGGTGTTTGGATGCCTGCATCAGGGAGAAGTTTGTGGATGCTAAACGGGCTCGTGAGTTACAAGGCTTCCTGGATGGTGTGAAGAAAGGGCAGGAACAAGTGTTAGGGTACGAGATTCATATATCCATACTGACACAGTGTACAATAAACCCATAAAACTGTAAAAATGTAACACTCTCTGTCTCTGTTTCTTACAGTGACCTGTCTATGATCCTCTGTGACCCATTTGCCTCTAATACACTAGTGTTGAGCACCGTGAGGAACCTTCAGGAGCTATTGAGCCAGGACGCCCTGCCCAGAGTAAGACCTCCAACTCCATAGTTGATTTTAGGTCTATAGGAGACGTCTTTCGTGTGTTCTTATTTAGACCCAGATTTACTAAACATGGCAAATTGGTTTGAGACCACAATTGCTTAAAAGTTCCTATCGCAACAATTACAGCCATGCCAAGTGCAAAAAAGTTTTAAGACAGTCTTTTTGGGGGGCATTAATTAATAGTAGCGCAAATACTAGTAGATTGACTACCTGATAGCAATCAATAATAGAATTGGTCTAAATATTAAAAAATGTACATATATCATTTGTGGAAGTCTCAGGATCAAACAGTGTTTATCTAGTCACTGAATTCGGTCCAAATGCAGTAATAGCATGTAGGGCTGGGCGATATATCGCATGCGATTCTCACGCGCATTTCGTCAGTAAAGCCGGTTCCCTGATTACCGCTAAATCGCCATCACCTGCTTTCAAATGGAGCGCCTTTTAATAGACAAAGCCGTAGTTCACAGACAAGCCACGCAAAATCAAAAAGGCGCTCCATTTTAAAGCAGGTGATGGCGATTTAGAGGTAATCAGGGAACCGGCTTTACTGACGAAATGCGCGTGAGAATCGCATGCGATATATCGCCCAGCCCTAATAGCATGTCCAACCTGCCTGTCAACCTATGTATTTCTATACCTCCGCACACCCTGCTCACGGTGACATCACTGATGGCTATGTAGAGTTGTAGACTGACAGTCACCGAGCACTACAAACAAACAGCAGCTGCCTTTTACAGTTCCTCCTGAACCAAAACAACAAGCTTATGCTGCATTCACAGCATGTCGAAATTACCATAATTAGGATATTGCAACCCATGACATTCTACTCGGAGCTGTTAACATCCTCAAAGTCAGAATTATGCGTTTCTATGGCAAGACTATCAACTCCGAAATGAGTCGGCAGCAGTCAGAAAACTTTAGGTTGATTACGTTCATTATTATTGTAATGTTATGTGCTTTTTAGGCATGAGGTAATTTTACGCCGTCTCTCGTGACGTTTTGCAGACTCACGTTCATGCGTTTTGGAGGAGTCGTGGCTTTCAAAGCTAGCTTGCTATTGCTAGCCTCTCCGAAATTGCCTATCCTATCTTTTAAAGGTGCCCAAGAATGCTTTTTCACAAGATGTAATATAAGTCTAAGGTGTCCCCTGAATGTGTCTGTGAAGTTTCAGCTCAAAATACCCCATAGATTTTTTTAAATAATTTTTTTTTAACTGCCTATTTTGGGGCATCATTAACTATGCACTGATTTTTTCAGCGCGCTGCCCCTTTAATTCGCGTGCTCCCTGCCACACGAGCTCTCTATTATATTACAGCACATTTACAAAGTTCACACAGCTAATATAACCCTCAAATGGATCTTTACAAGATGTTCGTCATGCATGCTGTATGCATGCTTCGAATTATGTGAGTAAAGTATTTATTTTGATGTTTATATTTGATTCTCTATGATTTTGAGGCTGTGCTCCGTGGCTAACGGCTAATGCTACACTGTTGGAGAGATTTATAAAGAATGAAGTTGTGTTTATGAATTATACAGACTGCAAGTGTTTAATAATGAAAATAGCAACGGCTCTTGTCTCCATGAATACAGTAAGAAACGATGGTAACTTTAACCACATTTAACAGTACATTAGCAACATGCTAATGAAACATTTAGATAGACAATTTACAAATATCACTAAAAATATCACTAAAAATATCATGCTATCATGGATCATGTCAGTTATTATCAGAGATGTATAAAGTACTAGAGACCGCGACTTGAGTAAAAGTACAAGTGCTCTATCAAAAAAGTGACTTGAGTAGAAGTTGAAGTGCTCTTTAAGCACCACACTTAAGTAGAAGTACTAAAGTATTCAACATTTTTTGTACTTAAGTATTGCAAGTAGTTTATTTTAAAATTTACTACTCAAGTACTGAAAGTAAAAGTACAAGTATTGTGTTATGTAGTTATTAAAGAAAGTAGTCAAAAGTTTAAACATCATATTGTTTTTTATTATTTCAAATGATAAACCTAAAGGACAATCACAATTCCTTTGGCTGTAACTTTTTGTAAACAAAAACAGATTAAGTGTGATTAAGTACCACTTGAGATGCAGACAAGTTGAGATGCTTTGTTTGTTGTCAGCACTTTGATTTCATTACCAAAAAGTTTATTTTCACTAATAGTCTAATTTTATACCATATACAATTGAATAAAATTAACAGCTAGCTAACAACAACTTGCTTTGCACTTTTTTTCTGTTTTCACCTCACTCCAGTCTAAACTAGGCTAAATTTTTTTTTTAGGTAATTTTTCTACACATTGTCATATAAATAACCTAAAAATACTGTAGTTCATTAAGATTAAATCTTAGTAACCACTCTTACTAAAAAAATGGGGTATGCACACTTATATTCTCATTTCAAGAGGTGTTCTGAGTAAATGATTTGCTTGTAACACTTTATAATATGGTTTGATTTGTTAACATTAGTTAATGTATTAGACTAATAACCAGCATGAACTAACCATGATCAATACATTTGTTACTGTATTTATTAATCTTTGTTAATCTTAGTTAATAAAAATACAGCTGTTCATTGTTTGTATATGTTACTTCACAGTGCACATTAAATATGTAAACAAATAGAGAGCAATTTGAGAGCAAGACAGCGCTCGTGTTGTTTTAAGACGGTGAATGCGCGCGCGCGGCCGGGGCTCGCTCTCTCTCTCTCTCTCTCTCTCTCTCTCTCTCTCTTTCAGTGCAGGAAAACTCCTGCATTAGTTATGTCAGTGTAAAACTATACTACCATTAACCTATAAAACACTACTACACTATAAAAACGGGCATGTGGTTAAGCAGCACCAAAGGAGACATGCTCTACGATTTATTTTTGGCAACAGTAGGCTGTCATAAAATAAGAGAAAGTTGACATTAGTGATGGGTCAAAAATACCATTCAACGCGCTGCGTGACAGCCTTTATGATAGCCAGCTAGTTAACGTTAAGTGAACACCGCAGCATGTGGCTAGTTAGCAAAAGGGCTTAACTTACTGATGGTGTAAGGTGGTGTTTTTGGTTCGTCCATCTTTTTCGCTGATCAAAAGGCAGAACGGGAGCACGCGCAGTCTTCTTAATCGCTTGATTCGCTCAATGATGTGCCAGCTTCATCAAACCTGCCATCCACCGTTCTGGCAGTGGTAATGTGGGTTTGGAATGGAATGATTCGTAACATTTTTATAATTGTAACGAGTAACGATGCAGCACATAAAAAAATATCGGAGTAAAAGTATTAAACTCATTGAAAATATGTACTGAAGTAAAAGTGGAAGTAGGAGAAAAAAATAATACTCTAGTAAAGTACAGATACCGCATTTTAGTACTTAAGTACAGTAGTGAAGTAGTTCTACTTCGTTACTATACATCTCTGGTTATTATTGCTCCATCTGCCATTTTCGCTGTTGTTGTTCTTGCTTACCTAGTCTGTTGATTCACCTGTGCAGATCCAGACGTTACTGGCTGCCCTTGTCTAATGCCTTTCATAATGTTGGGAACATGGGCTGGCATATGCAAATATTGGGGCGTACACCCCGACTGTTACGTAACAGTCGGTGTTATGTTGAGATCCGCGTGTTTTCCGGAAGTCTTTTAAAAAAAAATGAGATTTACATAAGAAAGAGAAAGCAATGGAGTTTGAAACTCAATGTATGTCTTTTCCATGTACTGAACTCTTGTTATTCAACTATGCCGAGGTAAATTCAAATTTTGAATCTAGGGCACCTTTAACTAATACTATTAAAAATCATTTATTTGGTATTTGACATAAAATAAAATTTTAATATTAGATGAAAAACTTAAATGATGTACTTGAAACATTTAAACAAAGAACTTGAAAAACTTTAGAAATGTTGACTTGGCAAGTTGCTAAAACTGAAATAAAAATAAATAAATCAATAGAAATATTTAAAAAATTGAGAAAAACACTTAACCGAACAATTTGTGTTTATGTACAGGACAGCCCTGAACTTCTCCTCCTGCTGCGGATGCTTTCACTTGGCCAGGGTGCCTGGGACATGATTGACAGCCAAGTTTTCAAAGAGCCCCGAATGGTAAGATCAACTCTCTGCTTTATTTAATAAACCCTAGTCTAATTTTTCTGGGTTTGTATCATTACACAAGGCTGGTCTTGTTCACCATCAGGATTTGGAGGTGGTAACACGCTTTCTGCCTGCCATGATGTCAATAGTGGTTGATGACTACACATTCACTGTGGAGCAGAAACTACCAAGTGAGGAGAAGACCTCTCTCACATACCCCACTGCCTTGCCTGAAACCTTCTCCAGGTATCTGCTTCATCTCATGCCACTCCTCAACCCAGCATATTCAGCAAGTACTTAATTCTTTCTAAAAATGGATGGTCTTTTTGTTTTGTCTAGGTATATACTGGAAAACAGGGTGGCATGTGAGATCGGTCTTTATTATGCGCTTCATATCGCTAAGTTGAGAAATAAAAATGCTTTACAACGGCTTCTGCCTGGACTGGGTGAGACTCCTGTCAGATACATTGGATTAATGGATGCTCAAGGCAGAGCTGCACAGAGACTGACCACTTTGTGTGTGTGTGTGTTTTTGCAGTGGATACCTATAATGACATGGCGTTTGGAGACATCTTCCTCCATCTTCTCACTGGTCATCTGACTCTGCTCTCTGATGAATTTGGATCAGAGGAGTTCTGTACTGCTGTCTTTGACAACTTTCTCCTCACATCTTTCTCTAGGTGTGTATTATCTTTTTTTAACATTATCACATTATATTGTGCAAATGTTTTGGGGTTTGAAATAAAAATATATATTGGTAGAAAAAAATCAAGGTTAATACTGTGGCTCAGTTCACTATAGTTCTATTTGAGCTTATCGTTCTCTTTTGCAGTAAGGAAAACGTTCACAGACACAGTCTTCGCTTGCTGAACCATCTCCATCAGAAGGTGCTGCCATCCTTCATGGAAACCTTAATGAAGACACTTGAACCACCAAAACAGGTATTTTAAAGGAAACAGACTGAATGCGAGTTTGCTAAAACAATGTCTAAATAGATAATGGGCTGTTGGTTAACATTTCCCAATAGTCTGCTGCTCTGCATGGATATAGTCACATCAGCAGAAAAGGAAAGTTATTTCATTTTGATTAAAGATTACTTTTTTTTTTTTTTTGCTTTGGAACAACATGCACCAATGAATCATTCAGAAGACTAGAGACATGCATTAAGAAAGTACATGAGGCCAAATTTGTTTTAATGTTTACTTTAAAGGTCACTAGGTGGCACCTCGTCCACTTCTGTTCACAGTATGATTTTTGTATTATTTCTATACTATTATTGTATTTATTAATATCTTGAATTAGCTTTTGTTTTTATATTTTCAGTTTTCATTTTAATTTCAGTTTATTTTAGTAATTTTGTTGTGCTTTTGAATTTTTTTGTAGTTTTTTGGGTACCACTTTACAATAACATTTCATTATTAGTTACAGTAGTAATACTACAGTAGTCAGCATTTGAAGTGGATCAAAAAAGTTAATCAAAGTTGTCCTAAGAACTAAGGGTGCGTTCACACTTGTCATGTTTGGTTCGATTAAAACGAACCCTGGTGCGATTGCTCGGATAGTGAACGCTGCCATCCGAACCCTGGTGCGCACCAAACAAGCGGACCGAGACCGCTGGAAAGATGGGTCTCGGTGCGCTTCCAAACGAACTCTGGTGCGGTTCGAATGCTATATGAACGCAACACGGACCAAAGACATGAAACCGAACCAAAAACAGGAAGACGAGACCCTGAAAAGAACAGAATCCTCACGCATGTCGGTTTTTCTTGTCATAGTCGCGAGTTTGCCAATCACAGGCATCAGACGCGCGTCTCCATGCAGCAGATCATTGGTGTGTGTGACGGATGGATTCCCGCCGGTGTTTTGACTACTTTACACATTTTATAAGGCCATCACATGCAGGCTACGCACCGCTACGCACACACAACGAGCGCATTTACCTCAGAAAACAGCACTGTTTTGGATGTTCGGTAAGTTCCGTCTCAAAATAGGCAATACGTCATAAAATCCGACCAATCACGTTGTGAATGTATCCCTACGCCTTAAGGTTCGGTATCTTTTGGTTCGGTGATAAAATTGCCAATGTGAACGCTAACCGGACCAGGACTAATTGTTTTTTTTTCTTCTTTGGTCCGGACCAAATGAACCAAACGAACCAAACTACAAGTGTGAACGCACCCTAAGTTAACCTAAGGACAACTTTGATTAACTTTTTTGATCCACTTCAAATGTTGACTACTGTTGTTAAAATGAACTAAGAATGAACAATACTTTTACAGCATTTATTAATCATAGTTATTGTTAATTTCAACATTTACTAATACATTATTAAAATCAAATGTTGTATATGTTATCATTAGTTAATGAACAAACAATGAACAGTTTGATTTTTATTAACTAACATTAACAAATATTAATATATACTGTAACAAATGTATTTCTCATTGTTAGTTCATGTTAGTTAATACATTAACTAATATTAACAAATTAGACCTTATTGTAAAGTGTTAACATATTTGTTTAAATGTTTCTATTTAGCTTTAATATAGTTTTATTTAATCATTTTAGTTATAGTAAATTTAGTACTTCAGCTTAAACTTATTTTAGTTAGCTGCCAAGGCAACATTTCTAATTTTCATTTAAGATTTGTAAATGTAAGTTTTTCCATTTTGTTTCAGCTTTATTTCAATTACCGAAAACTATTTTTAAAAGTTTTTTGTTTCAGTTTCACAAATGATAAAAGCTCTGTTCCTCTCTGTACTGACTCTCTTGTGCAGAAACCTTATAGAAACTGAATCTTAATTCATGTTATTACAGAGCAGTGAGTCAGTGAAAGAACTGTACACCCTGTTGAAGGAGAAGCTCGAGGCTTCTAAGAAAAGCCCCCCGGAACCAGAGGAAGCCCCCTCTCTGGATCTCGGCCTTCACCCTGTTACTGTGCCTCCCACCCCTACTACCCCCACGACCCCTATCTGATAGAGACTGGATGCTCCAGCCACTAGAGGGCAGCAACAGCAGCAATGGAGGTAGATGACACAGCTAATGGCAAAAAGACTGACCTAAACATGTGTAAAATGGAACTGTGCTATATGACTTAGTTTTTTTGTTATTCATGTTTTCCCTTTTATAAAGGTCATTTTAAAGCATTTTCCAATTTGCAGTTTTGTGGGTTAAACTATGTAACTTTCTATGCTTCTTTTAAGAAAATGTAGTCTTGTCTAAATGTACAGCATCTCATGGTTGAATATTATTTGCTTTGGATTGAGTCACTGTGACAAACCCTTGTGTAAATAAAATAATTGTTTAGACAACTTTACAATTTAAGACTTTGATATTTGATGCTCTCTCTCTCTACAAACCCACTGCTGTCTCAGTGCATGATCAAGTGAATAAAAAAAACCCTCAGTGACTTCTTTGTCACGCAATACACTTGTTTGTCTATGTAGAGCTCACAGTTCGAATGCTCTTATTTACTTTAATTTATCTTCTAAGGTCTGTGGTAAATTTTCCATTGTCACTTACATCATGGATATTATAATAATGTTAAAATTACATGGCTGTTAAATTGGTCTAACACTGCCTGGTGGTCACTGAAAACCAGATAATATGGAAAAATGTGATCTCAAGATGTGGAATGAGGGTTTATACAGTCTTATATCTGTTTTCTCAAAATGAGGCAGTGAGGCAGAAACTTCTCAAATACCAAATGTTTTATTCCTATCTATATTCAAAGGGGTTTGTTCATATAACAGTCACCTAATTTATATAACATTTTATTCCTAAAAACAGTGAAAAAAATTTTGCCAACAAAATGAAACAGGAACCTGGTTTTATCCAATGTTCTGTGCTGCTGTCTCCACCTAGTGTCTTGCCATCAGAGGTCAGATCAGTCAATGGCCTTCTGTCTTGTGATGGTCCAGTTGTTGCTTTGGTTTGTTCCGACAGATGTACTGCTATAATCTCTTCAGTTCCCCCCAATACGTTCATAGATGAGCTTCTCTGGGTGTTCTGATTCATTCATGTCATTGTCAGTTGCTATTAATTGCGTATCAAAATATCATGATGGTGTGCAATCTTACTTACCCAGTCATCAGCTGGTGCAAATGAGTGTATGGTGTTTCCCCATTGGAAAAAATATAACCACAGCAATATTTAAAATTTTCCCCAAACTGCTAAAATGTTTACTTTCCAAAAGTAGCTAGTGGATAAAAAGGAATTGAGCAAGTATTTAAAAGGAAGGCATGCCCACGTTTGAAACCGAGAAGACACCAAGCACCCACAGAGATGACAAACTCTTCCTCTTTTTTTTTTTTTTACTGTCAAAGCAGTCGCTCTTCAATAGAAGGCCAGATAGCATTTAATTCACATCCTTAACAGAAGCTCTTAAACATCATAATGTTTCAATGTGTGTTTTTTTTGTTTGTTTTTTTTAAATACAACTCCATATTTAAAAGTTAAAAAAGAGACTTTCAGTGTGGTTTCAGACTTTTGAAAGCTAATTTTGTATGCAGTTGCTGTGTTACTAAGTGTAGTTTGCAAGTCTCAGTTGGGCAGGAGCAGTTCCTGGTGGTTCAGTTGCACGTCCCTGTTCTGTCAGTTCAGACAACATCATACTTGCCTCACAGCACCAATGCTGCCTCATTTCATTATTCATCAAATGTTACAGCTGCTCAAGGCATGTTACACGGACTCTGAGGCTGACAGTGTTCCGCTGAATGTCTTCATATGCTGTTATTTGTAATGCGCTGTGAGCACAGAAAACCAGAGAGAGAAGGATTTATACACAAGGTGTACGTTTATCTACAAAATATAAGAATAAAACAAAGATGCATACAAACAAGATAAACAAAGGAAACCGAGGAACACGGGAAAAACGTAACTAAACTCAACAACAACCAACAGTGAACATGGGTAACACTAGGGTATATATAAACAAGGTTATGTCAGAGATCGTATTATTATAGGCAAATAAGAGGGTCTGTATCTCTTACCATTGGAGAAAGTGTAACGGCTAACTTAATCGCGTGTGGCACCTCTCAGCCTATCGTGTATTGGCAGTGACATCAGTCGCAACATTCCCTAGTCTGCCTTCTCTTAAAAAAATACATTTTTATCAAGCTAAAATCTACATATAGTTCCCAAAGAAAGTATTGTTTAGCCGTTACGTTTTTTTGGCTAAAAGTTTCAGGCTTGCCTTCCAGTGGCTTTGGTTATGTCATGATACTCTAGAGATGGTGCAGGCTGATAGGTCCTTAACTCAACATCATTCTCTATAGGACACAGTTCATTGGTTCCTGCTGTTTCAGTAGCCAATGAGCTACCTTCAATGTTCGGTCAGCAATTGCTGTAGCAATTGCAGCGCACGTTCAGAAACCCTCCACCTTCCCCAGCTCCACCTGTATAGGTCTGCTATGGGTAATTCATATAGACTATATTGTACAGCAGCAGAATGCCTTAAGCCGAGTTCAGACTGCACTATTTTCAAAGTAGTCGGGTCTTTTCACACTGCATGACTATCTTGGCCAGCATTCAGTCGCTGCTGTGTTCACAGTGCACGATGGATCGGCGACAGAAGGTTTCACACTGCATGACTTTACAATAGGAAGAATCGCCGACAACTCTGTCTGGCACGCAAACAACGTTGCACAACCAAACACACGCGAGATGTGACAAGGAAACAACGCGATATCACGCGTGCAAGACCGGAGTTCTCATTTGAGACTGGGTTTATTTTTAAAAATGGTAGCCTGCAAGAAGCTTGCAATACGAATTGCCTGTGCGCTGATTTGCAGCGAAAACAAGAAAAAGAAAAGAAGAATATGGAGGAGGAAATGGTTAGGGAGACGCGAGGAACAAGGATTGTGTGTTCTGCAACGAGAGTGGTCTATAACTCCTCCCCGAACTCCCCGTTGCTCTGTATCTTGCTCTCTCATTGGCTGTCGGTCATCGCCGATGTAGTTTTCAGTCAGAACACTTTTCACACGGCAGGATTTTGAATCGCCGACATGTCCAGATATTTAGCATGCCAAATATCTCACGGACGTCTGCGACTCATCTGCGATTCTCTCAGATCGCGTCTTTGCTCATTCACACTGCGTGATTGTCACTCGCGTGAATGAGCACCGATTTGCCTGAGATTTCGGGCATTTGTCGGCGAATTCTCAAAACCTGTCGGCAAGCCAAAATCGGGGCTAAAATCGTGCAGTCTGAACTCGGCTTTACTTGCTCACAGCAGAGTGTTGTGTATGTATTGGCAGTAGCAAGTAGCAGACATCAAACACTGAACCAGACTAGATCCAAAAAGCAACAGTATGAACACAAAGAGGTCTGAGACCACATTCCTACTTAAGTGGACCAAAAAGGATCTGAGTCCTCTTTCAGGGACAGGGACAGTGTGAATGTAAAGACAACTGGGTCCTTTTTCACTTGGTTCATGTCTTGGTCCACTTAAAGGAGTATGAATTTGTTTTGTTTTTTAATGAGGACTCAAATGTAAAAAAAACACCCTAATTACACAGTGTCAAATGATCTAATCACATATTTCCGGTCTTTACTGCAGCCAAACACAACATGACAAGATGCAACCCCACTCTTAACAAGTTATGCTTTTGCAGTCGAAAAGTCAAGTTTGCATACACCCACCTTGCAAGCGGTGACACCTACATTAAAGATAGCATCAAAACACTTTGGTCATTATGATCAAGAGGAAATGTACTTTAAATTTGTAAGTCTTCCCTTGGCATATATAATGCCTTGCAGAAGTCTAAACAATTACTGTAGCCATCAAGATATCCAGGCTTCTCTCTGATGGACTCAAAGGTAACAAAATTTGAATCATTGCAAATGTAATATATATTATATGTTTTATATATATATATATATATATAGATAGATAGATAGATAGATACATAGATACATAGATCTACAGCTGTTTTTTTGTTTTGTGATGGTTGTTCATGAGTCCCTTGTTTGTTCTGAGCAGTTAAACTGAGCTCTGTTCTTCAGAAAAATCCTCCAGGTCCTGCAGATTCTTGGATTTTCCAGCATCTTTTGCATATTTGAACCCTTTCCAGCAGTGACTGTATGATTTTGAGATCCATCTTTTCACACTGACAACAACTGAGGGACTCAAACACAACTATTAAAAAAGGTTCAAACATTCACTGATGCTCCAGAAGGAAATACAATACATTAAGAGCCGGTGGGTGAAAACTTTTGAACAGGATGAAGAAGTCCAAATTTTTCTTACTTTGTTTAAATATCAGTTTTTTAGTTTAGTACTGCTTTTCGGAAGCAACAGAAGATACTTTAATATTTCCCAGAAGACAAATTAAGTACAATTTACCTTGATCTTCAAATTCAAAAAGTTTTCACCCACCGGCTCTTAATGCATCGTGTTTCCTTCTGGAGCATCAGTAAATGTTTGAACCTTTTTTAATAGTTGTGTTTGAGTCCCTCAGTTGTCCTCAGTGTGAAAAGATGGATCTCAAAATCATACAGTCACTGCTGGAAAGCGTTAAAATATGCAAAAGATGCTGGAAAACTGAAGAATCTGCAGGACCTGGAGGATTTTTCTGAAGAACAGAGCTCAGTTTAACTGCTCAGAACAAACAAGAGACTCATGAACAACCATCACAAAACAAACAAACAAACAAACAAAAAAACAGCCGTAGATCATCAGGTAACCACACACAGTATTAAGAACTAATGGTTCACATACTTTTGAACAGGGTCATTTTAAAAAATGCAGCTATTTTTTGTCTCGTGAATTATATGTAAACATCTTTTATGTAAAATATCTTAATCAGTACTAAATAAAAAATAACATGCATTTTGTATGATCTTTCTTATTTTGTTAACATTTTTCACATTTCACAGATTATGCGAGGGGTTCACAAACTTTCAAGCGGCACTATATATATATATATATATATATATATATATATATGTGTGTGTGTGTGTGTGTGTATATATATAGCCCATGCCAAAAAATTAAACTTACAATGTGAAGGTTTAGTGAATAAGTAACAGATATAAATTTTTGTTCTGCAATAGTAATATATTAATATAATGTTAATATTCAAAGCATCTGTTAACCTCAGATAACCTTGAAATAATATATATTATTTATATTCTATATCTATGTATCTTATAGTGCTATTTCGGTGATATAGTACTATTTTACTATTTTATATGCTTAGAAAATAAAACTAATAACTTTTTTTTTTTTTAAGTTGTCATTAATGTAAAAAACTAAATTAAAAAATTCTATGTAAATTTACGCTTTTTGACAATTTAGTAGAATACCTGAATTCTGATTTAAATTAATTATGTAGGCCTAAATTGTTAATTGAAAGAATGTTATAACAATAGATTATGTATTTAAATAAGATGATTCCACTCAAATGGTTAGAGGGTTAGTTTACCCAAAAATGAAAATAATGTCATTTATTACTCACCCTCATGTCATTCTACACCCGTAAGGCCTTCATTCATCTTCTGAACACAAATTAAGATATTTTTGATTAAATCCAGTGGCTCAGTGAGGCCTGTATTCACAGCAATGACACTTCCTCTCTCAAGATCCAAAAAGGTACTAAAAACATATAAATCAGTTCATGTGAGTACATTGGTTCTACCTTAATATTATAAAGCGACGAGAATACTTTTGGTGAATGAAGATGAACAAAGGTCTTACGGGTGTAGAATGACATGAGGGTGAGTAATAAATTACATTATTTTCATTTTTGGGTGAACTAACCCTTTAAAGGTTATGATGAACACTGACTGCATTAATTATAGTAAAGATTAAAAAAAAATGTATTCTGTCTTTGCTGCCATACAAATCTAAATGAATTACTGTGTCCACAAATTACCCATAACAAATAGACATAGACATATCTCACAAATCTTGATATTTAGATGAAAAGTCAAGATAACATCTGTGGTCATCTATGTTCAACTAATTCAAGTTTTCTTACCCCATCTAACCTATGTTTCATCCGTTACATCTCTTCACTGTAACCATCATGATATTAATAAGGCCATTTGTATTTTCATCATTCATTTCTTACAGATGAACAGCACGGAGATCTCTTTATGGAATGCCACCAGCAGCTATTGTCCCATAAAGCCTCAGCACATCATCATCTCTGTGCTCATTTGTCTGACCTTCTTGGTGGGACTCCTGCTCAATGTCTTCAGTCTGTGGGTGTTCACATGCAGGACACCAGTGTGGACGTCCAGCACAGTTCTTCAGTTTCATCTAGCTGTCAGTGATGTCATAATATGTCCTATGGGACCATTTATGGCAGTATATTATCATTCTGCTAACTGGATTTTTGGAAAAGCTCTCTGTCAGCTTAAAGTAGCTTTAATAACCTTTCACATTTACAGCAGTATTCTGTTTCTCTCTCTAATTAGCATTCACCGCTATGTGGCTGTGGTGCGCTACAATCGAGACTCTTGTATGAATCGCAAGGACTTTGTCCAGAAACTCTGTGTTGGAGTTTGGCTTTTTGTATTGATTATGGGAACTGCATTCGCCGCTATTGTAGACACGAGCACAGAGAACAATCACACTTTATGCCTCAGCATTCACCAAGGACAATATATTGACCTCTATTTAATTGTAAACTTCACTTTCCTCGTTCCTGTATTACTTCTAGCATTCATTGTTTCTGCAATCTGCTACTGTCTTCTGGTGCGCTCGATGTCCCTTCTCGACACTAGCCATGACAATGGACAAGCTATTAAGAACAAATCACATAAAATGGTGGCTGTCTGTTTGGTAACATTTGTTGCTTATTTCATGCCTATGAATGTGGTGCGCAGTGTGGGTATTGTGGTCAAGAAATTCTTCCCCCACAAATGCAGCCTACTTTTAGAAATTGAAACTGCATATTATGTGTCATGGATTGTGGCTGGTGCCAACTGCTGTCTAGATCCAATTATATATTGTTTCAGTTCTAAGAAATTCATGAGAAATGTTCATATCTCTCTTAGTAAAATAGGTGTGAGGTGTGAAACAGGGCATGATGAATCTTTATAAGACTGACCTCATGTTAGCTAGATGTTAGCTACTCTTTGACTGATTACATTATGTATGTATTATAATATGACAAACATTGATTATATTATGTATATATATATATATGATATTAATATGCATTATGTGTGCATTTTGTTTTGAAAATTCATATTCATTTTATCAAATTTTATAAAATTTCATCAAATTGTAATATACAGTGGCATATGTGAACCCCTTGCAGAATCTGTGAAAATGAGAATTATTTTAATAAAATAAGAGGGATAATAAAAAATGCATGTTATTTTTTGTTTAGTACTGTCCTGAGTAAGATTTATTTCACATAAAAGATGTTTACATTTAGTTCACAAGACAAAACAATAGCTGAATTTATTAAAATAACCCCATTCATAAGTATGTGAACCACTGATTCTCAATACTGTGTGTGGTTACCTGATGATCCACGACTGTTTTTTTGTTTTGTGATGGTTGTTCATGAGTCTCTTGTTTGTCCTGAGCAGTTAAACTGAGCTCTGTTCTTCAGAAAAATCCTCCAGGTCCTGCAGATTCATCAGTTTTCAAGCATTTTTGCATATTTCAACCCTTTCCAGCAGTGACTGAATGATTTTGAGATTCGTCTTTTCACACTGAGGACAATTGAGGGACTCAAACACAACTATTAAAAAAGGTTCAAACATTCACTGATGCTCCAGAAGGAAACACGATGCATTAAGAGCTGAGGGGTGAAAACTTTTGAATTCAAATATCAAGGTAAATTGTACTTAATTTTTCTGCCGGGAAACATGCAAGTATCTTCTGTTGGTTCCGAAGGGCAGTACTAAATGAAAAACAATGATATTTAAACAAAATGAGAGAAATTGTGACATCTTCATCCTGTTCAAAAGTTTTCACACCCCGACTCTTAATGCATCGTGTTTCCTTGAAAACACAGATCTCAAAATCCTACAGTCACTGCTGGAAAGGGTTCAAATATGCAAAAATGCTTGAAAACTGATGAATCTGCAGGAGCTGGAGGAATTTTCTGAAGAACAGAGCTCAGTTTAACTGCTCAGGACAAACAAGAGGCTCATGAACAACCATCACAAAACAAAAACACAGTCGTGGATCATCCAGGTAACCACACACAGTATTGAGAATCAATGGTTCACATACTTATGAATGGGGTTATTTTAATAAATTCAGCTATTGTTTTGTCTTGTGAACTAAATGTAAACATCTTTTATGTAAAATATCTTACTTAGGACAGTACTAAACAAAAAATAACATGCATTTTTTATTATCCCTCTTATTTTATTAAAATAATTCTCATTTTCACAAATTCTGCAAGGGGTTCACATACTTTTTCATGCCACTGTATATGCTTATGTTTGATAAATATTTTGCTTAGTTTTATGAAGTGTATTATTATGATAGCTGTTGATTAAGTGCAGCTTATAAGATTTTTATAGTTTTGATTAATTTTTTTCTTCATCGACATTCAAAATATAAGCTGCATTAGACTAGTTAGATGGGGAAAATGTTTTTTATTACATTATCTAAAGTGTTCGTTTTTAACTAGAATGACAAGGGTGGAGTTTTGGTTAATGTCTGCTGACTAATAAAAGGAAATCCTGTCTTGGTTCCTTTTTGTTACTTACATGATACTGAAATGTTCACATAAAGCCATTTGCTTTCATATCACTCTCTGCGCAATTTATGTAGGCCTATTCCAAATGTGTTTTGAGGGGAGTGTTGCATGACCTGGTAAGTGCTTAGCTTGATGTTTACATTTGGGTTTCTTTCAATATAATACATTTTAAATGTATAGTTTGTGTTAGTGTGTTCACATATATGTAAAAATACATAAATACGCATCACATTTCTATGACCATTCAACATCACATGACAGCAAAACATATTTAAATAGAGCTCAAAAAGCGTTTAATGACTTGTTTTTAGATATTTAGTGCGTTTTTCTGCTTTGTTGCACATTTAGATATTAAGAAAAAATGATAACGTGACATTCATCAGCATTGGCACTTGTATGAAATTCTCCAAGTTTATTTATTTGCAATATACCTAACACAAAATGTGATCAGAATGACACACTCATTTCTTTCCCACACAGTGGCATTCTTCTAAGATGAGGACCTCAGAATCAGTCCGTGTAGGGAACAGCAGCAATGCGAGTCAAGGGAACACATGCTCTCCTGAGCCTGAGCATGTGTCTCTGGCTGTGATCCTCTGTCTCGTCTATCTGCTGGGCCTCCTGCTCAACGGATTCAGCCTGTGGGTCTTCACCTGTCGCATTCACAAATGGAACTCTGGAACCATTCTGCAGTTCAATCTGGCTCTATCTGATGCCATCATTACACCACTCACCCCACTGATGGCAGTGTACTTCGCCATGGATGACTGGATTTTTGGGGGATTCATCTGCCAGCTGAAGATTGCCGTGCTCAGCGTCCACTTCAGTGGGAGTGTGATCTTCCTCACGCTCATTAGCATTCATCGCTATATGACCGTGGTTCACTTCAGACGCTCTTCGTTGATGAAAAGGAAGACATTCGTGAAGAAGCTGTGTGCTGGGATTTGGTGTTTTCTGATAATACTTGGCATTATCTATGGATGTCTGCTTCCTGTAACCACTGAGAAAACCTCTGTAACTGAGAAAACGCAGTGTCTTACTATTCATCAGACAACTCTGACAGATGCTTACTTTATTATTAACTTTGTGTTTTTTTTCTTTTGGTGTATTTTACCTTTAACTATATCAGTGTTTTGCTACAGTCGCCTGGCGAGCTCAGTGTCCCGCATTAACATAAACTCTGTTCAGGGCCAGTCGGTCAAGAATAAATCCTTGAAGATGATAGGGATATGTCTGGTCATATTTGGCCTTTGCTTTCTTCCTCTCAACGTTGTTCGAACCATCGGAGTAGTCGTGAAAAAGTATCACCCTAAGGAATGCATGCTTCTGTTGCGGTTGCAAACAGCATATTATGTATGCTATATACTGGCAGGAATCAACTGCTGCTTGGACCCCCTAATCTACTTTTTTGGATCAAGTAATTTCATTAAAGCATTCAGGAGATCTCTTAGGGTAATAGGGTTTAAAAATAATGTAGAAAACAAAAATGAATCAGAAACATTAAGTCAAACTGGAAACAAGAATGTAATTTTTACTGTCTCTTAAGGCATTTTAAAGTCAGCATTAAACAGAATTTGTGATCATAATTTCACCCCTTTTATAACGTGAACTGGTGAACCATGAAAATAATAATGATGATGTGCATAGATTTATTACTGTTTTAAGAAATAAAAATTGTCCATTTTCATTTCATGGTGACTTTAATGGTGCTAAGTATCCTACTGCAAGATTACCGTACAAAATATTTTTGTCTTTAAAATCTATATAATCAGTGAATTTGATGCCTCCGCTGTTTTTTCTGCTGACAACATTGCACTGAACTATAATGCATTAAAAAAAATTGTTAAAATATTTTGCAAAGTAATGTTGACATGAAAATAACTACTGTATGCGCTGTGCAAGGCTAGCAACCCTTCAAAACATGCAAAGCAGCTCTGAAACTCTTATTCACTTGTATCTTTATAATATCAGTATGAATAAAATTGATATATGAAGTAATGCTGTATTTTGAATTGTAGAGCATGTGACTGAAACTTAGAAAATCCAATATTTTAGACAGTGAAGCTGTCTCAGTGTTGATGACTGATGCAAGATAAATAATAACTCGCTCAGTGGTTTTTTTTGTGCAATACAAATATAACATTTACAAATACAAAGACAATAAATTATAAATAGTAATAAATTATTGATAGATTAATATTATATTGTTTATATGCGAGAATGGTCTAATTTCAGGGAGTCACATATATACACATATATATTTGCAAAAAGCACAGTCTCAAAACAAATGAACTATAGTTTTGGGGCCAACATATTAAAGTCCTAATGGAAACTAGATAAAGTTGAAGGTATTTTAGAGATGTAATAAAAAACTGTAAATCTCCAACAGAACTGATTTAAAAAAAAAAAAAAATTAAATGACTTAGTTTATCCATTTAATTTTGAAAAAGTTATTAAGAGGAAAAGGTAATGGAAAAGTCCATTAACTCAAATCCCCCAATGCCCGATCAGCCATCATAACACTTTTTTAAAGCGAGTTTTAGAATTCCAAACAAAGTCTACTGTAATTTTGTCCAGTGTTCTACAAATCTCCACAGAAACATCCAGTGCCATTGTAGGATAATGGCTCGGTGTTTTGGTGAGAACCGAGAACCACGAGTGACGTCACTACATCAGGTGCGTGACGTCGCCGGCCACAGGTAGAGCATTTCCTTCACTCGCGGTGAATTAGTTTCGCTCACCCACCTGTTCACGGTGGATAGAGATCAGAATGGGAAAGCTTCAGGAATTCGAAATAACTTTTAATAACAACAAAACAGTTTATAGTCCCGGCGAATCCCTCTCTGGAACTCTGAAAATCACAATTACACAGCCCATACTATGTAAAGGTAGGTAAACCAATGATAGTAGGCTACACCGCAGCCACCCTTTGTGTTTTTACTGGATGTTTTTTTTTCCTGATAAAGTTTACCTTTTAAAGGACCCTACTTGTGTATCAGAGGTAAATGCTAGTCTACTGGTTGTTTTCCTAGACGCGCGCACGTTTGTAGTTGGTTTTGTCCTCGCGCTTCGAAGACTGAAACTAGTATCGACTCGAGCGAAACTTGCTGCGGATCTTTATTGACATACCAACGAGGAATGGTATCTAAACCTCGAACTACTTTCGTTTCTGTCGGATTAGTTCTCCAAAATTTCCGTAAAAAACAGAAACAGTGTATTTCAGGACAATAAGCACGCTTAAATCTGTACTATATAATACTTTGATTCTCGATAACGTGTCAGGTGTACTACTCGTAGTTTCGGATATCAGGTTCAGTATTTTAAAACAGTGACCGAGGAAATAAAATATGAAGTTCTATATTTAAATAAAAGTTAGGCTTTAGGACCTAAAATAGTGTAAGGAAACCTACGGTTGGGCATGGGCAGCTGCTCTGCGGTGTTTATTGTTTTTCCGAACGCGCCATTTGCATATTTATGCCTTAAGCCTTCAGCAGTGAGTCCAATCATTCAGACCTTTTAAACATCCTTTAAATTGATTAACAAAGCTGATTTTAAAATCCGGACTGAGTACCATACATGAATGCAGTTTGCTTGCAGTACTGGTCAGACTGCTTGGTTGGAAAAAAAAAAAAAAAAAGGTATAGGCCTATTGTATGCATCTTTTCACCCACCATCTGTTCATGTTAAGGTCAGATATCCTGACACAGCTAAGCCTAACATAGTCAGTAGTGCTTATTCACTACAACATTTTATTAGGACGGTATAAATCTGCTTTGATTTACAGATATATGCAAAGGAATGCAAGATAATGTAAAATAAGATCCCACTAGACTAGGCTAAATCAAGAGTTTTGAAAAAAAGAGACTTTAATATGTTTAGCCCAGACTTAGACATTTACACTCAAGCCATTTTATGGAGTCTTTATTATCAAAATATCATTGCTGTTGTCATTTAAGAGAAAATACATACTCTATTGTAGGTTTCCACTAATACAAACGCTTACAGGACAGGACAAGGGGCAGTAATACCCTACAAACCTTGTCCTGAGCAATGATGCTTGGGCATATTCCCATTGAGAATGGCCAACAAAACTCAGATCTAAAGTATTCAGATCTAGAAATTTGTTGCTCATTCTCATTGGGAAAGTGCCCAAGCATTGTCGCTGGGTGACATTGCCTGGCAACATTGCTCAAAGATTTGCCCTGTGTATCATCACCTTATTTGCATTGACACAACAGTGAATAACAAAAAATTACACATACATAATTAAATTAGAGGACAATTACTGTATACATGTATGTGCAGAATAGTTACAGACACATAGTATAAATAAATATAACTAGCTATCTAAAAAAGTTTAAGGCTTTGTTACTTGCTGTTCAGTTCCAAAAGCATATATTGCATATATTGAATGTGTTTTTGCAGATACAGTCCAACACTGACTTGTTTATACACCCATAAAACTAATATGAAAGTAACCAGTGAAATCTGTTGTCACTAAAGAAATTGCAGGTACTGTTTGACTTTTGATTTTGGCCTTGGCCATGGGATCAAGATGAAATGTCTCTGAATTTATATGAAAATGACATCCTTTTCTTCTGTGTAAAAAAACAAACAAAAAGCAAAACAAAAAAACAGCATCATTGTGAACAAGGAAGAAAGTGTGTTGTTATTGAGAACTGCTGTGAAATAGGAAAATGTGATAAGACTGAAAATGGGTCAGATGATCATTCAGATAAAATAACAATTAAAAATAATAAATCACACCAGAAGTAACAGTATGCAGTGCTAGAAGTCATGTGGTTATGTCAGTGGTTTGGGGCTTGTCTGTTGAGCCGAGATGTTGATAATACTCACCGGACTGGTTTGCTGACATTCCGGATCAAGGACGGCAAGAATAACAATCGCGCACAGCCACCATTACAGCTTCATGGCAAAGTGAAGTCAGCTGACAGTATTTGAAACAGTGTGTTTCAACAGTGAGTGTTTGTTTAGATTTTTTTTGTTGAATTAAATTACTTAAGTAGCTGACCTTTATTTGATACAAGCTATGGTTTTGCCCTCTTTTCTGGTGTATTAATAATGCATGCTTTGTTTAATGGTTGGACAAAAGTTTCCACCCACATCAATTCTTGAAAGTCAGTTTACTACCACTCATATTCTCTTTAGTAAGTCAGATTAACCGATCATGAAATCTTAAGATTTCAAATGTTGTTATTGTTCGCCCGGTTTCTTATAGAGTCTCTTCTGACATATTTCCCATGGTTGCTTATGTATCTGTGGTAACATCAATGCTTACTAACACTCAGGGTGTGTCTGGGGGGTAGAGAGAGTCAGAGAGAAAGGGGGTGGGGTGGAATTGAGGATGGAGAGAAAAAAAAAAAAAAAAGGACAAATAAAGACACATGGGTCATTCCGTGTCAAATCAACCAGAGGTCCCTGGCTCATATTTTTGAACTTGTTCATATTTTTTTGTAGAAAGGCAAACATAAATAGTAATGAAAGCCAAAAGATTAAATGTCACAGATGTACACTGCCCTCCAAAGGTTTGGAAACACCCCTGGCAAAGTGCGGTTTTGGACGATATCAGCATAAATCCTTATAATTTTTTGGTGCAAATACATTACAGTAACTTGCCATTATCATTGAAGACCAGCAATAATAATTTTCATTTTGATTACATAATAATGGCAATGTCAAAGTCCGACATGACCCTTTGCCAGCTGTGATGCCTGGTTACTGGTTTAAACTTGGCCCAGGTTTGTAAAATATTTTTTGGGTCAGCACAAGTTAATGATGAATTGATGAATCGAAAATTTAAGTTTTTTCGATGTATAAACTGTTTATATAATAAAATATGTTTGTCCCTCGTCAGTGCAAAATTATCACAAATTAAAAAGGATTCATGTCAATAGAATTAAAGATATCTTGTAGGGGTGTGACGAGATATCTCGCGAGACTAATATGTGACGAGATTTCTCGTCGAGGCGAAAAGTAGTCTCGTGATGTTGTTGCCATGACAGAGTGTTAGGATGATTAGGAAAGAATATGCCACCGCTTCGTTTACATTACGCCTCCACTGTTGTTTTGCTTTGTATTTAAATAAAAAACATTTAATTCAGTTGGATAAAGGTTGCCACCGCTCCATATTTACAGAGTTACGCGCGATCGCTAAAAGTGAAAGTAAACGCGAGCGCGCATTCAAACGCGATGTCAATACCCCGCATTTTGAAAGCGGCTCCCTGATGAATACAGATATCTCTCAATATGCAAGCTATTTTAGGCTGGGCAGTGTAGTTGTAACCATCTCGTAGCTCTGTATCAAAGAAAAAATTGGTCTTATTTGCACTTTGATTATTGATAGAGTGTGATTATGGTTGCACTTGTAAAGTGTTACCATAAAAAATGAATAACAGTTTTCTCTTAATCTTATTAAGCACAAACGATAAGGTTTCATTTGTTAACATTAGTTAATGCACTGTGAACTATCATGAACTAACAATGAATGACTATTAACTAACATAAACAAAGATTAATAAATACTGTAGCAAACATGTTGCTCATTGTTAGTTGATGTTGGTTAATTGATGTTAATAAATGAGACCTTATTGTAAAGTGTTACCATTTTTATTTATACTGTTTTTATGATCAGTTTGGGGAAAGGAGTTCAGTAGGAGGTCAAAAGTTGTAGAAGCTCATAAATCATGTACAGTAAGGTCTGAAGAGACTGAAATCATACAGAAGAGAAGTCAGTCTGTTGAGTTAGTGGCAAAACCTTTTACAGTACTTGAGTATTGTTGTCTTTTACTGCATATGATAATTCATACTAAGAAAGTAGAACTGAAATGACATTCATTACGAGATGATTAGTTAAAACATTTTAAAGACGCCTGCAGAATATTTTTTCTAGTCATGTATTTCGCCATTGAGGATTTCTTAAAAATAGTGTGTAAAAATCGTCTCGTCTCATCTTGTGAACTCAATCTCGAGTCTCGTCTCGTCTCGTGAGATAACTGTCTCGTCACACCCCTAATATCTTGATATCCTTTTAGATTCTGGTTCTTAACAAACATTCCTTTTGGTATCTTCATTTTAAAGGCCCTCGATGGTTCATTCCCAGAGATATGGAGATCGTAATACGGCTTCATGAGTAAATTGGTCAATTGTACACATTTTCAGTGGTCAAAAACCAAATGTGTGTCACTTTTCAGCTGATACTTTTTTGTTTTAAAGATGAATATCTGAAAAACAAATATTGTTGAAACTAGAAATGTATCTCGTGTGTTTCTATCATCTCAGTTGTATAGAACGTACCTGTCTGAGTGCCATAAATATTCCTAATGTGTTTTATGCAATTAAAAACTGTAAATAAAAAACAAAATAAGTTACACGGTCAATTTTTTCCGTGTTCATAAGAAAAATTTAATTGCAAAACAATTCTACTTTGCCCGGTTGCTAATTTTGTCATGCAAGATGTATTTTCTCACTGTAGAAATGATTTGTATTACTTAAATGAAATGACACTGTAGAAAAGGTTGCAGAACATTTCTTGAGAAATGAGAAGTAAATACATGTGCTAACCTCAATGCTGTGTAGCCTGTGTTCTAGACCTCTCCTGTTGACCGCATATGCTTAATGTGTTTTTGTCTGTTACCATGGCAGTCTGAATGTGTTAATGAAACATCCTGCTGTTAAAAGTGAAGGGCAGTGAGGTTCTCAGACATGGAACAAGCCTCTCATCTTGATGTCAGACATTTCCAGTCATCATGAAATATTCTTTTAAATGGCTGTTACCAAGAATTCAACATAACCTCATGCGCTGACACATTTAAATTTCGTGTTCAGAATAATAGAATTACAGTCAGTATAGGCACATTTCTTTTGACTGACCTATGTCTTTATTTCATAATCAGCAATCAAAGTGAACTGCCAGGGCTTCTGTGGAGTGACCAGCAAATCAAATGACACAGACTGGACAGACGAGGAGCAGTATTTCAGCAGCTCAGTCTCAATAGCAGATAAAGGTACAGAGAGGTCTTGGTCTTACTCGCACATTAAATGGCAGGATGCTTGTTCAAATCCCTTACAGATTCTTCCCATCTGTTTCCCAGGCACTCTGAAAGAGGGCGAGCACATTTTTCCCTTCAAGTTTCTCTTGCCAGGTACGACATGCTTTTATGTAATTGAACTGACTTGTCGCCCTGCATTCCTCCAAGATTCGTCAGAGTTTAACCACTGTTTACATTTATACCTCAGCAACAGAACAACATTATAAAAACCCTCAACTTTGTATAGGCTAACTAAATAGGGCTGGGCGATATATCGCATGCGATTGTCACGTGCATATCGTCAGTAAAGCCGGTTCCCTGATTACCGCTAAATCGCCATCACCTGCTTTCAAATGGAGCTGCATTTAATAGACAGAACCGTAGATCACTGACAAGCTACGCAATATCGCGTTCATTATCGAAGGCGATTCATATGCGATATGAACGCGATATTGCGTAGCTTGTCAGTGATCTACGGTTCTGTCTATTAAATGCCGCTCCATTTGAAAGTAGGTGATGGTGATTTAGCAGTAATCAGAGAACCGGCTTTACTGATGATATGCGTGTGACAATCGCATGCGATATATCGCCCAGGCCTATGACCTAATAAATGAGCCACCCAATATAGGAATGTACAGAGTTTTGTCCTATAGGTGGATGAACATACACCGATAGGACAAAACTCTGTAAATACACATTTACAGAGCCCCAAACCTTTTAATGTTTTTGAAAGAAATACAGTAAAGACAGTAATGTTCTGAAATTTTTAAAATGTAACTTGTTCCTGTAATGGTAAAGCTGAATTTTTAGCATAATTTCTCCAGTCTTCAGTGTCACATAGTCCTTCAGAAATCATTTTAATATACTGATTAGGTGCTCAATAAATATTTCTTATAATTATCACATTTGAAAACAGTTGTTGCTGCTTAATATTTTTTTTTTGTGTGAAAACTGATCTTTTTTTTTCTTCTAGGATTCTTTGATGAATAGAAAGTTTAGAAGAACTGCATTTAAAACTTTTGTAACATACATGTCTTTACTCTGATGTATCCTTGAATAGTGCAAACATTAAATAATTATTAAATGTTAAATATCAACTCAATATTCAGATTAGTTGTATTAAATATATATTTCTTTCAGCTTTTGAATGGTAGTGTAAATGAAATAAAAGTTGATATTTTGTTTGTGGTCAGTAAAATCACAAGGAAGGAAGCAGGAAGAAACTTTTTATCCATGATGTTTTCATGAGTTTCTTTTATTTTTTTATTTCCAGTGCAGTCCGACCCTTTCCAGCTAAGAGCAGATATTAAATTTTTCACATAATACTGGTGCTTATTACGACATACTGTAAATTGTGAATTGAATTGTGAATTCCCATAATTCCTTAATATTTGTTCATTTTATTCACTCTTCTCACAATGTGAACCTAACACACTCGCTAGCCCATCTAGTTTATCGCTGCTTTTATTGTCTGGAGCTGCTCGGCTGCTATTTGAAACCTCCATCTGCTGTTCCTCTTTTTTTTTTATCTGAGACTTTTCAGAACAATAGCACACTTAGAGAAACGTGCCTTCTCGTGCTGTAGCTTTGGCTTCTGCGGTTTTTAGCCTTTTGCTAAAAATATTTGAGCTTAATGCATAATGCACCCTTTTAAACCTTTTGCTTGAAAAGAACATTGTTGTTATGCAAAAGCCTAAAAGTTTAGTTGTGAGAAGTCACCAAATTAATTCATTATTATTCTTTTGTAGCTGCTGCACCAGCTTCATTTGAAGGGCTTTATGGACAGATTATATACAGAGTTCGGGCTTTCATAGAGACACCTCGTTTTGCGAAAGACTACAAGATAGAGAAGCCGTTCTCTATGTTGAACATATTAAACCTGAATGAAGTACCTGGTATACAGGTATGTGTGCAACACAGACCTCCATTTTGCTAGCAAAAAGTAATCAACCAGAAATCTGAATACACTTTTAATTTGATTACTTATATACTACATGATTCATGCTATCTGTGCTGTTTTTTTAGTGTCAGTGATTTACAATACTATTTGCTTTGTGCAGGAACGTAGCTCATCTTCTGTAACCAAGAATTTCTCATACTCGCTTATGAAGAATGGGACAGTGGTGCTGAATGCTGAGAGTGACAAGCGGGGATATATCGCTGGACAGATCATTAAAGTGTCTGCTGAGATTGAAAACAAATCTGAGAAGTCAACCGGCCATGTGGTTGCCAGTTTAATGCAGGTAAGATGACACTAACTACTTGCTGATTGTGTTGTGCTATCATAGACTGCAAGTGATTATAACAATATAGAATGCAAATATATATATATATATATATATATATATATATATATATATATATATATATATATATATATATATATAAAAAATATTTAAAAAAAAATGTTTTCTGCATTAGATTATATTTTCACACTAAGGCCTGTTTCACAGACAGGGCTTAGACTAAGCCAGGATTAGGCCTTAGTTCAATTAGGATATTTAAGGAGGTTTTAAAAACGTACGCTAGAAAAAAACACATTACTGGTGTGCATCTTGAGACAAAACAATGGCACTGACATATTTTAAGATATGTCAGCACAAGTTGCTTTAAGTTAAAACGGCTTAAACATTAATTTTAGTCTAGGACGAGTACGTTCAGCCGTTTAATAAAGCTGATTGCTGTAACCTGTATATCCAACTTCAGTGTGGTGTCTTCCTAGCTGCTGTGCGAATGGTATCTTGGTAAATTCGATCAAATTTTCACTATCTCTACTCTTCATAAATAAGGTAGTTGGTACATTATCAGCGGGAGCAGTTCAAAGTCAAACTAACATCATGTAATTTACGTCTCTACAATGATTGGTTGATATACCAATGGCAGCTAGCTGTGTATTTTTTCTCAACACTCTAACCGCTGAATGTGAAATACGCTATGGTGATTGGCTATGGCTTTGACTTCAGTGATATTTTACGGTGTTACAATGGTGAAATTCACATTCTGAGACATGAAATGAATGAATGACTGGGAATTTTTTACATTAAATTATCCTTCTCCCATTTTCCACCTCAAAATTTTGGGTAGGCTTTGCCTCCTGCAGATTAGTTGTTGACTGACATGGGTTTATCAGTTGTTGTGGTTGAAAATGCAGTTACATCTGTGGTCATTATCATGATATGATCCTTTGTTCATCTCTTCATTTCAGAAAGTAACATATAATACCAAGAAGCCGACCTATGACTTGCGGACAATAGCGGAGGTAGAAGGACCTGGAGTTAAGGGTGGAAATAAAACTGAATGGAAAGAGAAGATAATTGTCCCTACTCTTCATCAGTCCTCCCTGACTGATGGAAACCTCATCCATATCTGCTACTACATTCATGTGAGATTTAGTTATGCATATTACATTAACATAATGTAATATAACGCAAAGTGTGACTCTTTTCTTTCCTGTTAGCGTTTTGCTCTATTGCATTTAATAGCTGGCTGCACATAATCACCGGCAACATTCATATCAGAGAGATACATTTTATCAGAAGTTCATGCAAACCACATTTGGTATTTCCTGCTTCCTTCCTCTGAACGAATCTGATTTGTTTCTGCTTTTTTCAGGTCTATTTGAAACGCCCAGAGGCGTCCTTAACTCTGCCCATTTACATTGGAAACATTGCAGTGGATCCAACTCGGCCTTCCCCCTCTCGGTCGGTTCCACCTATGCCAGCCCCACGTAACTACCCCACCCCTGCCCCTGCCTCTGCCTCTGCCCCTGCCCCTGCCCCATCTCCTGCTGCTGCTCCCGCTGAATCAGCCGCTCCCAATCTGCCGCCACGCACAACCCCAAAACCTGCACCCAAACCTAGGCCTCGTAGCGCCTACGCGTCCCCCAGTGCGCCTCCAGCGGATCTGTACCCAGAGCTCTCAGGCTTGGCTAACTACAACGGGGAAATGGCAAAGAGTCCACAGCATGAGTCAGGTTCCCAGGCTGCAGTGTCCCCTAATGCATTCAGCTACGCTCCTGGACTCAGCTTTAGACAGAAACAGAACTCCAGCGGCCCATCAGCACTGCCCTTGAGTTCATCCTCCCGTCCTCAAGACACAAACGGGAATCAAATGTCCTCTTCAGCAAGCTTGCCTCCAAACTATAGGAGTTCAGAATATCCACATGGTATGGGAAAATCTCACTGAAACATTTGAATAGTTGTATGTTTTAGTTATACAGTGTGTATAACTACGTCATATAAAATCTCAATGTGAAACGGGTCTAACTTTTACATTTTAATATTTAAAATTTAGAATTTCTATTATTATTATTTTATTTCATTAATCATTCAATATTACCTGATGATTAATTCGATTTTTTTTTTTTTTACAGAACCTCCACCTTCTTATGAAGATAGCTGCAATATATAGGATGTTAACCAACCAAATGAAGAAGGGAGAAAAAACAGTGAAAACATTCATAGCACTCCTGTGACTTTATAATAAATGCAGACCTCAAGCACTTTTAAACCAAATGTGTAAATATACAAATTCTGTGTTCTTCAGAGTACTGATATTAAACCTTAGAGGTCAACTGAAGTAATATTTCAGATGTGGTTTGGCAGCAATAATGCCAAACAGTTGGACATTTTGCTTTTTATTCTTGTCACTGGAAATTAGATCTGTCTCTTGCTAAAGTTATTTTACTACTTGTTTTTAGGAGTTTTATCATGAAAGAGTATTAAGTACTCTTTTACTAGTAGACTGTCCCTTGTTTTATACATTTGTGCTTGCAATCACAACCTCCAATGTATATTTGCTTTTATTATGTTCAGGCTTTGTTTTCGTACTTTCCTGATAAGATACAGAAGGATCCAGTTCTAATTTAAATTGTAACTTTAAGCGTATACTATGTTTGAATACACCCATAATCCTCATTATAGGAGACTACTGAATATATAAAGTTCTGTGGTATTTAATTGTTGTTTTCTTACTTTGATAGTATTTTTTCTCCCAAGACAGTTTTATTGCACACTACTTGCATGTTAAAAACGTTTTTGTATTTAAGCAGTGATTTACATTTAAATGTAGTGTACAGATGAATAAAATTCTTTTGAAAATCAATGTCATGCATATGAAGACAAATAAATTTTGCAGTTGAATTACACTAACTTAAAAAAGTGTACTTCTAAATAGAATGGGAATGAATAAGACTTTGATGTGAGTCTTTTATAGGCTATATTTTTGCCTTGTACAGATGGAGGATGAAGATCAGGGATAGAAAGTTAAAGCAACAGGATGATAGACATTGCTAATAAGTAACAATAGTTCTGTCTCTAGCTGTCTGGTGTACTAAAGCAGAAAGTGCAAGGAGAAGTGACACAGTTTGGCCTTAAGGTGCCAACTGCTGCACATTTGAGATGTGCATGTTATTATACTTTCAGGGTGTTTCACTTTAAAAGGAATTTCTGAAGGTAATTCTTTGAAATCCATTTGTTTAGGTTTTACACATAAACAATGTCTTAAATTCTTGTGATATACGTGTGATACGTTAATCTTAAATAAAGTGATAATATTTACAGAAAATACTGAGAAGTTGTTAGAAACATTCCTCATGTTAAATTAAACCTCTTGAATTAAATCTGTTTCTTGTATTTTGTACTCCCCAACCAAACCCACCTCAATCTCTCCCCTTAACAGTAGAGGGCGCGGTGTGGTCACATGACAGTGGCAGAGCGCGTAGCAGGGAAGTAAAGAGAGGAAGACCAACCTCTAAACTTTCGGCATGAACCTTTTTTTTACAAAAATGCAAACTATCATAAGTTAACGGGTAAGTATAAGCAAAGCTGCTATTTTGTGGATAAATGTCCCAAGACCGACGTTGTTGCATTTATAGGTGCATGCTGTTTTTTCGTATAGAATTGTGTTGTTGTGGCTGGTGTCATGCGCGTTATGTTAGCTACAATGTTTCGTGTTGTTCATTGTAATTTCACCCACAGTGAGCGCGCTGCATCCGACATAAACATTAACAAATGTTGTTATAGTTCATGTGTTAATGAGACACATGAAATCATGAGGCTGATAGTGGGCTGTCATGTCTCTTCAGCAATACAAAGAAAGTAAGATGTAGCGTTTTAGAGGGCCAAAGATACAGATTTGTTGTCAAAATCTAGTGAGATGAAATCAGACAGCATTGGATGGCCAAAATGCTCTAGGTAGGCAGCGTAGTAGATTTTGAAACGCAGCCCTTCAGAGATTGATAAATAATTTTCTTGCCCGATAAACCAATATTACCAATATTATTTGTGTTTTAAATATCTTATAATTAATAACTAGGAACGTTTTAATCGCTCTATTTCTGCCATAATAATAAATAACCATTAGACTGCAAACATACAATATAATTTGCATTATGACATTCTTTGCACAATATATATGTCATTATTTTAGGTATATTTTATTAAAAGTTGTTTTTGTGTTGATTGGTTGCACATTTATCAATAAAAGTATTGGTTTCAAATTATAACACTGCAAATTCTCATAGAGGAAGGAACTTGGAGGTCGTCTTGGATTGCTCCAGGTTCCCCCTGCCATGGCCAAGTCCAAGAAAGGTGAGCTCAATGATTTCAAGGTTATTCATGCTTCTAAATAATTATATTCCTGTTATTATGCAAGAGTTCAGTTAATGCATTCCATAACACAACACTGTCTTGTATTCTTCTTCAGATTTGATTAACGTATCAAGTGTGAAATACACATTGTTTACATATCTTAGATTTTTATATTTCATTATGGTATGGTTGTAGGTATGGACAACCCTGCGGACCTTCCAAAAAAAGGCAGGAAGACGAAATCCCTCGGTGCTGCTCCAAAAGCTGGTAAACAGAGCTCGCCCGGCAACAGGAAGAGCACAGGGCCCAGCTTTCAGCTTCACTCTAGTCAGACATCCCTCAAGCCACCAGCTGAAAACATAATCTCAGGAAATCATGGCTCTGTCCGACAAGATGCTCCAGAAACACTGAGTTCTGAGTCTGGTGATGCTGCCAAGACCATCCCTACTTTGTTCTTACCTGCAGCCAGACACGAAGGGAGTGCTCAGAGAGAGCAGGAGGAGTTAAAAGCTGTGAATCCTGCTCCACCACGTTTGGCTTGGAAAACCATGGTTAGATCAGCACCAGCTCCATCTGCTCTGAAGGTAGGCCGCTTTTTGCTTGCTTATATCATTTACTTTCTAGTTGCAATTGGTTGCATGCAGGCAGGCAGGCATCATCGATCAGGAAAATGTGGAAGGTGCATTAAAACATGATTATAGATTATCTCTAAAAAGTGTGGGGGACGAACAGACATTTCTGAATGTGGTTGGAGATTTGTACCCGGGACAAAAAAAAAAAAGAACCCCTCTCCTCTGATCCCAATGAATAGGTTAAAAGAGGACCTTAGTGAGCCCCCTCCTTCCCATCAACCCCTGATCGTAATGAAAACACTTTCATCCATAAAACCAAAAAAAAAAAAAAAAAACTGCATCCATAAAACCAATTAATGGCTTATATACATTTCTTACATATGCACTACTACCTTTCCAAAATCTTTGGGGTCGATAAGATATTTTTTCTTTTATGCTCACTAAGGCTACATGTATTTCAGCAAAAACGGTAACATTGTGAAATATTAGTCTTCAGTGTCACATGATTCTTCAGAAAGCATTCTAATATGCTGATTTGGTGTTTGAAACATTTCTTATTATTTTCACAGTTTAAAATTGTTGTGCTGCACACATTTTTTTTCAGGATTTTTACATGAATAGAAAGAAAATGGAACTCTTTTGTAATATAAATATCTTTAAACTGATACTTTGGACCAATTTAATGCATCTTAACTAAATAAAAGTATTAATTTATTTAAAAAAAAAATCTTTCTGCCCTCAAACTTTATGAAATAAAGACTTACATATTATATGTATATGTCTGTTTTTGTTAATACAACTATGTGCCAAGACAATGAACAGAGAGAAAAGCGTGTATGAGAGAGACGTGGAGTCCTCACCCACACAGCATCTCACTTTACCTCAGGAACTCAAAGACTCAACACCAACAGGTAGGATTTTTTTTTTTTAGCTAAAAAGCTAAACTGAATTAAATTCTCTTTGTTTAGAACACAAGAGAGTAAAACAAATGGTGTGCCCCTTTTGTTTGTATTCTTCTGCAGCCTCCAAGAAGAAGAAAAGAAAAATGGGTTTATATAATTTTGTTCCCAAAAAGAAACCGAAAGTGTCCAAGAAACCGAATGTCTCGTTGTCCTCCTCAAATGCGCAGGTCTGATATATAGCTCATTAGAGACTACTTCCAGTCATTCATCTCAGTTAAATCTGAACATTTAAGTATGTTTCTCAACCCTGCAGGAGGCCTCACATACAGCTGGATCCAAAGGTGGACAGATGTCTATTGAGGAAGCATTCAAAAATAAAGTTAGTCCTGAAAAACCAGAGAAGCAAACTTCAAGGGATGAGAGAGAAAATGCAGCAGAACCGCACAAGAACAAGGAAACGGAGAGCGTTCCACAAGGCCACGCTGAAGAATACACAGAGCTGCCTCTACATGCTCTTGCTCATGATAGCATGTTCACAGCAATTCCCACAGGTAGATGATATGTGCACCTGAAGACAATTGAGGTCCACTGCTTGCTTGCTTTTTATGTATCTCATGCTGCCACCTCATGAAATGCGTATACTTCCTGTCTGTTTGTTTTCGTCTGATAGGTTGATCTCAGAATGAGCAGAGACAGGTTTCAGACAGAGCATTCTGACTTTGTGAGGCAGTAAGACCACATGGCAACATACACGCAGACCCTTGTGTTAAAATAAACAACCTTTTTGTTGCATATTTACTTCATCTAATATTAGATCATGAAGAAACAGAAAGAAATAGCGTGAGAAGGAAGAGTTTAGTGCATAGGACATTCTAGTAGCCAAAACATTAAGAGATCCACTTTCAAGTATTTAACCCAGTTATTTATTTTCTTGTGTTTATCAGGTTTGCCGGAGGATAAAGAGAACATGGAGACTGATGACACGTTGGAACCTCCATTGTGTAGCTGTCGCATGGAGACGCCGAAGAACCAGGATGTAGTAACTCTGGCTGAGGGCAAGTGCATGGCTGTAGAGAGTGTGGATGGAAAGGTAGAACATGCTTCAGCTCTTTTATTTTCCATTTGTGAAAGGTTACAACATGAACTCATTGGCTACATCAGTCATTTTTAGGGTGCTAAATATAGTTGCGTTCACACACTTGTGTGACAGTAACTGTAGGGTATTGCAATTTCTCCGTGATAGCATCATATTAAGGTGTTTGATTTACTAAATGATTAATAGATTTCAAGAAAGTGGACAATAACTGCATTTTTGAGTGAATATGATTTTCTCTCTCTAGCTGAGTTTATGTCGGAAGGTGATTCTGAAGCAGGAAATGATGCGTCCCTCTCTGAGGATTCCACTGCTTGTGCTGTGTGAGGATCATCGTACGGGCATGGTGAAACACCAGAGCTGCCCAGGCTGTGGTTTCTTCTGCAGGGCTGTGAGTAAAAAATATACTACCGTTCAAAAGTTTGGAGTCAAAAGTAATGTTTTTGAAAGAAGCCTCTTATGGTCACAATGTCCGCATTTTTAAAAATAAAAAATACAATAAAAACTGTAACATTGTCGACCTGAATTAACTTTTACTTTTGAATATCTTCCTGTGATGGCAAAGCTGTATTTTTAGCAGCCATAACTCCAGTCTTCAGTGTCACATGATCCTTCAGAAATTATTCTAAAGGCCAATTCACACCACACTGACAGATGCTGACAAACATGGACAATCACTAGATTACAGTACATCACTTCTCAGACATTCCACGACCTGACAAACGCAATTACAAAATGAGTGTCTGCAAATGCCAGCAGATGCTGACCGGAGTAACGCACTGATCCGACAAAACCCGACATTGGTCTGGTGTGATTTGGCCTTAATATGCTGATTTGGTGCTCAAGAAATATTTCTTATTATCAACAATGTTGCTTAAAATGTTTGTGGAAATGTGACAATTTTTTAGGATCCTTTGAACAATATAAATATCTTTACTGTTACTTTTGATCAATTTAATGCACCCTTGCTAAATGAAAGTATTCGTTTCTTTCTAAAAAATCTTACTGAGCCCAAACTTTTGAGTGACGGTGATTTTTATTTATTTATTTATTTTTAAAGAAGTATCCCAAAAATATGAAAGTGTTTTTTTTTTAAACTGCACATTCATCTTTTTTTCTTTTTTTTTTTTCTAAATACATTAGGGAAATAGTTTCTGTGTTGGCCTTGGGAGGCTGTTTCAGAAATTATCACATTTTATCAGCTATTAGCACTCAGCCATGATTAATAAGTGTTTTTAGCTTACTGATCTGACTACAGTCTCGTGGGTGTGCATGATTTTAAAAGTGCTAATAAAGGGTTAGTTCACCCAAAAATGTTAATTATTCCATAATTTACTCACCCTCAAGCCATCCTAGGTGTAAGAGACTTTCTTCTTTCAGTCAAACACAATCAAAGTTATGTTAAAAATATTCTGGGTCTTCCAAACTTTATAATGGGAGTGAATATTTTGAAGCCCAAAAAAGCATATCCATCCATCATAAAAGTAATCCATAAGGCTCCAGGGGGTTAATAAAAGGACCTTCTGAAGCAAAACAATGCATTTTTGTAAGAAAAATATCCATATTTATAACTTATAGACTATAATCACTAGCTTCTGTTAACGTTCCGGTAAAGAGAGTCTTTTATAAAGTTATAAATATGGATATTTTTCTTAGAAAAACACATCACTTCGCTTCAGAAGGCCTTTATTAACCCCCTGTATTACTTTTATGATGGATAGATGGTTGTGCTTTTTTTGGGGCTTTAAAAACCTTGGTTACTATTCGCCCCCATTATATAAAGCTTGGAAGAGCCAGAATATTTTTTATTTTTAAGTCATACGCACCTAGGATGGCTTGAGGGTGAGTAAATTATGGAATGAATTTCATTTTTGGGTGAACTAACCCTTTAAATCCTTTAGGGGCTACACTTTTTTTTTTCTTTTTTTTTTTTTAAATGATGAAAAATTCCTGAATGCACCTTTAATAGTTCAGCTATGCACATTAAACTCTGATACACTGAAATTGCAAAACTAATATTATAGCGGTCTGTCTAATCCCAGGGAACGTTTATGGAATGTCAGCCAGATGGGAACATCTCTCATCGCTTTCACCGGAGCTGTGCGCCTCTGATCAGAGGTCAGGTCTACTGCCCCCACTGCGGTGAGGAGGCTAGTCATGCTAAGGAGGTCACGGTCCCCAAACCTGATTGTGTTACTGCAGTGCTAACAGCTGCTGTGCCCGCACACAAAAGAGACACCGCCTTAATGGAGTAAGTTTAGATCCTGGTGTTTGAATGTGTTTATCTGTACCTGTTTGCAGATTATTTGGCTTATCTAATGTACTTTGTTATATATCCGTTATGATTGTTTCTCACAGCAGGGCTAAACTGGACTCTGTAACTGTTGGTGGAGCAGTTGACCCTGCTAAAGAATCAATGGAAAGTGTTTTAAATGCACTGGAGGATGGCAAGTAAGGATCTCAGACTTTCATCACTACTGTCTTGGTCCTGTACATCAGTATTGTCCTTGTCCTGTACCATTAAATATGTGCATTAGATATTAATATTTATTTTACTGTGCACCATTTGTAGACTTGCTTTTTTACCTGAAATTAAAATAGTTATTGCATATTTTTAAAGGTATAAGAAATTCAAGCTGCCCCCAAAGCAGCTTTATTTCTCTGCTAAGAGAGGAGAACTCCAGAGGATTTTGCATATGCTGGGTAAGACCTTTCTCAGGCAATCAATATGTATATACTTATTTATATATGGATGATGGTAGAAACAGCTTTGTGATTGTGGTTGTTTTGATTGTAATCAGTAGAAGGTGTGGACCCAAACTTGAGAATGGACAGCGAGAAGAGAAAGACTCCCCTGCATTGTGCTGCTGAGGAGGGCCATAAAGAGATCTGCCATATACTAGTGCAGGTACTGCATATGATAACATAATTTAAAGATGATCTACAATGCACAGCATAAATGAGTACACCCCCTCTGAAACTTCTGCAAGTTAGCAATTACTCATTTACTTAGAAGACATGTTGTGGTTCTTTAGAGATGTAATGTTCCAGCAAGTTTGCTCAATCAATTACCAAAGAAGCATGTCAAAATTATTCAGGAAAATAATTTGTGGTGATAAGAATGTTGTGTAGCAAAAAATGAGAACACCCTCCTAAAAGTTACTAAATTAAACAAAATAAAACATTTCTGGTGTAAGTTTAAGGCAATGTTTGGTCAACTGGTAAGTATGTTGAACCAAAACATTTAAAGAGAAGTAATTTCTTGACAATTAAAAGTGTTATATAGCCCACTGAATCATTCTCAGACTTAATGCTGACAACAGTGGAATCACTTTGGAGAGAGACTTATTTCTTAGTACAAAAGAGGACAGTGGTACAAGAGGATTACCAAATCATTGTTTTAAGTGTGAAAATATAGCAAAAGTAACACAGAAATTCAAAAACGATGGACTTGTGACAAGGCCCCTGAAATAATCAGGCCTTCATTTTAAGCTTTCATTTAGTGATGAGGGATTTTTTTTTGCTAGACAAAGAGCAGGAGAAATACCAAGCGAGTGTCTCAGAGCCAGCAAAAGCTATGAAAAGACTAACTGTTTATCTCACAGAGTAAGATGCAGCCTGCAGAAATGACATGCATGGTTGTTGATTTCACTGGAACTACCTACTATACCCAAAGCACAATGAAGTCAGTTAGCCATTTCCAAAGCCCATATTTACAAAATATAGATTCTTGAAATCAGTACTCTGGTCTCATGAGACCAAATCAATCATTTTGGATCTAACAGCATCCAAAATGTTCTGGTGTTGCTAGAGGAGGAGTACGTGAGAAGTGAGAAGTGCCTGGTTCCCACAGTAAAGTTCAGTGGTAGTAAAGCTCTTATATAGGGATAAATGAGTGCTGAAGGTGTGAGGGAGTTGTGCTTTATCAATGCTGTCATGAATTCCCACACCACTTTGTAATTTAATACACAAAAAGTGAAACAGAAGATGTTACCCTTTCCTCATTCCCTGCATTGTTGGGCATTTTTTCAACATGACAATAAGGATATGCATTCTCCCAAGGTGAAAAACCTTCTGTGGACATGTATTGCACTCAATCTTAACACTCTTGAGCGCCTGTGGGGAATTCTGTAGAGACGAGTTGAGCAACACTCCCCATTAAAGATCAGGGCATTTAAGTAGCTCATCATCCAGGAGTTAAACAGGACAGATGTGATAATTTGTCATGAACTTGTACACTCCATGCCAAGAAGGGTCAGAGCAGTATATTCAAAATTATGGAGGGCATACTAAGTACTATAATATTATACATTTGTTTAATTAAATCTCTGCAATCCTTAATTTAAACAAAATTGGCAAATGTACTTATTTATGGCTATTAATGACACATTATTATGTATATGTTTAATACATTTTAGTTTTGCCATGTTTCCATGAATTGTATTAATGATCATAAAGAAAAAACATCTTTTGTGTTTGTTCAGAGAGTGTGTACTCATTTATGCTGTGCACTGTATGTTCCTTTAAATGTACACTACCGTTGAAAAGACAGTTAGGGTTGGTAAGTGTTTTTTTTTTTTTGTGTGTATGGTTTTTGAAAGAAGCCTCTTATGCTCACCAAGAGAATATGCATTTATTTGATCTAAAATACAGTAAAAACAGTAATATTGTGAAATATTATTACACATTAAAATAATTTTCTATTTTCAAATATTTTATAATATAATTTATTCCTGTGATGGCAAAGCTGAATTTTTAGCAGCCATTACTACAGTCTTCAGTCACATGATCCTTCAGAAATCATTCAATATTGCTGACTGTGTTCAGTAAAAATTCTTCTTATCAAAATTTAAAACAGTTGTGCTTTTTAATACTCTTGTAGAAATGTTAATTTTGTTCAGGATACTTTGATGAATAGAAATGTCAAAAAAAACAGCATTTATTTGAAATAGTAATGAATTTTAACATTGTTACAAATAAATTCTGTCACTTTTGAGATATTGAACCTTGCTGGATGAAAGTTTTAATTTCTTTCTTTAAAAAAACAAACAAACAAACAAACAAAAAAAACATTGCACTGACCCCAAACTTTTGAACAGTATTGTGTTTAAGATCCTCCAGAAGTATCTGATGCCATTACTTTATATAACGTTTATGAACTTAAAGGTGCTCTAAGTGATCCTGGGTAGATGTAACTTCCTGTTGACATTTGAAGTGTTGTCAAACAAAACAGAGGCTAGCTAGACCCTCCCTCCTCCTCCCCCTCCCCCTCCCCTCCGTGCTTCCTGAAACAGTCATGAACGCGCATTTAAAATCATTCTTGTCTGTTATTGGCTGGAGCATGTTTATTATGATTCGTGGTCCAGGCTGCACCAGTTTGTTTTTATTGCCATTTTCGGAGATTGTGGCGACTACAGAGACCGCGTTTTTTTTACAGTGTGTTCAGGGGACAGGCAGCTAGCGGATAGTGAGGAGATGTTTCCTGTATGTGACAAAAAATGTTTTGTCCTAAAAATGCGTGACATCACTTAGAGCACCTTCAAATTACTTTTATTTTTATTTATTTTTTAATATTTAATTTTCCATGAGTAAATCTAATATAATGTGCTTATAATGAATACTGAATTTTAGTAATGCGAGTGATTTCTTTATCTTTCTATAGGCTGGTGCGAACCTGGACATGTGTGATGTGGAGCAGAGAACTCCTCTGATGTACGCCTGTGAGAACAATCATCTAGAAACAGTGAAATACTTGCTGAAAGCTGGTGCTTCTACTGGTCATAAGGTATGATTGGAGCCCTTTATCTGTACTAAAATGTTTTGCTATTGGTATCTCATACTACATGCTGAGTTAATGAGGTAAAGCCATTGTATGCCAATTCTTTTAATTCATGCCTTCAACTTACAGGATATGAGAGGTTCCACATGTCTTCATTTGGCAGCCAGAGGAGGACACACAGGTGTGCTGCAGTATCTCCTGTCCATGGAATCCATAGACGTCAACTGTAAGGTAAATGCACAATTATTAGCGTATAAAATATAAATTCTATGTACATCCCATATTTATTATTTACGAGTAAATTACATTTTTAATTTGGTAGTTTTTTTTTTTTGAGGATGTAGGGTACTCTACTGCAGAATTGCCCACTGTTAGATGCTGTATGGATACTGGAGTGCTTTGATGCTGTTATTAAAAGGGATTGTAATAGTTATGGTCTTCTGGTCAGGATGATGGTGGGTGGGCTCCTCTTACCTGGGCAACGGAGAATATGCGTTTAGAGCAGGTGAAGATGCTGATCTCAGCGGGAGCTGATGTCCAAGTAAGAGATAAGGTCTGTATCTGTATATTTCATCTCAATATTTCAGCTTTTTGATGCACTTAGAACAATCTGATTGTGAATATGCAGTTACACTATCGTTCAAAAGTTTGGGTTCAGTAATTTTTTTTTAAAAGAAATTAATACTTTTATTCAGCAGAGATTCATTAAATTTCTAATGTAAATTATAAATGTACACATTTATAACATCACAAAAGATTTCCATTTCAAATATTTAGAAAATTCTTTTGAACTTTTTATTTATCAAAGAAAGAATCCTAAAAAAAAAATAAGCAGCACAACTGTTTTCAGTTTTGCTAATAATAAGAAATGATTGAACAGCAAATCAGCATATTAGAATGATTTCTGAAGGATCGTGTGACACTGAAGACTGGAGTAATGGTTGCTGAAAATTTAGCCTTGCCATCACGGGAGTACATTTCCTTTTGAAATATATGAAAATATAAAAGCCGTTATTTAAATTGTAGTATTTCACAATATTACTGTTTTGACAGTATTTTTGATCAAATAAACGCAGCCTTAGTGAGCATAAGAGACTTCTTTCAAAAACATTTTAAAAATCTTATTCACCTCAAACCTTTGAATGGTAGAATATACCGATGGAATTGAGATTATATCAGCCAGAGATGAATTTTGCATGTGGTTTGATTTCTAGGAGGAGAATGTATGCCTCCACTGGGCAGCGTTCTCTGGCTGTGATGAGATTGCTCAGCTGCTGCTTGACAAGAGATCTGACCTACACGCTGTGAACATCCATGGAGACTCACCTCTCCACATCGCTGTCAGACAGAACCAGCTGGACTGTGTAATGTAAGTGTAGAACAGAAAGAGTATATACCTAGATAACTGGGAGCAAGACTTTTTATGATATGAGCACTGAAATATAAAGGAACTATTAAGGTTCCCTTTAAGGGAAGTCCATTCACTTGAGGCCATCTGACTATCACTCAAAGAAACATTAGGATTCACTGTAAGTGAAAGTCATACATCTCATATCTGCTTGAATGAATGACTTTTGGATAAAGTGGAAAACTGAAATTTTAATTTTGAGAGTTACAGTGTCTCCCATTCATTTTCTTTTTTTTTTTTACTAGTGGTCCACCTCCTATTAACACTGTTTCTGTTATGCTCCCTATTAACATATATCTAAACAGCTTATTCAAAATAGCTTGAAGTACTCCCCGAGATTTGAAGTTAAAATTTTAACAATTTCATTTGCATGTTCACAACCTCTGATGTTGGGTAGTAGTGACATGGCATGCAAGGAAGCAAAAAAATAAAATAAAAATAAAAATAATAAATAAATAAATATAAATATATATATATATATATATATATATATATATATATATATATATATATTATTTTTTTTTTTTTTTTCCTTCAACTCGCTAACCTCCTGGTATTCCCTCACTAACCCGAGTTTGGGAATCCCTGAATTAATCTAAAGGCCATGACACAACAAGCTGACATCAAAGAACCAGCGGGAACAAAAGCCAACTGTGTTGTCACCTCATGTCGGCTGCATTTGCAACATAAAACTGCGCTTGAACTAGCACTGTGTGTAAGGAAATAACTGTCTATATCAGCAGGTATCAATAGTCTATATTCTTCATTCAAAAAGAGAAACCAAAACTAGGACTGCAGATAAAACCGTAAACAAAGGGAACCATAAACGGAGTGATCTCAACATGCCGAATCTGCCGAAGTGCCGCCGACGTGTGGAACACACCGCAAAAAACTAGCCCAATAGACACTCACCAACGGCCCGACGTTGACTTTGTGTGTCACGACCCTAATGTTTGTATCATCAAAAGAATGAAAGGTTTATGGTTGAATCTGTCAGTTGTACCGGAATAATCTGAAGCTTTGTCTCTAGGCTTTTTCTGTCTCGAGGAGCAGATGTAAATCTGAAGAACAGGGACGGTGAGTCTCCTTTGGACTGCTGTAGTATAAATTCCAAGATGTGGACAATCTTGAACACCAATAAGAAGCTGACAGATGCTAGGAGAGGCAGAGACAGCCTCAGAGAAAGACTCCTCTGCAGGTAAAGCAAGAACACATGGATCAAATGCACATGAGAACCTCTGATCTAGATATCAAAATTACTGACCACTATACCAAGTCGGTACTGAAATTTTTAAAAATATGACGCTTTGAGAGCTGTTGAGCAGATTTGTAAACACCTGATTGGCCTTTGTGTTCACACACTCATCAGATATGTCTGTGATTGGCTACAATGATCAACGCACGGGAAAGCACACAGAAGTGTTTGAATTTGAAAGTGTTTTGAAAGCAAAAGCGGGCGTCTGTCGGCGTAACCGGTGCTGATAGGCGCCTGCTTTCAAACGCTTGTGTGTGTATCTGTTTAATCGCTCACATTGTAGCCAATCACAGACACCCGATGAGCATGTGAACACAATTGCCAATCAGAAGTGTTTACAAATCCGCTCAACAGCGGAAATTTCAGTACCGACTTGGTATTGCGGTCGGTACTTTTGACAACACTTGGATGTACTTCTTTTTAATTCTTTAATTTTTATTTTTTTAAGGATGATTCAAGAAAAACTAAAACAACTTTTGGCAATATAAATTCATATGATAAACCTAGAATTCTTTATATTGATAATACACCAAAAGTTACAATCTCAAGAAAATGGCAGAAAATAATTCATGGCCTCTACATGCTTCCATGTTATTTTTGCTACTCTTGACTGATACTGCAATTGAAAGTGATATGAATTTAATTAATCAGTACTGCATATTTCCATGATTCCAAGATTTTTTGCAGCTTCAGATCCATACTGAAGATCAATGAAAACTGGCTACAGCTGAATCACTATCCTATTCATTTAGCTTGACTTCAAAAAATCTATACTTTCCACACATTTGAGTCTACATTCTACTTTTCTTTTCATCTGCTCCGGTTCGAAATCAATTGTGCACATGTGCAGCTAAGGAAGATTGGCCTCAAAATCTATTAAACATTTGAAAGAATGTGGGGCAATCTTATGTCACTGTGGGACCGTTGTGTGTGGTGTTTCAGAGATGTGTCCCGAGGCTATGAGGACGTCCCTGTGCCCTGCGTAAACGGGGTGGACCATGAGCCCTGCCCCAGCAACTTCAAATATGTTCCAGAGAACTGTTTCACATCTCAAGTAAATATAGATGAGAACATAACTCACTTACAGGTAAGAGGCTCAGTGTCATAGTGTCAAAAGCCATAACAAGGTAATTGCTGTTATTACAGCTATATGAAATGCTTGTCTCTCTCTCTCACTGTAATAGCACTGCAGTTGTAAAGATGACTGTGCATCTAGCAGCTGTATCTGTGGCCAGCTCAGCATGCGCTGTTGGTATGACAAGGTAAGATGCTGTTAGTGCTAAATTATTCACTTTAGCAGAATAAATGATATGGTAATAATGCAGTGACATACAAACAATCGATGCCAGTCCCGGCTCTTTGGCAGCTGTTCCACAATATGTTACTAGTCACTAACCGTGACTATGCTGTGATGTCATCTTGAGGGCGATTTTTATGTAATGCTTATTAAAATCTGTATTTATGATTTCTTGGTACCCAGGATGGCCACTTGCTGAAAGAGTTCTGCAGGAATGATCCACCCTTCCTGTTTGAGTGTAACCACGCCTGTTCCTGTTGGAGAACATGCCGGAATAGAGTTACACAGAATGGCCTTCGGTAATATAACTAATAAATATGTATTATTGCGTATTCTCTGAATGTGTTGTGAACTCTGAATTTGTGCACTTATATTTTTTTCACAACTTCATAATTTTCTCATCCACAGAGTGAGACTTCAGGTGTTTAGGACTGAGAGGATGGGCTGGGGGGTCCGAGCACTGCAGGATATTCCTGAGGGAACCTTTGTGTGCGAGTATGACCCGCTTTTTAGATCAGTTGCTTTACACATTAATCTAAAATACACACAAACAAAAAAACATGTATATGCAAAAATAATGACTCTTTCCAAAATACATTTCTCAATCCATCTTCCATTGTTTTGGCTAATAAATAGTCCAACACTACTCTAACACCATTGGTTAAACAAATGTTGCTATGCTGGATTGCTCAAACAAACAGCATTGCCATAGTGTTTGCACTCACTTTTTAGGGAAATCATCTTATAAATCAGTGGTTCTCTTTTTGGTACCTCATTGTTCACAACAATATTCTAAGGTCCCCTAAAGGTGCCTCATATATTCAGAATTGGGAATCCTGGTTCTTTAAATAAAAAAAAATGTATTGTTGAGGTTTGCTGAGGCCCTCAAGTGGGCCCTGGTCACCTGGTTGAGAACCACTGTTTTAATGGCTTTTATTATAGTTGTCTCTGCATATTAACCTGGTATAAATATTTTAATATGGAAAAATTACGCACAGCACAGCCTTTTTTCTGAAGAACTTTCCTACTGATTCCAGTGTCAAGAATATTAATTTAGTGTGAAATTTGCTACAAAAATGAAAGCCATTAGAGGAGATATTAATTATTCAGACATGATTAATCTCATGCTGTTTTGGTCCAATACTTGTGCCCTGAGGATTTTGCTCTGTGTGCAGGTTTGCTGGTGAAATCATTTCAGATGGAGAAGCTAATGTCCGGGAAAATGATTCGTACATGTTCAACCTAGACAATAAGGTAAGTTTAGAGGTTTGTCTTGTTAAAAATTTGCTGAAATACACTTTTTTTCCCCCCCCTCCCTCAAGCTTAGTGTCTTTCATACTTGTGACCTCCAGAGGGCGCTAAAGTATATTAAAATGTGGATGGAGCTTAAAGGGACAGTTCACCCAAAAATGTTGTCATCATTTACTCACCCTCATATTCTTCCAAACCTGTATGAGTTTTTCTTCTTTTGAACACAAAAGAAGATAATTTGAAGAATGTTGGTAACCAGACATTTGACTTCCATAGTAGGGGGGAAAAAATACTATGGAAATCAATGGCTACCGTCAACTGTCTGGTTATCAACATTCTTCAAATGATCATCTTTTGTGTTCAACAAAAGAAAGAAATTCATACAGGTTTGGAACAACATAAGAGTGAGTGAATGTTGACAAAATTTTCATCTATTTATGCACACCTCCTTCGAAATGCTTCATATTTGTGTGTATTTAATGGTGACTTTTTTTTTCTAGGTTGGAGAGGTCTACTGCATTGATGCCCAGTTTTATGGTAATGTTGGTAGGTTTATGAATCATCTTTGCGAACCCAATCTATTCCCTGTCCGCGTGTTCACCAAACACCAGGACATGCGCTTTCCTCGAATTGCACTCTATGCAAGCAAGCCTATTCAAGCTGGAGATGAGCTTGGGTAAGCCTTTATACATTTTTTTTTTTTTTTTTTTTCCATAAACCTCTAGCTCTTTTTTTCCCTTCATTATTTGTGGTATTTATCCATTCTTTTCTCTTTCATCAGGTTTGACTATGGTGATCCCTACTGGCAAATTAAGAAAAAGTACTTCCATTGTCAGTGTGGCTCTGTGAAATGTAGATACTCTGAGACTGTTCCTGGTCAGAACCACGCAGACAGCTCAGCCCGAATGCTCGGCGATCAGACCGTCGCTCAGGTGGAACACATTCAGTCGGCTAACACGGCTATATCAATAACTCAACCCTGAGCCCTCCACGCGTACAGCAGGATATGCTGAGGCCTTTAACGAATAACTGTGGTCAGGAATGCAACGCATCATTTCCTAAATCTCAACTCCAAGGGCGGACAATTTGTGCAGAGATACAGTATCATTTTATCACCGTGCCATTGTGAGCATTTGAAATAAGACTTTTAATCAATGGAATTTTTGGCCTTTTGTATCTGAATGCATGTCTCACATGATGTTTTTTCTTATTAGGATGATGGAGAGGCTCCTTAAATTGTACAAGATATAGACATTAGCATAATAGACATTTCTAATAGACATTTTTAAGCATACATTTTTATATACTTGGTATTAAAAACAATGGGCTTTTAGCCTTTGGGTTTTTATCATGAGTAAATTGAAATAGCAAGTAGAACAGATGGATACATTCTGTTGGCTTTTTTAAAACTCTTGTGTTTTCAGGAGCAGAGATCAGGGCTGTTTTCTAATCTGTTTTTATTGAAATTTCCCTATGAAGTGGTTACAGAATTTTACTACAATGAGGAATAAAGCTTTCATTGATGTTTTAATTATTAATTTGGTCATTTGTAATTCGTTTCTCATGGTGTCGTCAGCACACGAATTTTACTAAAGCACAGTATGAATTTGTTTATGCATTACATGCATATGTAACAAATGCATGTTGCACTTCACCAAATATATAATAATAATATTCAGAATTTTTTTACAATTTTAATTAATTTAATTTTATCAAGAACACAATAAATTATCAAAAGTGACAGTAAAGACATTTATAATGTTACAAAAATTTCAAATCCACTGCATGTGTGCCTTACAAACATTAATTTCAAGTTGTTATGCGATTACAAAGGTGGTTGATCAAGCACGTAAGCCTTTTTGATGTACGTAATTTATGTAGTAGAGCAAAACGCTAAAGTATCTTCAAGTAATGTAAAACACCGACTTGAATTTCAAATCGAACCCACCATTTTAAAAACCCATTAGAAATTCCCGTGGGATACATGTCTAAAAAACGCTAATTTTCTTTCCGGGTTTTGGGAGTAGCCCTACAAACGGCACAGCTCTAAAGGGTTACTTTAAATCTGAAAGAGATCGAAGACCCTCCGAAAGGCGTCAGTCACGAGATAATGTCCTGATTTACCCCACCCAACACTGGTTCCACCCTTTTTTAAAATCAACGATCTGTTTACAGTTGTGGGAAGTGCACACCGATGCATCCTATAATGTGATTAATTCTTGATAACTTGCTTTAAAGTAACCATTAAAACCATTAGAGTAACTATGAACTGCTGGGGTCTGGAAGAGTACATGCTGTCTTTTCCCCTCTTGCCCCAGTGCCATGGATACTGTAGCGGTACAGGTGGAGCCACTGACAGGCTGCTTCACAGTCACGTGATCTGATTTAGAAGAAGCAGCGGCTGCAGAAATTGGTTAAAATTTCATTGCCAGGCTACGGTCTAGTGGAAAAGGCTGTTAATGTCCTTTGCTCGTTTTCATTTCAACGATAAAAACGTAAGGGCGACGGACTTGCGCGTGTTGTCATCTGAATGAGCGAAGAGTGCAGGCAAGATATAGGAGGAAAACATCGAAGCATCTGCAACAGCATCGCGCGCAGGGAAGCGGGATCTTACAATCTGTGAGCTTGACTCCATTCAGACGCAACACAGTTTGTAAACGCACATTTTCCGATGGGACTTATTTCATGACATGGCTGATTATCTAAATCCTTCGAGTGAGGGCTGAAAAGGATCCTTATTGGATATGACCGGTCGCTTTTTGATGCATTGTGTAACGTGGGGCGATAAACTTTAACTGGCATTCGGTTCATAACAGAGATGCGTTTAGATGTGCTCTGAATGGCCGGAATACTTTAAGCAACTCTGTGTTTATGTGGCTGAACACGCTCTTGTGGGTGCCAGACCTGTACGGATGAGAAGAACTCGTGGCTGGAACTACATCTCGCGTTGTGATGCTTCTTCTTTACACTCTGTCTGAGGTGAATTTGGATTTCTTTAGTCAAATCTGCGCGTTTCTAGAATGGCTCGCTTCGAAGACGATCTCCCGACCCGGTATGGAGGCGGTGGCTCTCCAGCGGGTCCAGGCAGAGGGGCCAGCCGGCAGCCAGGCCCCCCGGGCGGACCGAGGGTGTATAAGCAAACAATGGCCCAAAGAGCCCGGACAATGGCCATATACAACCCAATACCGGTCAAACAGAACTGCCTCACAGTCAACCGATCCCTTTTCATCTTCAGCGAAGATAATATCATTCGGAAATATGCAAAGAAAATAACAGAGTGGCCATATCCTTTACATAAATGACAGGCACTTGTAAGAGGGTAAAATATGAGAGTTTGTAATCAGCAGTAAATCGGGTTCATTTCTCTATTTTTTTTTTTTTTTATACCACGCTGGTTACAAGGTCGCAAAAGTTTTGCGGAGATAGAGGTTTCGTTTTATTCAACATATAAGTTGTTATGTAAAAGTTGTGTGGGTTACAATCACAGTTATTGGATTTAAATGACATGGAGTATGCAGGGTGTTGTCTCGCTGGTGAGGCAAACATTATTACAAGAGGGGTCAGTTTCCTTTCACGAAATACCCCCGGAAAATAGCTCAGATTAGCTTTAAGTAGCTAATACTTGCAATTAGCATGATAAATGTATTTAGCGCGATTGCTTGATATATAATGTAAGTCTCGTGACGTGAAATGCCATTTATAGTTTTTATTGTTTTTGTCCCTTCGCTGCGGTATTGATTCTTTTCAGTCAGGAAACTAGACTCGTTGGTCTCTGTCGCTCATGGCAACCAAAACAGCTCTTGCATTAGGCTGCCTAAATTGCTGTGCAGTCTCAGGAGAATTGCCTTTGGGAATACCAGTCATAAAGTAACTGAGATATACCTGCTAGTCTGTACGTTACAGTAGGCCTATAAAAGCATTCACAGCTTATATTCGCAGGTCACAGTCCAAAAACCAATGAAGTTGATAGTCTAGCCAATTTAAGCGGAACAGGTTAGTGTTTTAAAGTTGTGGGCGTTAATATCATCCCCGAGGCCCAACCGGCGGTGCTCAAATTTGGATTTCGTGAAATTGAATATTTCCCTTTCACGTGGAAAAGTTTCAGTGGCTGTTTTAGTCGCTCTCCAAGGTGCTGAAACGCCTACGTGTTTAAAACTCGTCCAGGGAAATACGGAAGTGATGGAGGCCTTTTGAGCGCCTGAATAGTTTACCACAAGAGAATAAAGATTAGAATTAACATTTAGATTTTGTTTACTTAACATGAATGAACAAACAAAGCAAAATTTTGACGTCTTTTTAAATGCTTGTTTACCAATATCTGGCAAAAAATGTCTTTTTATTTACAGCAGACTTTACTTTTGCTGTTCACCTTGTCTGTATTATTTATATTAGAAGGCTAATATAGACTAGGGGGGGAAAAGTTAAATATGTGATAAATTTCTCTTTGTAGTCATAAATGGTTAAGTACTGCGTTTTTCCATCAAACAAACCATTGCTAATTACCGACTCTTGAGATATGGGATAAAACATATCTCACAAATTCACTTGCCAATCTCAGCTATTCCAATTATAATTCAATTAGATTGAGCTGAAAATCAGTTTGAACCATAATGGTGGCTAAAACACTTTTTTTTTTTGTGAGAAATGGAAGTTGTACCCAAACGTATATGAATACCTCTAAACATTAATCCAAAACACTTATTTGATACATAAACCTTTTTTTTTTTTGCCTGTTTTGTCCCAGTTTTCACGTATCCGTTTAATTTCAAGTGCTAAGGGAGTATAATTAATGAAATTCATCATTTATTAATAATGTCTTTATGTTTAGACTAAAATGAGTCTACTAGTCTGACGCAAATGTGTTTAGAGGAGTGCCACGGGAAATAATTATCCTCCTCCCCGCTAACCAGCAGCTTTGTGAGGAATGACGCAGTTCACACAGCTTAAGACTGAGCCATAAGGTTGCTGAGATGAAGTGAGATCATTTTTATCAGTAATTCTTGTTAGTTATATTGGAGATATCATGTGGTGCATTTTAAATATTGTTCCAAAGAAGTCTCAGTGGCTCTCAAAGATGCATAATTAAGTGAATATTAGCTTTAAATTTAAGTTATTTGTTCTTTATTGATTTCTGCCATAATAATGTCATTGCTGTGAATTAATTCCATCTATTTGTATCCCATGGGTTCTTTCCTTAACACCATCACTCCATTTGAGTACATGATCCTTGCCACCATCATAGCAAACTGCATTGTACTGGGCTTAGAGCAGCATTTACCAGCTTTAGACAAGACACCCATGTCAAAGCGGCTGGTGAGTTGGACTTTCCCCTCATTAATCACACTGCAATTTTATAATAGTCCTTTGAGCACCCTTATTGTTTAAGTATTAGCCTCTTTTGCAGCATTACCATATAAAATCTGAATTTTTCTGTTCAGATTTAGAAAGCTTTTACTTTCCAAAATGTTTATTGTTTCACCAGTCTTTTTAAGTAGTAGTTGTTACTGTAGGTCAACAGTTTGCCAGCCCACATTTACTTGATTCATTTAGCAGACACTCCGATCCTTTGTGAGCTGCTGTCAGTCATTCAACAGTGGATCCTTTAACTGCCCTGCTAAATTGATCCACATATCTTTGCTGGTGCTTGACATTTGATTGACATTTCAGTGTCTATAATAAAAGAGGACAATGAACTAGTGAACATTCTGTAGCATATTTGTTTCTTCTGAGATTTTATAAACATGTTCATATGCTATAATAATTTAAAGGTTTATTGCTTACCATTTGATTTGATTTTTGTCTCTACTTCTGTTATTACTTTGAATATTTATACTAAGAATATAAAATATAATGAGAAAAAATATTTGTTTTTATAGTAAAAGTCTCCCCATTATCCAACTTTAATTTGATTTATTTTACTGTATTGTTCTGCTTTAGTGCTCTATGGAAGAACAACAGTTTAATGAAAGTTGTAAAATATTCATTGAGCTTGCCAGTGACAGATTTATGTTCCTCTTTATACTTTGTTTTCATTGTAAACTTGCATTGTGTGTATTATTTTGTTTGAATAACTGCTTGTGTCTCTCGTCACTCATGACAGGATGACACTGAACCCTACTTCATCGGAATATTTTGCTTCGAGGCCGGGATCAAGATTATCGCTCTAGGCTTTGCTTTTCATAAAGGCTCCTACCTCCGCAATGGGTGGAATGTTATGGATTTTGTTGTTGTGTTGACGGGGTAAGTTCAAATATTCTTTAAATTTTTACTAACTGAATGGTTACTGAATATTTTTTCTTTAAATGAAAAACCTTAAACCAAAGGAAAGCAGTATATATAAAGCATATAGCCATGGTCTGTGACATGAAAAAGAAATTTAATGCTGTCATTGACAAAAACCTCAGTGGAACTGAGTGGAGAAGCAAATTGGTCTGCTTGACCCTGGCACAGGCAGTGTAGCGGAGGTCCCGTACATAGATAAATGATGTTTGTGAATCTTGCCTGCAGTCAGACCGGGGTCTGGATGCGGGTGGTTTGGTTTGCGCTCCAGTAGTACAACTGGCTGGTACTTTGGAGATGTAATGGGGTGGAGAGGGAGCTACTTCATCTCCAGCAAGGCATACAGTGGGGACATTCTGACCCTTATTTATAGCAGTATACTCTGGTGTAGATGATTGCTTCTGTCTGCATCGTATTTGCCTAGAGATATTGCTATGTTAGTTTTGGTTGTTTATGAAGTGTTTCTGAAATGGATTTACATTGTTAGATGGTTTTGTGAGAGATAAAATAGGAATTTCAATACCACGATCCGGGTTTATTTGTTCCTGGTACTATTGAACTGTATACTGTGCCTGATACTAACCCTAACATGGTGATTATTGCCTTACAGTTATTTAGTTGCATTGCATTTGCATTTCAAATATTTGTGAATGAAAAAAGTCCTATCACAAGGTATTTTCTTATACAGGGATAGTGCAGTGCTATTTTCAAAAGTAAGTATTAGTTAAATTATTGGTTAGTAGCAGGTTTATGGGGGTTATGTGCAACAAACTTCTGTAAAACAGGTTGAATTGCTTCCGAATCAGGTCTTTTGTATGTGCTTCTTTAGAGCCATTTTAGTCAAGATGCCTCCAAAGGAGGAAGCAAAGATGAGCATAACCGATGTTGATCGCATATGCAGATCGATATCTAAAAATGTTCTTCTTCTCCCTAACATTTAGATATTTAAATCGAATAAAACGCCAACGATAAAAAGAAGTAGCTAAGGTTAGCTGATTACTTTAAATGACCATGTTGCTGTCAGTTCGTACTGCCGTAAACACTTTCACAGACAAGCAATGAGACCTGTTTTCCTGTTTGTTCATGTGACGTTCGGCATAAAGCCTTTTATAGTAAGCTAGGACTAAAACCATAAAAACGTGTTCGTTACATGAATTGAAATATATGTTAACTGAAATAACAAAAATATATGAAAGTATATTTTATTTCAGCTAATTGCCAAGGCAACATTTCTCATTTTCTTTTAGTTTAAAGAGGACCCATTTTGCTTTTTTACATTTTCAAGTGTGTAATGTTGCTGTTTGAGCATGAAAAAGGTCTGCAGAGTTACAAAGCACAAAGTCCACCACTCCAAAGGGAGTTATTCTCTATATCAGTGAGCTCTGTTTCTGAACTCCTTGAAATGCCTTGATTGTAGTCTTGAGTTTTCATCTGGGAACACACACTTACAGTATTCCTCATTGAAATAATGAGGCATATGCAAAAAAAAAAAGGAAAAAAAAGGTGCAAGGCCTGCTTGTCACATTTATGGTAAAAGGGCGTGACATTTCCGAAACATGCTTGAAGCCATTGACCAGTCACAACACAGTACATTGACCAATCAGAGCACTGCAATTGACCAATCATTTTACACTGCAACAGTGTAAAATATATAAAAATAAGTTTTTTTTTTAAACATTAAAGCATGAAAACATATTCTAGTAGACCCCCAAAACAAAATCAAGACTTTGTAAAAGAACATAATATGGTCACTTTAACTTGATGTGCTAAAGTATTTAAAACTGAAATAAAATGAATAAAAACTATATAAACATAAAAAAAAATAAAATAAGAAAAGACAAAAACACAGCAAAATTACTAAAACTTGAAAATGAAAACGAAATAAAAATTTTAGTGACCACCAGCAGCCACATTTTATTTTGAAGGAAGAGGTAATGCCATTTAAAATGGTCAGCAAGGGAGACAACATGACTGGCTCGATGGTTTATGGGCCACAGGGATGTGCGCTGATCCTGGGGAACTGTGCCGTGACGGGCATGGTGTTACAGTGGAGCTGGTCCCTGTATGGTTACTGGCACCACTAGGGAGTGTCCTGCTTTTCTCTGCCTAATGGCAGGAAGATTTATTTTGTCCATCCACAGAGGCTTACGTCAGCCCATCACCTCACTGCAATAAACAGATTTAGTGGAAGCAGTTCTGTTCCTGCAGCGGAAGAGGCTGTGCAGAAAGCCGGAGGATATAGAGCTGTCTATTTGCCTCTGGACATCTGAGGCAGCCAGCGGAGTTTATTTATAACAGACATAAAGAAGTCACATTATAACAGTGTGTCTCTAGACATTAATATCACTTTATATTTATATGTGTGAATATGATATAAATTTGATATTTGTAAAAGGTGAATATATATGTATAAAATGAAACCATATTTATAATATTTTACTTTTTTATTTTTTGTTATATATATTTATATTTATATTATATTTAGTGTTTTTTTAATAACTGTATAAATGTAATATATATATTATTCACTTTGTTCACCTATTTCCTTTGTATTTTATTGGCGAAAGTCTGTTGATTTAGCAGCCTCTGTCACCTTTAGTGCCGGATGGTCCATCACTCAGTTCATAATATGTCTGGCAGGAAGTGGATTTGCTTCATTAAAGGGGGGACAAGATGGTATGATATGATAATAATCATAATCAGAGCATACCCTAAAAGGGTCTGCAGTTGAGCAGTTCAGTAGTATGATCAGTCTTGGTCAAGACTTATTGATCCATGTTTCAACCCCACACTGCTGTTAGATTATCAGAGCATAAATCACACATGGAAAGGCTTTTGAATTCTTCTGAATGATGTAATGAAGGCCTGTTACTGTAAGAATTGTGTATTGGTTGTCAGTAGGCTCATAATAAATGCAGCGGAGCCAATCAGAAGTGTGTATGCTTATTCTTCAACAAACTTAACAGCACAAAACGTGTATCTTGTATTTTAATGAATTATGTAATGCTTCTCCAGATGGCATCCTTTGCATGGTTTTCTTGGTTGAACTTTAGGGATTTGTCATATAATATTCAATGTTATTTTAGCTTCCACAATCCAATCTCTCTTTTTTTTTTTTTTTTTTAATTATACATGAGAAGAGCAATTTTGGCCCAATGAGCTTGGAGTGTGGGCGGAGCTGTCCTGTGCCACACTGCAGAAATAGAAACGACTGACAAAATGTAGCATTTGTTGTGGATTAACATGAAACATATAGCTTCTGGATAGGACTTGGTGCAAATTAGTCATTGTAATTTTGTAGATTATTCTTATATAATTTTTTTATTACACTCTTGTTTCACAGAAAATAATAGTGTTCCATTGGTACAATATAAAAATAAAAATTATGTAATAATAATAAAATAAGTAGTATTGCCCTCCTTTATCCAGTCTCACAGCTCTAATGTGCCTCCAATAAGGTCTTTGGACTTGCTAATAAGAGAATATATCTGACTCTCTGGGTTCACATCTCGATCAATACTGTATTGAGCCAAACAGTAAGGGAATGGCTTTGCTACACCACTCTTCTTTATGGCTCTGTGTTCGAGCGGCGCACTCCTTCTCTCCCTCTCTCCTCGTTCCAGCTAGCTTTAGTGGGTGAGGGGTGTGGTGATGGCCAGGGATCATGCTGCTGTTGATGCTGTGATGAACCGAATGGCCACTGGGGTTCCCTGCTCAGATCAGTCGCTGTTAATGAGCTGCCTGGGTTCCCTGGAGGACGATTATGTTCGCAGCCATGTGTTTCTCTGGGCTCCCATAGAAAAGGGTCTTAAAGAGGGCTTTGAATTTTATGTAGATGAAATGTATTGCATTTGGATAAAGCTAGACTGTGATGACCTTTTGTTAGTGGACTTTATGTGGTGTGATGCTTGATAGCTGAGAATTATTATCGATACAAATTTAGCCTGAGATCTATGATGCATGAGATTGAGATGCATCCAATAATGCATTACAAGAAAGCTGACGCTCCTTTTATATTCTTCTAAAGTTGTTTCCCATAACTCTTGAATATCTAGAGCTTGGGTTTTCTAATGTGTAATGTGTAAAACAAATTGTAATAAACCTAGTAGAAAAAGTTTAATTAAATATATTTTAAATAAATACATATATAATCTAAAATATAATACATATAATAAAATATATTATCTTATATTTTAGTTTTTTACTTTTTCAAATATCTTGAAATGAAAATTTTTCTTGAATCTACATATATTTGTTGTTGAATTTAAATGGTTAGTTCACCAAAAATGAAAATTCTGCCATCATTTACTCACCCTCTTGTCGTTCCAAACCCGTTAGACTTTTGTTCATCCTCGGAACAAAAATTGAGATCTTTTTGATGAAATGTGAGAGCTTTCTGTCCCTCCATTATGCAGCTACCACTTTGATGCTTCAAAAAGTTCATAAAGAAATCGTAAAACTAATCCATATGAATCGAGCGGTTTAGTCCAAATTTTCTGAAGAGACACGATCACTTAAACAGATTGAATTTAGGCTTTTATTCACATATAAACATTGATCAGCGAACATAAACAGAAGCTCAACCGAACCTGCTTGATGCGCGCGAACAAACCTCATTGGTTCTTGCGGAAGCTCAAAGGAACTGCGTAACACACGAGAATGAACCTCATTGGTTCTTGCACGTCAAGCAAGCATGCTTGAGTTTCCCTTAACTATAACTGATGTGTGCGTTGATGAATGTTTCTATGTGAATAAAAGCTTAAATTAAATCTGTTAATCATATAAAGCAAACTTGTCTTGGGTTAATTTGGGTTAAAGCATTTAATTATGATTTAGAAAAGATGCTCAAACTCAAATATATGGTGGCTGAGAGAGCTCAAAGCATTGCAACTGAAGAAAACACATATAAATAGAAAAAAAACCCAACAAATTAAGAAAACACAACACAACCAAATACAGAAACGCGCTGCAAATAGCAACAAATGACAAACCTGGCTGGGACATGCTTGATGTTCAGTGTCTACTCATCAGTGGTGTTGTCAATGAACTGAAAAGTGAGTTTTTTTTGTTTATTTTAACATTCTGATCGTATGTGCGTTGTGAGTATTTGCAGTGCTTTTCTGTATTTGGTTGCGTTGTGGAGTATTTGCAACACATGTGTTGTCAAACTGATGAAGATGTTTTCTTAATTTGCTGGTGTTTTTCCTATTTGCATATGTTTTCTTCAGTTGCAGCGCGTTGAGCTCTCTCAGACACCGTACAGTTTACCTGGGAGCCACTCGCCTGGTGAACATTAGCAACAACTGCAAATGTTTATACAACATTCACTTTTTCATTATGCTGTTGTCTTATGCAATTGGCATGTGGTTACGCAACAATGTTAGCACAGTTTGTTGTTGTCATCGACTACGCCTTTAATAAGCCATATTGAAAAAAAAGGATATGTTAATATAATGTGCTGTTTTTTAAGAAAAATTTAAGAACAGTATAAGATAGCATTAAAAGTCAAACCGAAAGGCAGAAAATGAAAACCTATTTTCACTGGATTTAAGGATTTACTATAAATGCTTGAGAGTATGAAACTAGACGCTGGTCCAATGCTTTCTTTTCATTAAATGTATGTGCTTACTTTATATTTTACTCCTCCATCTGTTGAGGGTTGTGTAGGTGGTATAGAATATCCTGCTGCTTCTAACACAACGTCAAAAAACAAACTGAAGTTTTAAACACCATCTGTCCAGAGCTTTTGCTTTTGCCTTGTCCTGTTTGATCGCTGCAGTCTGGGGACGAATTGAGTCATGTTCCCACGAAAAATTGTAATATTCCTATTACTGGAGCTCTGTCTGTCTTCTATTTTGTTCTATTATCTAGTTCTAACTCCCTGTGTGCGCCTAACTGTATGTGGTAAAGATGTTGTATATATTGATCACTTTTACTGCATTGAGTAACAGCCTCTGCTGTGTCTATTCCACCTTCCTGTTGAAGAGATAGATTTTGCAGTAGTTGCACCTCTTAAAGCAATATCCTGATTTCCTCTCTCTTGATTCTCTGGGAGTAGATTGGGTTTCTGTGGTTGCCACAGAGGACCTTTACCTGTCAATATTGGTGTGTTCCTGTGGGTGACTGAAGTAATTTGCTTGAAGGGAGTCACAGTATTTTAGACAATCAAGGTGTTGCAATCCTCCCTTGGTGCTGGCCAAACATGCTGATGTCATTAATTGATGAGGACAATGTCAAATGCATTGAGTTGTCAGTGTTTAAAAACAAGGTGATGAACTCATTTGTGATTGATCTCTGTGTGGATTCTCTCTGCTCTATGTATCATGTTGTGACCTCTGGCATAGAGAAGAGTCAGATCTGTGCATATTTTAGCACATTGAGCAGGTTAAGAGGTGTGGAATTGAACGATTGTGAATTCTGCATTAAAGCTGAGCATATTGAATCTACTCTCCCACTGTTGCTACATTTTCCTTGATCTCTGGTAATGTTTAAAGTAGGGATTAGGGTTGTCATGATACCAGTTTTCAGTAGTTGATTCCAATGCCAGTAAAATCCCTTGATTCTCAATAAGAATGTTGTTTTTTTAAGGGGCCCCTCACATGATATGCGGACAAAAAATATATATATAGTGGCCATGAATTAAGAATTTGTTTTCTTGTTTTTTAAAATTGTGTGCACAAATTAAGAATTAGTTCCCTGACTTATTAATTAATTCCCTCGTTTTACTAAATCATGGTAATTTTGAACTAATTCGTCATTCCCTCGTTTTGATTTAGCTAAAACGAGAACGAACTGTTAATTTGTGGCACAATATACTTTTTTTGCTCTGCATGTAATGTGCGGGGCTCCATAGTTTTTGATACCACAGCATACTAATATGCTAAGAAACATGTTCTTGTTTAAGTAGTTGTAATTAATTATATTAAATGTTTATTTATATTAAATATTCAATATCAAATATTAATATGAAAATGAATACATTTAACATTTAAAAATGACTTTCTTTCTTCTGAGGAACCTAAACACAACATTCGAGCCCATTGACTTGCCTTGTATATAGACAATACATTTTTTTTTAAATCTTGTATTTTTTCCACTGAAGAAAAAAGTCATATTGTTTAGAAGCAACATGAGGGTGAGTAAATAATCACAGAATTTTCATTTTTAGGTGAAATATCCCTAGTAGAGACAGTTTATGTGCATTCAGTCCTTTGTGAAATAAGATATCAATAAACACGTCTTTACCGCTGTGATTCAGCAGCTGTGCACAACACAATGTTTTGTTCGGAGGGGTTAGCCTCTGAAAAACCTCTGAGGTTTCGCCTGAGAGCAGCTGAAGAGGCTTATAGATGTTCTGTCGCTGCCTCCTGTTGAGGCACATCACTGAGACACAGTGGGGGGCTTCAGTCTGACAAGTGTCAGTGTGTTTTGAGTGAGAGGTGGGTGTTAGGTTTGCAGGGAGGGTTTTAGATTAAATAACGACCAATTAGCACTCTCTCTGGCTTGATCTCTCTCGCTCTCTCCTAGTGCTGTGCAGTGGTATTCTGAAATGAGGAGGCAAAGTCCGCACTTAAGGTTTTTTTTCTTTTTCATAAATGTAAATTCATTTCTCAGTTACACTTAATGTTGTCACATTTTCCTGGTTAAATAAACATAAAAAATGAACTACAATTCTATTTTATCACAAGCAGAAAATTTAGTGGCACACCTTAAATCAGCCTGCAGTTATTCACGTTTTTCTGAATTACTCAATGCCTTGGTAATAAATAGACTTACCTAAATTACAATGTGCAGTTTTATTTTAAGTTTGCAAGGCTCCAGATTAACATTTGAGGGCAGCATTATCATTCATAATGTCTAAATAATAATTCTAAAGCAAAACGTTTGAAAATATATATTAGGGACTGGAAATGCCAGCCATCTACTGGTTACAATGGTAATTTAATGTCTTTTTTATTTTTAAATAAGTGTGAGTTTTCCTACATCTTGAAACTTTTATTTTTATAAATGGGGGTAATCTTTGAAAGATAAGCAAATAATGTTTTGGTCATCACATTAAAAATAACATTTAAATATTTGAAGTGTTGGAAAAAGATGTGCGCAGTACTTGAAAGCATTTTTCTATTCCTGCCAAACTTCCATGGTTACAGTTTGTGTTACTACATTAAATCCATGGCGAATGTTGTTAATTTGTGGACTGAAAGCCCTCTATAACTTCATTCATGGCACAATGTTTCTCCTGAGGCAGGATTTATCGTACAAACCAATAATTTTCAACCAAAAACCAACCATAACCAGTCATATCCAATCATAACGCGATGGAGGCATTGCCTCGTCTCACGGGACATTCCCCCATTTAAACCCACCACACACTTTATGGGTCTGTTAAAACTCAATGGGCTCAGGGGAGACAAGAGATACGCAGACTCCCGCTGTACCTTCACCTGCTGTTGGACAGTGTTACTTTAGAAAAATTAGTGATTTATACACTTTTTTTTTCTTTTTTTTAAATGTCACATTTTGTAATATTTGCGCTGTTTTACTTTTGTAATATGGATTATTTTCTCATCCACTTTTTTTAAGGAAGCTCTGCCTCCCCTGCTTGGAGGAAATGCCCCTGCTCTTTCCATATAGCATCTGCACTGCTACTAGCATCTCAAGCAAGTTTCCCTTTGTTATTTGGGTTTTTGTTTACTCTAACAAAACCTGCCACTAAGGTACTTTCTGTAAAGAAATGATTACTGAAGCTTGTCTGTAGGGTATTTCCGAACACTCTTTTGGGACAGCTTTTAGTCTGTTTTGGCTTTTTGAAAGGAGGAGGGGGGTGCTCTGAGCTGATTTGGGGGAAAAAAATCACACTGTTTAAAGGTGCTCTAAGTGATCCTGGGTGGAGTAACTTCCTGTTGACGTTTGAAGTGTTGTGAAACAAAACAGAGGCTAGCTAGACCCTCCCTCCTCCTCCTCCTCCCCCTCCCCACCGTGCTTCCTGAAACAGTCATGAACACGCATTTAAAATCATTCTTGTCTGTTATTGGCTGGAGCATGTTTATTATGTTTTGTGGTCCAGGCTGCACCAGTTTGTTTTTATTGCCGTTTTCAGAGCTTGTGGCGACTACAGAGACCGTGTTTTTTTACAGTGTGTTCAGGGGACAGGCAGCTAGCGGATAGTGAGGAGATGTTTCCTGTATGTGACAAAAAATGTTTTGGCCTAAAAACGCGTGACATCACTTAGAGCACCTTTAAGATAATTATTTTAGCCTATTGAACCCAGAACAGAAAATATTAGGAAATACGCCTATATATATATATATATATATATATATATATATATATATATATATATATATATATATATATATATATATATATATATATATGCTCATTTTAGAAGAAATGAGGAAGAAATGAGCACTTAGAGGCTTTTGCATCTGAAGTCTTCATATATATATATATATATATATATATATATATATATATATAGTTTTTGCCTGTTTTTATTGACAAACAGTGAAAAGTGACAGGAAATTATAGGTTGAGAGATATGGACACAAGGCTCAATGATTCTGAAGCACATGCATTAACAACTCAGACTGCCTCATACTTCTGTACAGATTTGTTTAATGCAGCTCTGTTTTTATTAATTATTTTAATTATTTCAATTAGACTCCATGAAATCAAAATTGGAGTTTCATGCCTCCTTATCTATTAGCTTTGAAGCTATCTATGAGTTAGTGTCCTTCTAAAAGTTGACAAAATGGACTTTTAGCAGATAAAAACTTCCCTTTTATAAAAGGAAATGTATTAACCCAGAAAAGAAGTGATTTCATGGATCTTTAAGATCGTACTGAACTCTTGAGTTGTTGTTGCAGGTGGGGAATATTTAGTATTAATGATGAAGGCCCTTTAATTAATCTTTGAGGCAAGTCCTTGGCCCTTAAAATCATGCAGACAGCTGTAATAAGTTTTTTTTTTTTTTTTTTTTAATTTCCAGCAATACTTCAGCAGTGATGTAAAGAGGTCAAGGTAGGTTGGCCTCTTTACTGTGAGCTGAGACATACAGCAAGGGAATAATTATTTCTGTAGTCTCCTCTGTTTTCAGTTGTCCTCTGTTCACCTCACTGTGTCTGTTTGCTCTTGTGTAACAGTATGTGTGCGTGCATCTAAAATGAACCTCCAGACTCAATATTCTACTGCTGCATTTATTCTGATTGCGCTCTGAAATCTGGTGGTTTGAGGGAAGCAGTTGGAGAAATCAGCTGTCATTTAATCCTAAACAGTGAGCAGCGGCCCAGTCAAATATTTGAAAGCGGCTCTGTCTCATAAAGAAACGCAAACAATATTTCAGAGCCTGTCAGTTCAGGTCAGGCCTCTTCAGTCTCTTTGAACGGGCTATAATTTGAAATCTATTTCATCACATTCTCTCCTGAGTCACATGGGTCTCTAATAGAGGGATTGTCTGTTTACACACAGGGATGTAGTAACAGGACTGCTGTTTGCTTTGGATAGAGCCATTAGAGTCGTATGACCTTTGTGACTCAGCTCTTCTTTATAGAGAAACAAACAAATACACTGATATAAAAATCAGTAAACAGCTATGAATCATATTCTCTTCGGTTTTAGGTTGGATGGCCTGGCTGTGAAAAAGTCATTTTAAATCATGAAAATGGCCTTTATTAGGAATTACGATTTATATTACCTGCTCACTCTCCAATAAAACATTTTCCCTGAAATGAGACTCACACGCAGGGCATCATATTTCACTGTTACACCATGTTTTAACTAGACACATTGTGACAAGTTTCAAGCGATTTAAAGGTGCCCTAGATTGTTTTTTTAAAAGATTTAATATAAGTCCTAGGTGTCCCCTGAATGTGTCTGTGAAGTTTCAGCTCAAAATACCGCATAGATTTTTTTTAATAAATTTTTTTAACTGCCTATTTTGGGGCATCATTAACTATGCACTGATTTTTTCAGCGCGCCGCCCCTTTAAGAGATGCGCTCCCTCTGCCCCACGAGCTCTCGACTATATATACATCGCATAATCAAAGTTCACACAGCTAATATAACCCTCAAATGGATCTTTACAAGATGTTCATCATGCATGCTGTATGCATGCTTCGAATTATGTGAGTAAAGTATTTATTTAGATGGTTACGTTTGATTCTGTGTGAGTTTGAGGCTATGCTCTGTGGCTAAAGCTAACATTACACACTGTTGGAGAGATTTATAAAGAATGAAGTTGTGTTTATGCATTATACAGACTGCATGTGTTTAAAAATGAAAATAGCGACGGCTCTCTCGTCTCCGTGAATACAGTAAGAAACGATGGTAACTTTAACCACATTTAACAGTACATTAGCAATATGCTAATGAAACATTTAGAAAGACAATTTACAAATATCACTAAAAATATCATGATATCATGGATCATGTCAGTTATTATTGCTCCATCTGCCATTTTTCGCTGTTGTTCTTGCTTGCTTACCTTGTCTGTGCACAGATCCAGCCGTTAATACTGCCTTTCCTTGTCTAATGGGTCGAATGGGCTGGCATATTGGGGTCATACATATTAATGATCCCGACTGTTACGTAACAGTCGGTGTTATGTTGAGATCCGAGTGTTTTCCGGAAGTCTTTTAAACAAATGAGATTTACACAAGAAGGAGGAAACAATGGGGTTTGAAACTCAATGTATGTCTTTTCCATGTACTGAACTCTTGTTATTTAACTATGCCGAGGTAAATTCAAATTCTGATTCAAGGGCACCTTTAAGTTAGAGCTGAAATTGTTTCTGATCTGAGCTGCGTATTTAATTTATGTGGGAAATCAGAATATTTTGCAAAATCTATTCAGAATAAATCTGCAGTTCCATACCATGTGTTCAGATCTGGGGAAATTGGTGCAAAATGGTGAAACGGAAGTTGTAGTGTCATGTTTCTTTGTCTGGCAGCAAATTATTTAGTCACATGAATTTTTTTGCATGCACATCTAGGAATTTATTCAATAAATGTGTTTCCACTGTAGTTTCTGCATGTCTTCCACTGAATAAACAATGTATGTATTTAATGGACATTTTGGATTTTTTCCCCACATTTTGGTGTTTCCATCCATTATTTTCCATAACATTATGTATCTTAAACACACTACAAAAATACAGTAAACAGTAATATTATTACAATTTAAATGAAATGCTTTATATGTTAATATATTTTAATTTATTCCTGTGATGGCAAAGTTGAATTGTTACATTTGATCGATTTAATGCGCCATTGCTGAATAAAAGCACTTACTGACCCCAAACTTTTGAACAGTAGTGTATGCTGATAGAAACCCAGCTCATGACTTCCTGATTAACAGTCTCTGTTAACCTCAAATGTGTATGAAAGTCACAGTACACTTCCAGTACACATCATGAACTATAGATGAGGCTTATTCGGTCATCCCTGGAGACCCATGGGGATGATGCGACAGCTACTGGGGTCAGGCAGAGTTTTGTTATGAAATGCTGTGACATTCGGACAGGTGTGTGAGGAAACCCTGCTGGGTGGAGTCTCTCTGCAGTGACAGCGTGTCACCTTTCACCACAAACCACAGCGCCTCTGTTCGCTAAACACACCTATACACACACATCAAGCTGTGTAAATGTTGAAGACGGTGGACGCTGATGGTGTGATCCCTGCGGATGCATTATTCAGCATGCCTTGCACGTCCAGTAGCCAGATGTCGGTGTTATTGCAGTGGGTATTTTAAGCAGATCGCCAAGCAAACAAACAAATAAAAATAGCTTGTAGTGTGAATCCTAGTACTTAATTGAGTGGGTGACGAGGGCTGATGTTTGTCCCCTGATAGCATCCCATAATGCTCTCAGGATCTCTACTTTTCTTTGGGGTCCTCTTGCTTACTTCTCTTCCAATCTTACATCACTCTCCTCTCGTTTGCCTCCTGGAATACTTCTCCTTTTCCCAACAGACCTCTCTTTCTTTCATCTTCCCTGATTCATTCACTTTCCCTCTTATCATCCATTTCTCTTAAGTCTTTGTTTCTTCTTTTGCTTGTATCACTCTACGCATCCGCATGCTCAGACAGTGGCTGTTAGCAGGAAGTTGAGTTGACAAGAGGAAGCGTTGATGCTTTAATGCTATTAGCTGGCCGTGTTGAGAGAGAGACACTCATTAGTCACTGAATATAAGAACTGACAGCGAGTGCAGTCTGCATCGATTACCTTATTTTGTTACTAGCATGTTTTCCCTGGGCATCCATTTCTCTGGTTGCCAGAAAGAGTTGGGAGATTTGGTGAATTTTTTTAAAGGTGCAATATGTATAATTTGGGAGTATCTATTGACAGAAATGCAATATAATATACATAACTATGTTTTCAGTGGTGTATAAAGACCTTACATAATGAAGCATAATGTTTTTATTACGTTAGAATGAGCCCTTTCTATCTACATACACCGTGGGTCCTCTTACATGTCAAGTCACCATTATGCGCCGGCTTGTTTCTTCCATAGCCCTAAACGGACAAACTGCTCTACAGAACGCATTTAGTCGCTAAATGCCGGATGTCTCGGAAGACGACATCTTTGTCTTGTGTCGGCCAGACGGCCACCATAGATTCTCTGAAAGGGGAGGGGTGAGCGCCATTAGTTGCAATTCGCAACATCACCGCTAGATGCCGCTAAAATTCACACATTGCACCTTTAAAGTCTTTTGGTGCCTGGTCCAGTAAGTGTCTGGAAATTGCACATATTCAGCATGGGGCCATTTATGTTATGCGTAGATTTGGTATAATTCTATGCTTAATATAAATAAAATATTAGTAACATTTATTAATTTCATTATTAGTAATTAATAATTGTATATAAATATGCATAGCATACTGTGTATAAAATTGGTAAAGAAAATGGGGTCGCTGCATCTTTCTATCGATCAGGTTCTTGGTCTGAATTAGGCTTGCTGTGATAATCGGTGTTACATGGTGTTCGGCTCCAACACCAGTTACATCACTTGCCCACCGCAGAACTTCTCCCACCATCTTTTAGATTTTTATATAGTAATAAAAATCAATTATTTTGGTTAGAGAACAGACACTACAATTAAAAACCGAACGCTTCTGCTCAATTCAGCATGAGCCGAACTAGAGTCGCAGCACAGATCAGCAGCAGGAGTCAGATTTCATTTATCAGCATGGTGTGTATACTGTGCTAAATAAAAGTTTAAAAGTATAAAAGTTCTATGTTTAATATAAGTGAGTTTGTCATTGTTCTGTTTTGTTGTTGTATTTTTCCTTAAGAATAATTATGAACCCACCATTCAAATGAACGCCTCCCCCGATTTGCCGCTAATTCGAAAGCGAAGGTAAAATATGCATGGCAGCACAGGCATTCATAATAGATTTAAAAGTGAGGTGGAAAAAAGGGAAAAACTTCCAACGTTCCCTCTCTTGAAGGGAAGGTGGGATCTCATGCTTTCAAAGCTAGCTTGCTATTGCCTCTCCGAAATTATCTAGCCTACCTTTAAAGTCTTTTTTTTATTGTTATCACCACATAATAATCTTGTCACCTTTGGTACACTGCCGAAGGGACCTGAATTTTAAATGACTGATCGAAGACCTCCAAAGGGGACAAATTATGTGGTCATCCAGTGACTATAAATAAGTGTTAAATGCTCGATCACTCTTTAATGATAAGATGACCTGAAGTCATGATTAGAGATATGTTGAGCTGAGTGGTGCTCACAGAGGAAAGCTGTTATCCATAACAAGAGACACATGATGCGTTGTGTCTGGCACTCCTCACATTATCTCCACATAAAGCATTGATCTGTGGTTATTGTCTAAAGAGCTTGAATGCACTCACATTACGCAGAGCTCACAAATGATTGCCTATTAGTCGCTTGTTCGATTTCAGTGATTTTTATTTTAAGGGCTTTTTCCTTTTTTTTTCCTTTTTTTTTTTTTTTTTTTTAGAATAATTTGACCATGGCCTCTAGGTTAAATGAGTTTTCCCTCCAGGTTTTGGTCAATTTGATCTGTTTGTGAAGATAAGTATGCCTTCATGGACACTGTACAGGGAGTTTTTCTGAATTATTTTTGTACTCACCATATCTAATATTTATATGGCCTACTAAGCTACAAGAGCACTGAGCTCTTTGATTGATTCTTCATTTTGATGTGGCCACTGTGGTCCTGTGACCTATTTGCTCTCATAAGTTCTTAATATTTAATTCCCTGGTACTCTATCTATCTATCTATCTATCTATCTATCTATCTATCCATCCATCCATCCATCCATCCATCCATCCATCCATCCATCCATCCATCCATCCATCCATCCATCCATCCATCCATCCATCCATCCATCCATCCATCCATCCATCCATCCATCCATCCATCCATCCATCCATCCTCAGTTTGTCTTTTCATTTTGCAAAGTTTTGGAAAATGAAAATCATCAAGTTTTGCAGTTTTACTGTGGACATTCTTGTTTTATTGAATCTGTTATTACTTTTTCATTTGTATACTGGGATGGGTCACTTAATCTAAAAAAATACAAATCGATTACAGGGTATTGTTAAAGTGTGTAATAAGATTGTTGGCCTCACTTTGAAGACCAAGTTAATTATGAGAGATCCCAGCCTTCCCTTGCAGAATGTTTTTAAATTGCTTCCTTCTACTCATAGATATTATCTGCCATTTTGTTGGAATTATAGATTTAAAAATTCTATTGTACCAGCTGCCATTGGTTTTTTAAATTATTCTAGGTAAATTAATTATGGAAGCCAAGTGTGTGTTTGTGTGTGTGTGTTGTAGTGTTGTGTGTGCTTTGTTAATTGTATGGTTTACTGCTGGCTGTGAAACAAATTGCCCCTTGGGGATAATAAAGTTGACCTTACCTTACCTTACCTTACCTTACCTTACCTTACCTCTCTTCAAATTATGGAATTGAATTGATGTAATTCTGAATGTATTAAATATACAGTGCTCATTTTAAACACTAAAACATTTAAACATTTTAAACAATATCTCAATGAACACAAAAACAATTTCCAAAATGTTGACAAGACTATGTTTTTTATAACATCTGTTTAACTTATAACATGAAAGTAAAGTTAAAATTTCAGGTTTACTCAAATTAGGGTGATGCAAAAAAGAGTACACCCCACTGAAAGTCTCTGGAGCAAAGCTAAATTTTAGACTACAAATGTCTAATTTAACAAGAATTCAACCACAGGTGAGTCTAATTATTCTTTACGCAGGTGTCCAGCAGACAGTTGACTATAAAAGGGTGTTAAAATCCCTTCCCATTTCATGCTGTCAGCAATGGCACCACACGGAATAGAAATGTCACAAGACCTGAGAAAGAAAATAATTTCTTTACACCAGAAAGGTGAAGGCTACAAGAAGACCAGCAAAGCTTAACTTATCAGTCAGAATACTGTAGCAAAAGTGGTACAAAAATGTAAAAAAGATGGAACTGCAACCATCTCACAGAAACGTCCAGGTCGTCCACGGAAGTTAACACCTCAACAGGAGCGTCCTCTGATGAGAAGGGTTGAAGAAAATTGGCATGCAAGTTCACTGCAGTTATCTAAAGAAGTAGAAAGCCAAACTGGGATGACTATTTCCCATGACACAATACGACAAATACGACTGCAGACTGGCATTCATCTGTGCCATCCATGAAAGAAGCCTCTCCTGAAGCCCAGGCACAAAAGACTTTGCCAGGGACTACTGGGACTCTATACTCTGGAGTGATGAGACCAAGATAAATGTTTTTGGAACTGATGGCTTCAAAACTGAATGGCGTTGCAAAGGTGAGGAATACAAATAAAAATGCATGGTGCCTACAGTGAAACATGGTGGTGGCAGTGTCCTTATGTGTGGCTGCATGAATGCTGCTGGTGTCGGGGAGCTGCATTTCATTGATGGCATCATGAATTCACAGATGTACTGCTCTATACTGAAAGAGAAGATGCTACCATCACTCCGTGCCTTTGGTCGTTGTACACTTTTCCAACATGACAATGATCCTAAACACACATCTAAGGCCACTGTTGGATTTCTGAAGAAGAACAGGGTGAAAGTGATTCAGTGGCTCCTGATCGGAGCCCAATAGAACACCTGAATGTGTCTGTGAAGATTCAGCTTAAAATACCCCATAGATTTTTTAAATTAATTTTTTTAACTGCCTATTTTGGGGCATCATTAAATATGCGCCGATTCAGGCTGCGGCCCCTTTAAATTCTCGTGCTCCCCGCCCCGAGCTTGTGACTGCCTTAAACATCATAAACAAAGATCACACAGCTAATATAACCCTCAAAATGGATCTTTACAAAGTTTTCGTCATGCAACATGGCTAATCACGTAAGTATGGTATTTATTTGGATGTTTAAATTTGATTCTGAATGAGTTTGATGGTGCTCCATGGCTAAAGCTAACATTACACACTGTTGGAGAGATTTATAAAGAACGAAGTTGTGTTTATGAATTATACAGACTACAAGTGTTTAAAAAATGAAAATAACGACAGTCTTGTCTCCGTGAATACAGTAAGAAACGATGGTAACTTTAACCACATTTAACAGTACATTAGCAACATGCTAACGAAACATTTATAAAGACAATTAAAAAATATCACTAAAAATATAATGTTATCATGGATCATGTCAGTTATTATTGCTCCATCTGCCATTTTTCGCTATTGTCCTTGCTTGCTTACCTAGCCTGATGATTCAGCTGTGCACAGATCCGTACTGGCTGCCCTTGTCTAATGCCTTGAACATGAGCTGGCATATGCAAATATTGGGGGCGTACATGTTAATGATCCCGACTGTTACGTAACAGTCTTGGTTATGTTGAGATTCGCCTGTTCTTCGGAGGTCTTTTAAACAAATGAGATTTATATAAGGAGGAGGAAACAATGGAGTTTGAGACTCACATTTAAACTTAGTCTTGTCAACATTTTGGAAATTGTTTTTGTGTTCATTTAGATATTGTTTAAAATGTTACTTTTCAAAGTCAGATGGATTGGTTTTAAGGCCTTCTGCTTTATATGATTTATAAGGCTGTGAGTGGTGTCTTGATATAGTGATGTGTTAAATGAGACTGGTATGCTCATCTTTTGAGCATGAGGTTTGTACATAAGATTGGAGAATGGCAGTGCAAACTCCCTCATGTTCCAAATTGTCTTGCCTTTTGTTTTCTTTTGTCCCCAGCTCCCAAAACTCATCTCTGTTTCTCCTTCTTTCCTCTTTTCTCTCGCTCTGTCTGTCATAGTGTTCTAATGAGAGCAGTGGAGGGAGACCTTTGTCTCTATGGTGATGAGACTGGGTGTCTCCAGTGTGTGTTTCCTTCTTGCTCAGTGGTTGGAAAAGCCCTTCACTTTCTCCCCTGATGAGTCAATACAGGTTCTAAAACAACACTTATTTAATCTAGAGTGTGGCCAATTTAAAAGAATGAATCTTATGGCTTCTACTGAGGCTTAAAGTAATAATTACAGGAAAAGGAGACACGCAGATGCATTTTTGGTATACAAACCTGTTCAAAGCAACAACGTCGCTCCCTCATGTCTAGAAAGCACATGTTAGCCCCAGGATAAGTTTACATTTGTGATGCTTCATGGATTACCACTGTCTGTCATGCATGTTTCATTCATGTCCCTGTGTTTGGATGAGGAAAAAATAAAAAGGACAGGGAAGATGCAGCTGTGTAGTTCGAATCTGCACAGCTATGAGCCCTCTCTACAATTATGGAGTAAGCCTGCCCTGTGCCTTCCCAGAATAATAGAGCCAAATTGTTTAATGAACTGTTTGGCTAACTGGTAAAATGCAAAATACACAGCTAGCATTTCTGTGTACATGCCTGAGCTGAGAATAATCATTTAGCGATGTTCCACTAATAATTTTTTTAGCCTTATTATTCATTTTCTGTCTAGAAATATTTACAACTGTTATTAAATCATTAGCCTAGAATGGAGTTTAAAAGAACAGTTTACCCAAAAATACAATTCTGTCATTTACCTATTCTCATGTCATTACAGATTCTTCATTTTCTGATGAATTTTGACAATAAAAGTAGTCCTTAAGGTTATAGCAATATGAGAGTGTTTCCCCCTTTGCTGTATCTCACAAATTATTATTATTATTAGAAGTAGTAGTGGTATTTGTAGTATTTTAAACAAGTTGAAACAAGTGCAAAGCTAAAAAATAGTTCAAAATAATAGGCTTATATTAAATAAAAATCTCTGGTGTAATTAAACTTGCTTATTATTTTATTTTTTATTGTCATTTATTACTGTTTTTATATTATCAATCATTTTATTATAATATTTGAATATTTTATATTGAATTATTTCTGAACATTTGAAAGCTATGGCAGAGATGTATGAACTTAAATTTTGATCTTTTCTTCACATAGAGCTATTTTATGGTTTCAGATAACTTATAAAGTGCAAGCTTGACAGGGTCAAAATTAAAGATAGTTCACCCAAAAATGAAAATTATGTCATTTACTAACCCTCAAGTTGTTACAAACCTGTATAAATTTCTTTGTTCTGCCGTACACAAAGGAAGATATTTGTGAGAATGTTTGTAACCAAGCAGATCTCGACCCCCACTGACTACCATAATAGGAAAAAATTACTATGGCAGTCAATGGGGGGTGACATCTGCTTGGTTACAAACATTCTTCCAAATATCTTCCTTTGTGTACAGCCGAACAAAGAAATTCATACAGGTTTGGAACAACTTGAGGGGGAGTAAATTATGACAGAATTTTAATTTTTGGGTAAACTATCCCTTTAACTTTGTAAATGATGAGTGTATTTTAATTTTTTAGTGTACTGTCCCTTTAAGAATGCAACAGAATTCCTCTATAGATTCAGCCACCAGTACATAATGATTCCAGTGATCTCTTCCTTATTTAATCTAATCTGCCTTGCAAGGGAATTGATAGCTCATCTGCACAGCGGGTTCTGGAGGGTCATTACAGAGGGGTTATGGAATCCATTTACATATGTGCCATATGTTTTTATTATTGTTGTGATGTTGAGAGTTCTGCTTGCACCTCCGACCACTGAGAATGAGAGATATTCCATATTGCATTACAGAGAGATATTCAGTGGAATTAACAAATGGCTCTCAGATTAGGGACTCTATTCAACAAATGAAAAGTCTTTTTCTATTATTCCAATCATTTGATGGTAAATTTCCATCTTCATATGCATTTCTATTGTTTTTTCTGTGCCTCGTCCCCCTCAAATTACTTCATTATTTGTGTGAGAAAGTAATAATACATCCCAGCTACAGACTTTGTTCAATAGCTCAATGAAAAACACAGATATATAAGTGTTTGTTGTGTACTGCTCTCAAAAATTGTCACAAAATTGAAAAATTATCTCTCACCTCTACAGCACATACCTAGATTTCATCTATTTACACTTGCGGTGAAGTAGCACTGAGCAAATGCATTATTTATTCCTTTCTGAAGCCTGGTGAATTATAAAACATGTACGGCAATTTTCTAAAGCCGTGCAGTCAAATGCATTAGATTAATTGCAAAATATGCAGCTCTTGCATTTTTTCAGTTCATGACATTATTTGTTAAAGGGATAGTTCACCCAAAAATAAAAATTTGATGTTTATCTGCTTACCCACAGGGCATCCAAGATGTAGGTGACTTTGTTTCTTCAGTATAACACAAATGATGATTTTTAACTCCAACCGTTGCCGTCTGTAAGTCGTATAATGCATGGCAATGGGAACTCCATCTATAAGAGTAAAAAAAAACATGCACAGACAAATCCAAATTAAACCCTGCGGCTCGTGACGACACACTGATGTCCTAAGACACAAAATGAACGGTTTGTGCGAGAAAACGAACAGTATTTATATAATTTTTTACCTCTAATCCACCACTATGTCCAACTGCCTAGAGCATCCGGTGTGTGAGGTCTGAAAACACGCTCTGATACTTCAATGAGTGCGAGAGATCACTTCTGGCCACACACACCAAGGCAGTTGGACATAGTGGTGTATTAGTGGTAAAAAATTATAGAAATACTGTTTACACAAACCGATCATTTCGTGTCTTAGGACATCAATGTGTCGTCACGAGCTGCAGGGTATAATTTGTATTTGTCTGTGCATGTTTTTTTTTTTTACTCTTATAGATGGAGTTCCCATTGTCATGGATTATACGACTGACACACGGCAATGGTTGGAGTTAAAAATCATCATTTGTGTTCTACTGAAGAAACAAAGTCACTTACATCTTGGATGCCCTGTGGGTAAGCAGATAAACATCAAATTTTCATTTTTGGGTGAACTATCCCTTTAATATACGGTAACTATTAGAGCTTTCTTGCAGTTGCATGTCACCCATCAGTCTGACAGCATTCATGAATTTCTGATGGTCGTTTTTGACTTCACTTTCTTCAGGTATTTTAGACATGTCAGATCTTCTATCTCTAAAGACAGCGGTTTCCCTAATAATGTATTGTTTGGTTTAAGCACACAAAGAGAAGCCACATCACAGGCTTCTATTGGCTGGAGTAATAACCTGTCAGTTAAAGATCAGTCTAGAATAATGAATGGCAACTTAGCTGTGCTACTGACAGATTGACTTTGACCCCTCATCAGCTGATTTGTGTATAAAAGCTGAGTATTGTAGAAGCTGGAGATGCTGCCTGGAATGATGTTGGCACAGTCAGCTAAGATAAAAAGCCGAGCTGCTGCTCTTGGAACATCATTCATTTGTCTTCCAGTTGTCCTGTTGGCATGAAGACTGTTGGAAGAATCGCTCCTCCGTCGCTTGTTTTATTTTTACGGTTGAGTCTTCCTGCGCTGGGACATGAGCGCTGGAGTATAACTGCTGATCTCTTCAGCTCCATTAAGTAGCTAATCTGCCAGCAAGGGCTTGCGTTTTTATGTCTGCTTGTTAAGATGTTGCTAACTTGAGATGTTCGTAAGGTTGTATGTGATAGCTGTGTAGGGGGAATTCATAGTGCTATAGTTATTTCTTCCAGAAGAAAAATACTAATTAGGAATTTCTTTTCATGATGGGATGGTTATGCATATTTAAATGCATCTGTCTATTTTTCTGTCTGTCACTCACCATTTCCTTCTTCTTTTTTTTTTAAACATTCTAAATTGTTCTTAAGTGTTTATTCATATTTATTTCTTGACATTTATTTTTTAATTTATTTTTGCTTTTCAAATTCCTTTTATGCATAGATTTTGATTTGCCCTTATCCCAGATTAAGACTTTCAATTTTAAAATATGAAAATCTACAATAAATACACTGAGTACATTTTTAAAACTCCAGTAAAGTAAAATAAACCAGTATTTCACTAAAATTACACTTTTTTTTATTTTCAATTTTTTTTAACTCATTATGACCTCATGCAGTCATGTATAACACAACAATATTCTCCCTAATTTTTTCCCCCCTAAAAGTTAGTTTACTACTTTACTAATAAGTTGGTTACTTCGAGACAAAATTAACAGTAAAGAGCTTGAAAAATATGAGGCGTGATATGTGAAGAAAACAAGAAAAAAATTAAATAATTCAAGGTAAAATCATTTGTGTGCATTTAGAATACTAAACATGCTAGCAGAAATTAGCCATAGCAAGAATCATGCATTTTATTACAAAAATGTTGAAAAGCGTCACTTCTATCACAGAATGCTATTAAAGGGATAGTTCACCCAAAAATGTACTCACCCTCAAGCCACCATTTGACTATCTTCTTTCAGACAAACAAAATCAGAGATATATTAAAATATATCCTGGCTCTTCCAAGTTTGATAATGGTAGTGAAGGGGGTGTGAGATTTTGAATCCCTAATAAGTGCATCCATCATCCATTATAAAAGTAATCCATACAGCTCCAGGGGGTTAATTAAGGCCTTCTGGAATGAAGCGATGGGTTTTTTTTAAAGAATAGTATCCATATTTAAACCTTTATAAACTATAATAACTAGCTTCCGGTAGGCGTACGCATCAATTTACTGCGAAAGAGTAACCCCTGACGCATGAGGAATTGAGGAATGCGGAGGCACGGAGGAGAGAGAAAAACAACACACTGGTAACGAGTTAGAATTTTTAAAGAGAAAGGTCTGAGTATTTCTGTATAAGAGAAGAGGAGCTTGAGTTTGTTGCCCAGCCCTATTTGTTTGAACCATGAGAGGCGTTTTAGCTTATGCTACTTCTACATCCTAATCAGAGATTACTCTTTTGGCGTAAATCGATGCGTACCGCCTTCTGCCGGGAGTTAGTTATTATAGTTTATAAAGTTTTAAATATGGATAGATACAAGATATTTTTCTTACAAAAGCCTTGAATAATAAATTGGAAGGACTTTATTAACCCCCTTTTTTAACCATTTTTTTGGGCTTCAAAATCCCACGCCCCCTTCACTACCATTATCAATCTTGGAAGAGCCAGGATATATTTTAATATAACTCTGATTGTGTTTGTTTAAAAGCAGATAGTCTTATATACCTAGGACGGCTTGAGGGTGAGTAAATCATGGGATAATTTTCAGTTTTGGGTGAACTATTCCTTTAAGCTCACATAAACCACATAATTTGTGATAGGGATGGGCATTTTTCCAAAATATTGTATTCGAATATTTGGGCTCGTAAAAAACGAATATTCGAATATTCGTTTATTTAAATGAGGTTAAACGAGAAAGACGTTATTGTTTTATATTCATCAATATTTTGTAACCATTTCTGAACAAGCTTACGATTAGGCAATATACACAACAAGCTTACATTATATCTTAAGGTTTTCTTTTAGTTCAAAGCATTAAACAATATGTGTAAACAGAAAATATTAAGAACAAAAGCATCAAGCAGCGCGAGCGGGAAAAATACTAACAAAGCAAACAGCGCCAGTTATTGTACAAAACGTACATAATACACTCGAGTCAGTATATGGTTATCGTGTTTATATTGTTTCACATGTTCATGTTGAGAAAAACAATAATATCCACATGCTCGGGTGAGAAAACGAGCCGTGCTGACAGACGTTGCAGAGACACAAAGATAATAATACATAACTGTATGCTAAGCTAAGTTTCTAACAGTAGCACTTTGTTTTCTGTTCGTGAATATATCTCCCTCGACGAAACTTAAAGGAAGAATACGTCTCAAAATCATTTTGCTATCAGATAAGTTATCATCTTTGCTCACTCGGGGATATCTTACAGCTGCGCTTAAGTTACCTGTCGTGAATGCAGTGATGGACAGCTGTCTTTCCTCACTCGACCGGTATTTAAATTTCATGTGCTTTCTCATTATGGTGTTGATATTATGATAACTCGGTTTCATTAATTAATTTGATCAAAAGTAATTCCATTTTGTAAGATCATTTTCATCTAAGTAATTCCAAACTTTGCGAGGCAGACGACAACATTATGTGACGATCAAATAAAATAACTTGTTAAACACGCTCACCACAACACAGCGCCACCCGGTGCATTTAGTTATAACTGCGAGTTTTAGTGCTTAGGATTTATCATGGATTCACTGCATTTACGGTCAGCAAAGCAACATAGTAAAATTCGAATAGTATTTTTATTTTTCGAATATTAATTACAGAACGAATATTCGACTATTTGTGCACATCCCTAATTTGTGATGTGATGGACATTACGCTGTGGTTGAAATGTCCATAACATTCAGAAACGTGGCAGAATTATACATTGCACGTACTGTATATTACACTAATTGAAGATTGTTAGACAAATTAAGCAATTGAAAGTCTTTTAGGGAGGTATTACAGTCCAAAGGTGCTCATAGTTGAAGAAACAGCTGCAAATGTTCAGATGTATGTCTTGTATATATAGGTGTTGTTTACTTTTGTATCTACAGTGTGTATGTACAATACATTGAGAGTGTCTTTGTTTATATTCTGAACTTATGGCAGGCTCTTGTATTTGCACAGCCTCTCTGTTTGTGTGGCTCTCTGTCTGCACACTGCCTAATGTGGGGCAGAGTGTCTTACCATCTAAAATCCACTGAAGGAATGGAGATACAGCACTAACTTTAAAATAGTATTTAGTGCCATCTAGGTGACGTCCTTCGGCCTATAATTAGTGCAGTAGCCTCTCAGATCTTCTGAAGATTGAACAGTGCCCTAAAGGCAGCATATGAATCTTTAATGTGTTTTGGGTGCAGCTCTTATAATGATTTGACCTTGTGCATGATTGGATCAACAAGGTCTGAATGACATGACTAGTTTCTAGTTCCTTTCTGGCTGAAAAATTAAGAAAATAATTTTCTTTTTAAAACACAAATGAGGCCAAAGAGTGGTTTATACAGACACTTGGAGAAGATAATACAGTCAACATTTTGTATGCTCATATTTTAGGGAGTAACTCAAGAGATGTGGGTCACGCAGAATATGTCAGAATGATACAAACAATACCTACTTTTTAATGAAACATGGAAGATATGCCTAAACACATTATATGTGTGTATTCAGATTTATAAATTTATATAAATCTGAATACACACATTCTATAGTCTGGGTAAACCCAGCCTGATCTGCCGGCGATTTGATTTCGCCCGGCAACTCAGTCTGGAAACCCGTACATTCAATTCTGCTGCATCTCTTACATTTTTGCGGGAACCAATCACAGACTGGCTTATCCACCTTGCTCGCTATTGGCGGGTATAACACGATGACGATAGAGAAGCGACGGCAAGCAGTTTTCAAACTCAATCTGATCTACCCGTCACTCCAAAATAACAATGCACAATCACAGTGACGCCGATTGTGTTAAGCATTTACCTTATCTGAGAGAAATGTAGCAGAGCGTTGATCCGACAGTCTCTTCATAGGAGGATTAAAAACGGCGAAAGCCATTTGATGACACACGACGATTCTCTGCTGTTATTTTGGTGGTTTGCTTCACGATGTGAGTACAGGACTCTTTTACTTCAATGCCCCTTGATGGTAGACAATATTTTTATTATTTGCTCTATATGTTCCGTCTCCTGCTTCTTGAATCTCGCGCCGCCTGAGCTGACTGGAATTCTTTTGGTTGTCATGACAATGACGTAGTTTAGGGCGGCTATATTCCGCGTTCATTTACACTGAACCAGAAAAGTATCAGAGTCGCCTTTTAACCTCTCGACGATGCTGAATGACATATTTAGTTTAGCAATATTGCTCGAGTGGGTGTAAATACCGATCACTTTCATGTTTTTGGCACAACCTGCAAAAATCGCTCGATGCCATTGCTGCTTCTGCAAACCGCGGATCAATGCTACAAACCAATACAAACTAACCCTGCGTCTCAATCAGCTCCCTAGCTCCCTAGGTCGTGAATCAGTATATCATGAAAGTGAATGTGGCTGATTCCCTGATCAGTGCCCTGACTACTGAACTAGGGAGCTGATTGAGACACACGGTAAACCTGTCTGGAGTTTTCGCATCGCTCTGCAAAGTATGTCACCCGGATCGTTGATCTGATTGGTTGAAGGACTATCCAATTGCGTGACTAATGCTTGTTGATCACGCCTCTTGTGCAGCAGAAAATCCATACAGACTCTCCAGACCAATGTTCAATTTTAAATTGAGCTTGGTCTGGTGATAGCCAGACTACACATTCTATACATTTGAATAATTTTGCAGCCATTAAACTTATTTTTTTAACAGCCATTTAGATTTTGTAATATGGGCTATATATTCTTATTTATAACTATATTCTGGATTTGCCTTTATATGTTCAAGATATATAGCTGTGGATGCATATTCAGAATTTGCAATTATTTAGTCATATTTACATTTATATATTAAGATTGCCAAGAATATTTTCGGGATTTATGATTTTATACTCCGATTTGTATTTGTATATTAAAGGGTTAGTTGTCAGGGTTCTGCCCTGACAGCCCTGTCTGTTTTGTCTTTGTTTAATGTCTCCATGTTTATGTTATGTCTGAGCACATGGCTTTGTCTGTGTTTGTGTCTGCCATGTGCTCCTCTGTTCCCTCCTCCTTGTTTGTCACCACGCCCTCTGTTCTAGTCATTGTTCAGTCCTTGTTTGTTATTAGTGTTTTCACCTGTTCCCTGCTCCCTTTCTTGTTGAGTCCTCGTTTGTCTAAGTGTTGTCACCTGTTCCTCATGTTCTTTGCCTCCTTTATATTGTGCACTCTTTCCCTCATGTCTTTGCCAGTTCGTTAAACTTCGTGCTTGTGTTCTAGTCTTTGTTCACCTAAGCTCTTAGCGTTTTGTGTTGGAGATTCTCGTATCCCTTTTTGCCATTGTTGTCTTCCCTGTTCCAGACCATCTAACCACCTGTCTCGTCTAGTCCTCGTAGTGTCTCTGGTCTCCCCCTGTCCTGTCCTACAGACTGAGGATCCCTGTGGCTGCTCCTTCTCCCCGACAAGCAGCAAGACCGGTTCAGTGCCTGATCGTGTCTGATGGTTCTAACTGCTTAAGCTGTTTGATCCTGTCTGGCTCCCACTACATCTTTGGGCCTCATACTGCACACCTGCCAATGCTCACCGGCCTGCTTACTACCTGGGCTGTTCTCAGTGGCCGTTCCCTCAGCGTGCTCGTCTTTGTGTCGCACCCCCTTCCTATTGTATGGACTGTGTTCACCTCCACACCCTCTATATTCCCAGTTTGTCAATAAACCTGTAAAACTCATCCTGCGTTTGAGTTCTCCCTCACAGATCCCTGACAGAACGAACTGGCCAGCATAAGACTCAGCAGGATGAGCATCAGAGTCCTACCACCTGCTAACGCCCGGGAGAGAGTGGCTCGTCATCAAGGTTTGACTCGTCTTCGCCAACAAGGTTGGGAGATAGGATGCTTTGCCCAGACGTTCTGGACTATGTCTAGGGGGCTAGATTACAATGACGCGGCTCTCAAAGACATCTTTAACGCCTGCTTAGATGATCCCCTACCTGCGTGGGAGATGGATTCTCTCAGAGTTCTAGATTTCTGGGGTTTCATCAACTATCTTCGTCATCGCAGCCCACGGAGAGTGTCTAGTCGTCTAGTATCTGCCTGCAGCAATTCTCCTGCCCTTCCTCGTCTGTCACGTCAAGTCTTTGATCCTCCTCTGACTTCTACCAAGAAGCTAAGGTTCAGAAAGAGGGTGACTGAGTCCACCACATCCACCTCAGAGACTCTTCCAATAACCTCTGAGCCAGTCAAGTCTACCACAGTCTTTCCTCAAGCAATCAAGTCTGTTCCAGTCATTTCTGAGTTAACTAGATCCGATTCTACCATTCCTGAATCAGTCACATCCGCTTCCGTTATTCAGGAGCCAGTCAAGACAAGCACCGTCATCTCTCAATACATCAGGTCAGTTCCAGTATCTCCCCAATCTGAGTCAACCCCTATTCAAGAAACTGTAATGTCTACTTCTGCTGCCCAAGAGCCAGAGAAGTCTACCACTGCCATCTATCAGTCAAGATTTGTTTCTGTCATTTCTGATCCTGCTGTACCCGCTTTTGTCATTGCTGAGTCTATGGGGTTAACTACTATGCCGTCTGTGTTGGCCGAGTCAGTTACAGATACTACAGAGGCGGTCAAGCACATAACATTGACCCCTCAAGAGCTGAGGAGCGGAGAGGCCATAGTTATTCAGTCTAATACCCTTCCTTCTAAAGCCCCAAACACAGCAGTTTCTGAAGCATCTAGTCTAGTGGAATCAATTTCAAGACCGCTTGGCATTCTTGTCACACCGGAGGTGGGTGTTCTAGCCAGACATGACCTGTCCAGGAACTTCCCTTGTGTGACTCCAGAGCCAGTCAAATCAACTGTCTTTTCTCAGGGTACTAAATCAGCCACTCCTGAATCTGCCGAACTAACCACTGATTTCCCTGTATCTGCCAAGAGTTTTTCTGTTTTTCCTGAGCCTGTCAAATCAAGTGTTGTCCCTCAGTCAATTAAGCCTGCTCTTACTGAGTTTGCTGAGTCAGCTTCATTCACTGCTGAGTCTACAGAGGTCACTGCTGTTTCGCCTGAGGTAGCCAAGTTAACTGCAGATACTACAGAGGCGATCAGGCACACACCATCGACCCGTCGCAAACGGAAGAGAAAGACCCATGCAAGGCAGTCTACTATCCCCCAATCTCAAGCCTCAAGTCCAGTGGTCCGAGAATACCCAAGTCTGAGTGCCCAGAACCGTGAGGTCCTGGAGGACCCTATTATGATGGTCTCAGATCCGGTGGTCCCTGAGGTATCAGGTCCAGTGACTTTTTCTAAGCCACCTGTCAGTCAATTCATGCCCTCCAAGACCGTTTCTACCAGTGCAGTCATGTTAACAGAGGTCCCTTGTCAGTCAATGTCTGCTATTATGTCCAAGGAAGCCATTCCCAAATTGCCTGTAGTCATTGCTGCAGAGGCCTTTTCTGAATGTCTTACAAGTCTCATGTCCATAGTAAAGATTCCTGTTGTGTCCACAGTAAAGATTCCTGTTGTATCCACAAAGGATGAAATTCCAGGAGGAATTCCTGAGTCTGCTCCTGAGAGAGCAGTCCCAACGCCCGCTCTGTTGAGAGCAATTCCTCAGCCTGCTTCAGATGAGGTTTTTCCTGAGCTCGCTGCTAAGAAAGCTGTTCCCGAGTCCGCTCCCAAGGGAGATTCAGTCCCAGAGCCCACTCCAGAAGGAGCAGCCCCAGAGTCCGCTCAGATGAGAGCAGTTCCTGAGCCCGCTGCAGAGAGGGCTGTCCCTGAGCCCAGTGCTGAGAAAGCTGTTCACGAGTCCGCTCCCAAGGGAGAATCAGTCCCAGAGCCCACTCTAGAAGGAGCAGCCCCAGAGTCTGCTCAGATGAGAGCAGTTCCTGAGCCCGCTGCAGAGAGGGCTGTCCCTGAGCCCAGTGCTGAGAAAGCTGTTCACGAGTCCGCTCCCAAGGGAGATTCAGTCCCAGAGCCCACTCCAGAAAGAGCAGCCCCAGAGCCCGCTCAGATGAGAGCAGTTCCTGAGCCCGCTGCTGGGAAAGCGTTCACCAAGCCCGCTCCAGAGAGAGCGTTCACCGAGCCCGCTCCAGAGAGAGCGTTCACCGAGCCCGCTCCAGAGAGAGCGTTCACCGAGCCCGCTCCAGAGAGAGCGTTCACCGAGCCCGCTCCAGAGAGAGCGTTCACCGAGCCCGCTCCAGAGAGAGCGTTCACCGAGCCCGCTCCAGAGAGAGCGTTCACCGAGCCCGCTCCAGAGAGAGCGTTCACCGAGCCCGCTCCAGAGAGAGCGTTCACCGAGCCCGCTCCAGAGAGAGCGTTCACCGAGCCCGCTCCAGAGAGAGCGTTCACCGAGCCCGCTCCAGAGAGAGCGTTCACCGAGCCCGCTCCAGAGAGAGCGTTCACCGAGCCCGCTCCAGAGAGAGCGTTCACCGAGCCCGCTCCAGAGAGAGCGTTCACCGAGCCCGCTCCAGAGAGAGCGTTCACCGAGCCCGCTCCAGAGAGAGCGTTCACCGAGCCCGCTCCAGAGAGAGCGTTCACCGAGCCCGCTCCAGAGAGAGCGTTCACCGAGCCCGCTCCAGAGAGAGCGTTCACCGAGCCCGCTCCAGAGAGAGCGTTCACCGAGCCCGCTCCAGAGAGAGCGTTCACCGAGCCCGCTCCAGAGAGAGCGTTCACCGAGCCCGCTCCAGAGAGAGCGTTCACCGAGCCCGCTCCAGAGAGAGCGTTCACCGAGCCCGCTCCAGAGAGAGCGTTCACCGAGCCCGCTCCAGAGAGAGCGTTCACCGAGCCCGCTTCAGCTCCAGAGAGAGCGTTCACCGAGCCCGCTTCAGCTCCAGAGAGAGCGTTCACCGAGCCCGCTTCAGCTCCAGAGAGAGCGTTCACCGAGCCCGCTTCAGCTCCAGAGAGAGCGTTCACCGAGCCCGCTTCAGCTCCAGAGAGAGCGTTCACCGAGCCCGCTTCAGCTCCAGAGAGAGCGTTCACCGAGCCCGCTTCAGCTCCAGAGAGAGCGTTCACCGAGCCCGCTTCAGCTCCAGAGAGAGCGTTCACCGAGCCCGCTTCAGCTCCAGAGAGAGCGTTCACCGAGCCCGCTTCAGCTCCAGAGAGAGCGTTCACCGAGCCCGCTTCAGCTCCAGAGAGAGCGTTCACCGAGCCCGCTTCAGCTCCAGAGAGAGCGTTCACCGAGCCCGCTTCAGCTCCAGAGAGAGCGTTCACCGAGCCCGCTTCAGCTCCAGAGAGAGCGTTCACCGAGCCCGCTTCAGCTCCAGAGAGAGCGTTCACCGAGCCCGCTTCAGCTCCAGAGAGAGCGTTCACCGAGCCCGCTTCAGCTCCAGAGAGAGCGTTCACCGAGCCCGCTTCAGCTCCAGAGAGAGCGTTCACCGAGCCCGCTTCAGCTCCAGAGAGAGCGTTCACCGAGCCCGCTTCAGCTCCAGAGAGAGCGTTCACCGAGCCCGCTTCAGCTCCAGAGAGAGCGTTCACCGAGCCCGCTTCAGCTCCAGAGAGAGCGTTCACCGAGCCCGCTTCAGCTCCAGAGAGAGCGTTCACCGAGCCCGCTTCAGCTCCAGAGAGAGCGTTCACCGAGCCCGCTTCAGCTCCAGAGAGAGCGTTCACCGAGCCCGCTTCAGCTCCAGAGAGAGCGTTCACCGAGCCCGCTTCAGCTCCAGAGAGAGCGTTCACCGAGCCCGCTTCAGCTCCAGAGAGAGCGTTCACCGAGCCCGCTTCAGCTCCAGAGAGAGCGATCACAGTGCCCGTTTCAGCTCCAGAGAGAGCGATCACAGTGCCCGTTACAACTCCAGAGAGAGCGATCACAGTGCCCGTTACAGCTCCAGAGAGAGCGGTCACAGAGATTTCTCTAGCTCCTGAGCTTGATCCAATTTTGGCTCCTGCCCCTGAGGATAATTTTAAGTCTAGTTCTAAGGGTACCCTAAGGTCTGTTTCCAAACCCATTTCCAAGACGCTCACCTTCCCTGTCACTTCAGCCATTGCCCCTGATCCTGCCAGTGTCTCCAAGCCCAGTTGGAGGTCCAGACCAGTGAGACCAGTCCCTGTTTCCAAGAGTGCTCCCAGTCAAGTTTTCACCCCTCCCTCCCCTCCCTCTGTATTTGCTGGTTATGGCTCTCCTAAGCCAGCACCACCCTGGTCAGCCAAGAACTTTATGCCCAGTTCCGTTCCCACCCGCCCCTTTCCACCCTCTGTGTTCCCTGGCCAGTTAGGATCCTCCAGTTTTGTTCCCCACCCACCCTCCCAGTTGGTACCTCCTTGGACCCCTTCGCCCTGTGTGGACGCCTGGAGGCGTCCATTGGAGGGGGGTACTGTCAGGGTTCTGCCCTGACAGCCCTGTCTGTTTTGTCTTTGTTTAATGTCTCCATGTTTATGTTATGTCTGAGCACATGGCTTTGTCTGTGTTTGTGTCTGCCATGTGCTCCTCTGTTCCCTCCTCCTTGTTTGTCACCACGCCCTCTGTTCTAGTCATTGTTCAGTCCTTGTTTGTTATTAGTGTTTTCACCTGTTCCCTGCTCCCTTTCTTGTTGAGTCCTCGTTTGTCTAAGTGTTGTCACCTGTTCCTCATGTTCTTTGCCTCCTTTATATTGTGCACTCTTTCCCTCATGTCTTTGCCAGTTCGTTAAACTTCGTGCTTGTGTTCTAGTCTTTGTTCACCTAAGCTCTTAGCGTTTTGTGTTGGAGATTCTCGTATCCCTTTTTGCCATTGTTGTCTTCCCTGTTCCAGACCATCTAACCACCTGTCTCGTCTAGTCCTCGTAGTGTCTCTGGTCTCCCCCTGTCCTGTCCTACAGACTGAGGATCCCTGTGGCTGCTCCTTCTCCCCGACAAGCAGCAAGACCGGTTCAGTGCCTGATCGTGTCTGATGGTTCTAACTGCTTAAGCTGTTTGATCCTGTCTGGCTCCCACTACATCTTTGGGCCTCATACTGCACACCTGCCAATGCTCACCGGCCTGCTTACTACCTGGGCTGTTCTCAGTGGCCGTTCCCTCAGCGTGCTCGTCTTTGTGTCGCACCCCCTTCCTATTGTATGGACTGTGTTCACCTCCACACCCTCTATATTCCCAGTTTGTCAATAAACCTGTAAAACTCATCCTGCGTTTGAGTCCTCCCTCACAGATCCCTGACATTAGTTCACCCAAAAATGAAAGTTCTGTCATTTATTACTCACCGTCATGCCGTTCTACACCCGTAAGACTTTCGTTAATCCTCCGTGAGGCCTGAATAGGGAACAATGACATTTCCTCTTTCAAGATCCATAAAGGTACTAAAAACATATTTAAATCAGTTCATGTGAGTACAGTGGTTCAATATTAATATTGTAAAGCGACGAGAATATTTTTGGTGCGCCAAAAAAACAAACAAAATAACGACTTATTAAGTGATGGACAATTTCAAAACACTGTTTCAGGAAGCTTCGAGCATTATGAATCAGCGTGTCGAATCAGTGGTTCGGAGCGCAAAAGTCACGTGATTTCAGCAGTTTGGTGGTTTGACACGCGATCTGAATCATGATTCGACACAGAAGAATCATAACACTCTGAAGCTTCCTGAAGCTCAAATGTATCTAATATGATAAACAGAGCCACGTTACATCATACACTTGACCGGAAGAAGCGGTTCCATTACAAACCTAACAAACAATCTGAAATTAGACAATGTTTGCTTGTGTTATCTATCACCTGTTATCTACCAACTTTTCTTTTTTGTGTTATCTATCTATTTCATGTAAAGCGTCCTTGGATCCTTGAAAGGCACTATATAAATAAAACGTATTATTATTATTATTATTGTGACCTCAGTATGATGGGTAGTAAATAAATACTGAGTCTGCAGCTAAGCAAGTTCTAGCATGTTCTACACTCCCAGAGCTCTTAAAGGGCAGCGTGCAGTACTTTACTTTAGCAGAGTATTATTTTACAAAGGACTGTGTTTGGCTGAGTGTTGGATTTCCCTGGTGGATGTCTAGAGCTTTCTCATGTCTCAGTGTTGATACAGGTTGAGCCATCCTCTCAGGTTCATTCAGGGCCTCAGTGACACAGCTAGTAAATCAACAGAATTGGAATGAAAACATTGAGGCGAATTGATACTATGCTGTATATAAAAGCCATCATTTTTCACTACTGTGTTGAATTAGATTTCTTGGCTGAGAAGGACAAGAAAAAAGACTCTCAAAGATGTGAGAGCAGAGGTGCATCTTTCTGCTTTGAGGTTTGATGATCTGATGTATCTCTCTGTAAAGTGGGAGTTAAGTGTCTCTTTGATAGTCAAAAGTTAGTACTCCAATCTAGTTCCTATCAAAACTTCCTTTCTTTGGTGGAATACAAAAGTATGTGTATTGGACAATTTCCCAACTGCTCTGTTATTCAACAAAAGCATATAGTGAACACTGACCAAGGACCATCAAGTACTGACAAAGACAAAAGGTTTGAGTGGCATATTCAAAATCTTTAGAAATCAAAATTGGGATAAGGGATAGTTCACCCAAAAGTGAAAATTCTGTCATTATTTACTCACCTTCAAGTTGTTCTATACCTACATGAAGTACTTTCTTCTGCTGAACACAAAATAAGATATTTTGAAGAATGTTGGAAACAAAACCGTTTCCGGTCCCGACTGATTTCCATAGTATTTTATTTTTTAACTTCATGTAGGTTTAGAACAACTTGAGGGTGAGTAAATAGTGACAGAATTTTTAATCTTTGTGTAGACTGTCTCTTTAAGTTGCTGTTCACTAAAAATCGCTTTCATATTTCATTCAATCATTCATGTTTACATACATTCAAATATGGTGTGTAAAAGTGCCAAATGCTTTTTCATAACCAATTATGACACGCTAACTTTGAATATAGAGACTTTCATAAAATTTTTCAGTGATTTGTTGCTCACACAGTTTATCAATATACACTACCTTTCGAAAGTTTGTGGTTAGTAGTTTTTTTTGTTAAGTTCATACTATTATTTAGCAAGGATGCATTAAATTGATCAAAACTGACCTGAAAAATCTATTTCCAAAGTTATTTTAATTATAATATTTCGAAATGTTACTGTTTTTACTGTATTTTTGATCAAATACCACATTGATGAGTACAAGAGATTCTTTCTTTTTTTTTTAAAGCATTAAAATAAAATCTTAACCAGCACAAAATTTTGAACTATAGTGTAGCTCACAAAACTTATGGAATAGATTTATGTTGCCATTTATGGAACTTGACAGCGCCTGATCACTGAATTATTTCATTGTATGGAAAAGAGAAGCCTGCACATATTCTGCAAAGAAACATGAGGATGATGAAAGATTTTTTATTTTTGTGTGAACTATTCCAATAAGCATGTCTTTTCTTTTCATATTTTCATGCCCTGAGGAGACAACAAATGTAGAGCAACTTGAACAGGGCGAATGAGGTTATATACAATGAGCAGAGTTTTCTCTCTTTATATCTGAAGCCACTGACTGCAAGTATTAGTTACCACACCAGCGTCTGTCTTTTTCCTTTCTTCCTGTCCTCGAGCAAACATCCATCTGCCTTCGGCATTATCCAGACCCATTTAGTTAACTGTCACTGTGTCCCCTACCAGCTGCGAATCCAAGCTGTGCTTTGGGCCATAATTTGTTGGGTTGTCCCTCTCAGTGAGGCCAGGCCCTTCCGTATGGTGTTTTTATACTAAAAACTCAGAGCAGAGCATACTTCTTAGATATGCGAGAATGAAAGGGAACTAAGGATAGAGTGAATGCTTTTAATATATTAATGCAGACTGTCCTCGCCTCTCCCTTTCACCATGTGAATGCCTGAGAAAGGGGAATGGTCAGAGTTCTCACTAGTCAAAGGCGCCGTGTGTGTGTGTGTGAGAGAAACAGACAGGAGTACTATGATTGTGTGGCTGTGCCCTAGAGAATGTGGAGAACTTTTTCCACAATTCAGCTGTGAGCTGCCATCAGGGAAGGCGGGTCAACATGGGGGAAATACATTTTAAATGTCTCAGTGAAATATACATGTGCAGGACATTTAGAAGTGATCTATCATGATGCAAAAGATGGTCACTCAGGACTGTGTAACACATCTGATGAGGTCTTCAGTTATCTGCATCTGTTGGCCCTGTTGATTATGGCTATTTTTTAAACAGAGTTAATGTATTTTCATCATATTCATTATCAACATCATTGTTCTAATATGCAGATTTATTGCTTTGGAAACATTTCTTATTATTATCAATATATAAAACAGTTGTGCTGCTTAATATTTTTGTGGAAGCCTTAAAGGTGCCATCGAATTGAAAATTGAATTTACCTCGGCATAGTTGAATAACAAGAGTTCAGTACATGGAAATGACAATTGTTTCCTCCTCCTTATATAAATCTCATTTGTTTAAAAGACCTCTGAAGAACAGGTGAATCTCAACATAACACCGACTGTTACGTAACAGTCGGGGTGTACGCCCCCAATATTTGCATATGCCAGCCCATGTTCCCAACATTATGAAAGGCATTACACAAGGACAGCCAGTATTAATGTCTGGATGTGCACAGCTGAATCATCAGACTAGGACTAGCAAGCAAGGACAACAGCGAAAAATGGCAGATGGAGCAATAATAACTGACATGATCCATGATATCATGATATTTTTAGTGATATTTGTAAATTGTCTTTCTAAATGTTTCGTTAGCATGTTGCTAATGTACTGTTAAATGTGGTTAAAGTTACCATCGTTTATTACTGTATTCACGGAGACAAGAGCTGTCGCTATTTTCATTTTTAAACACTTGCAGTCTGTATAATTCATAAACACAACTTCATTCTTTAGAAATCTCCCCCGTTAGCCACGGAGCACTATCAAACTCATTCAGAATCAAATGTAAACATCCAAATGAATACCATACTTATGCGATTAGACATGCTGCATGACGAACACTTTGTAAAGATCCATTTTGAGGGTTATATTAGCTGTGTAAACTTTGTTTATGCAATGATAGAGTCGAGAGCTCCTGGGGGTGCGGAGAGTGTGAGCAATTAAAGGGGCCGCAGCCTGAATCGGCGAATTTCTAATTATGCCCCAAAATAGGCAGTTAAAAAAATTATTTTAAAAAAATCTATGGGGTATTTTGAGCTGAAACTTCAAAGACACATTCAGGGGACACCTTAGACTTATATTACATCTTGTAAAAAAACGTTCGATGGCACCTTTAATACATTTTTTTTTCTCCAGGATTCATTGATGAATGTAAATTTCAAATGAACAGCATTTATTTGAAATATATTTTATGTCTTTGCCTTTACTGTCACTTTTGATCAATGTATTGTTGAATAAAAGTATTAATATCTTATAAAAAAAAATCTTACTAACCCTAAAATTTTGAAAAGTAGTTATCACGTGTAATCTGTTTTGGTTTTGGTTTCTCTCTGTTCTGTTCGTGTTTTGCCTGCCTGATTTGCTAGTTAGTTTCCATGGTTCTTAATTAGTTAACACCTGTTCTGTTTCAGTTAATCATAGGGATAATATAAAACCCAAATATTTCATTTGGAAACAAAATATTGTATCAATAATATCACTGAGTATAAGTAGATCTTTAAAAATTAAAATGTTGCATCCTTATATTGTAAAAAGGGATCATTATACTGTATTTGGTGGTCCCTAATATCAAAACGCTTCAAAACCAATTGCATAGACTGTATTCCCATAAACTGTATCATTGGTGTGTTTTCCCAACAGGATTCTGACCATAGTGGGACCAGACTTTGACTTGCGGACACTCAGGGCAGTGAGAGTCTTGCGGCCCCTCAAACTAGTGTCTGGAATTCCAAGTGAGTCATATTATGAATAAAACACACTGCGAGCTTTTGATTTTCTCCTTTTAAAGATTAATTGAGAAATTGTTGTTGATAAACTGTTACACAACTTACTAGTCTTTGCATTTAGTTGTCTAATTGATTGACAGTTTTTTGCTGCTTATAACTTGCAGTACATACAGTATCTCTTCTGTGTGTGACAAGGTCTCCAAGTGGTTCTGAAGTCCATCATGAAAGCGATGATTCCTCTGCTTCAGATCGGCCTTCTGCTCTTCTTTGCTATTCTCATGTTTGCCATCATTGGTCTAGACTTCTACATGGGCAAGTTCCACCGCACCTGCTTCAGAATCGATAACGGTATGTGAGCTTTAGCATGCTAATGGAGCTTGTGGTTTTAGTTTATTGTATTTATAAGCACTCATACGCTCTTAAGTTGCTGTAAAGATTGCTGAGATAGTTTACGGCTGACAGTAATGTTGTTCTATCAGGGGAACAGGCGGATGATTTTCCATGTGGGACTGACGAACCAGCCCGGATCTGTGAAATCAACGTAACTATATGTAGGGAATACTGGACCGGTCCAAACTTCGGCATAACTAACTTTGACAACATCCTGTTCGCTGTGCTCACCGTCTTCCAGTGCATCACTATGGAAGGATGGGTGGACATCCTTTACAATGTGAGTCTAATATTCTCGTACATGTAACTTTTTGTGGGATTACCAAACGAATTATGAACATCTGACATTGCTGACATAAATTATTCTTCTTTAACTGTTTTGTTGACTTCACCCGTGAAAGATGATTGGTCATTTTTACATGTAGTTTGAACTTTGTGGCATTTAGCCCATGTCTGTTAGCTTCAAGGCTATGTGAAGCTGACAATGCAGATACACTTCCATTCAAAAGTTTGGGGTCTGTAAGATTTTTTTAAAAATAAATTAATACTTTTATTCAGCAATTGTTCAAAAACTGTTAGTAAAGACATTAATAATGTAACAATAGATTTAAATTTCACATAAATGCCATTCTTTTAAACTTTCTACTCGTCGAAGAATCTTGAGAAAAAATGTTTCACGGTTTCCACAAAAAATATTGAGAAATAATTTCTGAATCTGCATATGAGAATGATTTCTGAAGTAACATGTGACACTTAAGACTGGAGTAATGGCTGCTGAATTCAGCTTTGCCATCACAGGAATTAATTACATTTTAAACAATATTGGTAACACTTTACAGTAAGGTTTCATTAGTTAACATTAGTTAACATGAACCAAGAATGAAAAATACTTCTACAGCATTTTTTAATCTTAGTTGATGTTAATTTCAGCATTTACTAATACATTATTGAAGTCAAAAGTTTTATTTATTAACATTATTTAATGCACTGTGAACATGAACATTTTTATTAACTAACATTAATAAAGATTAATAAATACTGTAACAAATGTATTGCTCATTGTTAGTTCATGTTAGTTAATACATTAACAAATGTTAACAAATTAGACCTTATTGTAAAGTGTTATCAATATATTAAGATTAAAACCAGTTACTAATATTCACTAATATTCAATTTCACAATATTGCTGTTTTTATTGTGTCTTTGTTCAAATAAATGCAGCCTCTTTCAAAAACATTTTAAAAAATCTTACCAACCCCAAACTTTTACAAATTTTACAAAATTTTCTCTTCAGGGAAAACATTCTGTTTCAAAAGGTAATATGTCAACAAAGGACAGAAAACAGTTTGTTAAAGTACAGTTAATGTCTACTCCACTTGGTGTCTCCAACTTGGACAGGTAGAGACTATGTGAGTGACATCCGAATGCCCAGTCTGCTTTTTTTATGAAATATTTAGTGGCAGATAAATCTGACATTGATGACACAGTAATAAACTGATGGGTAACAAAGTGGTAGCTCATTCAGATAAAGAGGATTCGAGAAAGATTTATAGATGATTCTAAAGAAATTATCAGAAAATTATTGTAGACATTGAGGACAGAATTTTCATCTGTCAAATGTAATATTTATTTTATTGAACCAAAAATTCAAAAAACAAATAATACATAGTGCTTTCAATTCATTGGCTTCTTTTAAAATAATACTGAACCAGGAGCAATAGGTACTATGTCCAAATTGCTAGAGTTCTATTTATGTGACCAACTGAATAATCATGAATCATAAATAAGCTGCTCGTCTTCTAGTCGCTGTCATCTCTTTAAGTTTCAGCACAGTATATGTACTGCTTTTCTTGAATCATTGGCTGAATGTCATATAAAGCACCATGCTGTGCACTAGTCTCTGATGTCTTGTGATGCTCACCTTCTTTGAACCCTGTGCTCTTAGAAGTAGCACTACACTGCTGCAGTTATTCAGGATCAATAGACTCCGGCCACTATACACCGTCTAAGAGTCTGAATAAAGACTATAGATATTCAAAGATGTTTCACTCCTATTACCTATGAATGGGAGAAACTGCAGTGCGCAATATGGCAGAATACGTCCAGCCTTCTAAATAAAAGAGCCATTCGCTGATTTGTAAAGTCATTGCTTCACTGCAGCTGCTGTTAGAAGCTCCAGTTCCCGAGACTCACACTTGGGACTGCACATGAGCACTTGCTGGTCTAGCCTGATTTATGGGACAGTTCATATCAGATTTTGTTGCTGATTTGATATATGTTTTTTAATTGTGAGTTCGGCATGGAGTTTTTGAGATTTTAGGATTCCCCCATTCAAATAGATAGGACTTAATCATGGATGCCCAAAATAGCTGCCTGGAGGTGTTGCAAATATGGCCGCCAAGTGAACAGACTTTCCTTAAAAAAGGGACTTTGGTCTGTGCCACAAAGACATAGTCCAGACATTTGATTCCCAGTTGAAATCCAGTCCACTTCTTTTTTTGACCGAGAAGTGTCTGCTTAGACAGGAAGAGTCCATCTGAGTGACATATGTATGACGAGTTTGGCGGGTTAATCTGAAATCAATGATACCACAGTAAAAGACTGATGGGAAACAAAGTGGTAGCTCTTTCAAATAATGGCACAGCAGATCCGAGAAAGGTTGTATAGTCCAGTAATGTTTGTTTCTTGAACTAATCTCTGAAAACAAAGCAGAAAATACTCAAAAATCATTAGGGATGGGCTTCTAGGGCTTAAGCCCGAATGTTTTTAGGAAAGCCTAGAATATTTTATACCTTGTCTTTCTCACTACGTTTTCATGTTAGTTAATTTTTGTCTCAATTAAAATCGTTCAGAGCTGCAGTTTCTTTTTAAATTCCCCCAGTCAATGACGTAACAATAATACTTTGCAGATGTATCAACATATTTGCAACAATTTAGCATTTATTTTATTACTGTAAGTATATAATATTTCAATGTTTAATGAAATGATGGCTCCATCTGTGGATGTGTCTTTGAGCATTGTCATGTTTCTTTTTGTAGCGCATTTAGAATTGGCACTGTCAGTTAAGCAGTGAATTATGCTCACTTCATTTCTGATCTATAGAGGGCTCTGGTTCACTTTCCTTACACCAGCATGAATAATATCTATGTCTGGTTTTTTAATTACCTAGTGTCTTTCCTTCCTCTCACCAAGACCAAAAATATCGTGATTAATCACAGTGTCCTATGAAGCTATTAGTGTTGAATTTAGCCCTGTGGTTCTGGAGGATATATAGAATCTGCGAGTGGTCTGCTATCCATCATGGAGAGAGAGAATGTAAGTGTGTTTGACAGCAAGGTAATATGAATAAAAGATCTTTAGGAAGTGTCCTAAAGGCTAATGTTGGATGTATTTGATTGAGATGTTGAGAAGGAGGAGAAGCTGGTCCTTGTCTTGTTTCCTACCATTACTTTGAAATCCTGTTGTTAAAGGCCTCTTGCTGTCTTACTGATGGTTCTGGAAGAATAAGGAAAAACCCTCTGACAGTAACCTGTATGTGTGGTCATTAAAAACTGTATGGTTGCACAAGACTCATTCTCATGATTATTGGAGGAATCCTAAAATTCACCCTATTTTAAAAAAAGTACTTCTAAAAAAGTACTTTTGAAAAAGAAAGTATATTTGACAAAACCGCTTTGTACGTTCAGTTTGCAGTTAGTTTTGTCCTCAGATGGTATATACAGTGCATATATTGGTTTAATTGAATGATAAAGCAGACATCTGGTCCTTGAAGTGGTAAGCAGCATTCAGAATGACAGGGATAAGATAGACGGATAGAGGCTAATGGTCCTGTGGTTAGCTAAGGGCTATTGCAACATGATACTGCACTAGGCTAATGGAGGAGGCTGGTCTGCTGGGGCTGTGTGTTGCCTTCTGATGGTTTAGTAGAGTTAGGGATGTGCTTTTTTAATATATTTGAGGGAGAGGCAAATATGACTAAGCTGCTACCTTTTTTTTCTTAATCTAGATAATGCTTTTCTTCACACTGACCTTTTATTTTTCCTCTGTTTTACACCTTTATTTGATGCGTTTTCCTGTGGTACTGTGATTATGCAGAAATGCACTGACCTGACAGCTTCATTAGCAGCTAACATTACACACACACACACACACACACACACACACACACACACAAATATATATATATATATATATATATATATATATATATATATATATACACACACAGGGTGCGATTTGTAGGGGGGGATGGGGGGATGGGGGGGTTGTTCTATGTATCCCTACATAAAAAATATCCCCCCTGGGTGATGCTACTCCACAAACCACCAACAGAGCAAATAAAATACCAAAAATAAACATCTTTTTTTTTTTTTTTAAATATCGCCAAGTAAAACACTGCATTTATATATAACTGTCTCTTTACGACCACAACAAACGGGACACTTTTCAGACGTGCATTCTGACTTCGCCTCAGCGCCAGGAGCAAGTCAAATGAGCAAGGAAAAGGTGCAGGTGACAACGAGAGAGCTTCAGTTGAACAACAGTGAACTGTGGTCAGATGAGATCTTGTCAGGTTATATCAGTAAAACTCAGAAAAATTAACATGACTGTCCAATCAGCCGTTATACTGTGCTCGTGGCGCGCACTCAAGAATTGCATGCGCAAATGCACCGGCGCGCACTGCATAATTACTTTATTATAGCTTAAATAATGTGCAAAAGAAACTACGAGCAATGACTGTCGTTGTTCTGTTGTAAGTCAAGTCATGAAATTACCAAACATGCGAGTAAAGCTGCCTCAAAACTGTGCATGCATGTATTTGTTGACATAGTTTTAAAGCTATTGTTTTAAAGCGTACCCCCCTAGCAAACTACATTTTCTGAATTATGAAACCCTGCGTATGGCCCAGCTTATATTCTGTCTAATGAAATCTGAGGTTAAAGTGTATTTCTACAAATGTCCGCACTTTTGGACTAAAAGTTTGTATGTGTATGCACTGTGATCAAAAATAAATGGGTCCAAACGCGACTGAATGTAAAGGTTTGTGTATTAATAACTACCAATTAATTTTGCATTTCTATCAGAAATGAAGAATTATTAGTGTCATTATAGATAGTGGTGCAAAAATTTAAGCTATCTAATACTTCAAATCTCAAGGTTAAATCAGAAGATTTTTTGTAAAAATGTTTCTGTACCAGCTGCCAAAAAATAGTAAGGATTTGAGCGAGTTTGACAAGGGCCAAATTGTGATGGCTAGATGACTGGGTCAGAGCATCTCCAAGACTGCAGCTCTTGTGGGGTGTTCCCGGTCTGCAGTGGTCAGTATCTATCAAAAGTGGTCCAAGAAAGGAACAGTGGTGAACCGGTGACAGGGTCATGTGCGGCCAAGGCTCACTGATGCACGTGGGGCGAAGGCTGGCCCGTCTGGTCCAATCCAACAGATGAGCTACTGTAGCTCAAACTGCTCAAGAAGTTAATGTTGGTTCTGATAGAAAGGTGTCAGAATACACAGTTCATCACAGTTTGTTGAGTATGGGGCTGCATAGCCGCAGACCAGTCAGGGTGCCCATGCTGACCCCTGCCCACCACCGAAAGCACCAACAGTGGGCACGTGAGCATCAGAACTGGACCACGAAGCAGTGGAAGAAGGTGGCCTAGTCTGATGAATCACATTTTCTTTTACATCACGTGGATGACCAGGTACGTGCATCGCTTACCAGGGGAACACACGGCACCTTGATGCACTATGGGAAGAAGGAAAGCCGGCGGAGGCGGTGTGATGCTTTGGGCAATGCTCTGCTGGGAAACCTTGGGTCCTGTCATCCATGTGGATGTTGCTTTGACACGTACCACCTACTTAAGCATTGTTGCAAACCATGTACACCCTTTCACGGAAACAGTATTCCCTGATGGCTGTGGCCTCTTTCAGCAGGATAATGCACCCTGCCACAAAACAAAAACGATCCAGGAATGTATAGAGCATAACAACGAGTTTGAGGTGTTGACTTGGCCTCCAAATTCCCCAGATCTCAATCCAGTCGAGCATCTGTGGGATGTGCTGAACAAACAAGTCAGATTCATGGAGACCTCATCTCGCAACATACAAGACTTAAAGGATCTGCTGCTAACAACTTGGTGCCAGATACCACAGCACACCTTCAGGGGTCTAGTGGAGTCCATGCCTCAACGGGTCAGGTCAGAAATGGTTTATAGACAGCAAAATGAAAATTCTGTTAGTACTACTGAATTATCTGTCAGAAGGGTTAAGATTAGTTGTAGTCCATAAAGTGTGTGTGTTATATTCAAGCCGTGCTGTATTGTTTGAAGAACAGACTGAAATTTAAAGGGATATTTCACACTTTTTTGTTTTGTTCCACAGAAGAAAGTTAGTCATAAAGGTTTGGAACAACATGAAAATGAGTAATGAAAGAATTAGCATTTTTGGCTGAACTATTCCTTTAAACAATCCAAAACAGTTGAACTATAAGCTCTTGCCATGTTTCCAAGAAGGATGCTTAAAATATGAAATGTTATGCAAACTGTTCATTGATACAAGTCTAAGAATAGTAAAGAGTAAAAACAAATATGTGCTGTTGTGAAACGGAGACAAAGCATGATATTCCTGTCTGGCTGTACAGAAGAGCTTCTCTTTGTGATGACTTGTGCTAGATGAGGTCATGGCGAGTCTCTGAGGATTGCTCTGATGATGTACTCACCATATATCTCATCTCCCTGTTCACATCTTCATCAGAGACAATTCCCTGACAGCTCTTTAACCTCAGTGGAGAGAGAGTGAGAGAGAGAGAATATGAAAGAAAATATAATGAGCACAGCACTTGAGATAATACCTTTGCTTTCCTCTTAATGCAGAAATCGCATCAATTTATATTTCTGCACCATCAAATCCCTAAACAGACAATCCACTCAATCACACACCCTCATTTTGCTAAGCAGATATTTCATTAAAGATACTTCTACTGTGCTGGGTCTTTTCAGGGACAGCAAGTTCTCATTCGTTCTTTAAGAGCAATTGTGCGTGTTAATGTCGGTCGTCTCCTCTCTAATTAGGTCTCCTCACTACAGAGTCCAGGCTGAAAAGCAGGATATATGTATCAAATCAGTGGCTTCTCTCCGGAGATCAATATGCTTCCCCTCGGTTCCTCATTTTCTCATTTCTAATAGAGCTCTGATAGGCTCCAATCAGTTTGCAGCTCATTTGCAAGAGTAGCCAGAGAAATGGCATAATATCTCTGGAATATTCAACTCAGACATCCAGTTATTTTTGGAGCATGTGCAATGAATTTTTCAGAACTCTCTGGTTATTTCATAACAACTTATGTTAATTTTACACACTACAGGACAAGACCAGGATAAGATTCATGAAATATTCTATTGAATCATTTTTTTTAACAACGCTTTGCTTCTTATTTTCTGTCATTTTTAATAAGCCAGAAAATCTTCTTGATTTCTATAATCTTAAAATGAATGAATATTTTGTATTTCTAATATTCTTCAAATTGTTCTTATCTGTTTTGTTAATATTTTTCTTAAAATCATGGTGAGGTTCTTGGTACTTAGAAAAGGTTAATAGATGGATAAATATATAATTAAAATGTTTTTTATTTGTTGTATAGAGGGTATGCACATGATGTCACTGTAGGCGGAGTCACTGTGGTTACACTGTGGCAAAAAGACTGAGTGGCACCAGCTTGAATTCCACGAAAATACACTAAAACGCATCTAAAATGGGAAATAGCTGTGGAATCGACTATACAAATAGATTTAACAAGTAATCGGAGTCATCTTTTTGGTCACAGTGATTTTGCCAAGTAAGACCTGTTCCTGGATCAACATATTTTGTCGCTGCCTCATAAGATGCTGTAGTCCAGTATGGCGGCTACACATTGTCAAGTTGTAAATAACACAGCTGTATTTCTGTATCTGTTTTGCAAACCCCTCCATGTTGTTTTTGGTGTATGCCTGACAATGCAACGTAATTACCATAGAAACCAATGCAGATATTTCGGAAAATGAAAGAATGCCATGGATACCCAAATCGGATCTGAACAGTTGCGATATACAATGTGGACGTCAATAATTTTAGGTCAAATTCCAATCGGATACACAAATAATTGGATTTGAACTAACAGACTGAACATGGATACCTGACCACATTCTTTGGTCCGCTGTAAGGATCACTATTGAGCCCAACTGCCTTTAATTTAAGCAAATAATCCAAATAAAAGCAAATAAAATTTGTTTTACTAACTTTTTGCAGTTTCCTCTACTAAAGCCAGCCATGCTGCAGGATGTTTTGCCACTCAATCAAGTAAAGTATAATTTAGACCTCGTTTACACTAGTGCGTTTTCGTTTTAAAACAGCGTTTTAAAATGAAAACGATCCTCGTCTAATCTGGCGTTTCCACAGCGTCTGCACTATACGGCCGAAAACGCATGTCACATGACCGTTCATGCACACTGGGTATGCGCGTACAAGTGTAAAGAGTTGCCTCTTGCACATGCAGGCAGCTGCAGTATAAAAAAAAATGCAGTTTAACTGCACAATGGCTGCTAAAAATTACAACAAAGCCAGCAAAGATTTCAGTTTAGGCCCCATTTACACTAGTGCATTTTCGTTTTAAAACACATAACTTTTGCTACGGTTACGCCTGTCGTTTACACTACGGAAGTGTTTTTGAACCTCAAGACTTTCGAAAATGCTACAGACCCCATTTTAGTTTGAAAATGCCGGGGTTGCTCTTCAATATAAATGGACCAAAACAGAGACTTTTGAAAACAATGGGATGGCTGCCCACGATGGCTCTGCGTATCCTTGAAAACCGTGTAAATAATAACATGGAGACTGAACTGCAATCTCTACTGGTTTTCTTGTAATTTTTAGCAGCCATTGTGCAGTTAAACATTTTATTAATACTGCAGCTGCCTACATGCACAAGAGGCAGCTGTTTACACTTGTATGCACATACCCAGTGATATACGTTTTCAGCCGTGTAGTGTAGACGGAGATTGTTTCTGAAACGCTGTGGAAACGCCAGTGTAGATGAGGATCGTTTTCATTTTAAAACGTCGCTTTAAAACAAAAACGCACTAGTGTAAACGGGGCCTTAGTCTCCATGTTATAGTTTACATGGTCGTCAAGGATAAGCAGAGTGAACGTGGGCATTGTTTTCAAAAGTCTCCTTTCTTTTTTCTTTCTTTTTTTTTTTTTGTGGCCCAGGTTTGAATCTAAGCACAGTAATATTTTTCTGGTTTTACCCAAGACTTTGACTGTTTGTGTGACATTTTATTATTTATGTCAGATTGTGTTGAACGAGTATCTCTGTAGCACTTTAAACAGTAGCATCTAGGTGGCCGTGTGACGCTGTGCAGTCACTCAGCTGACAGGGTGATCTGTGTGGTATATGGTGACCATGTTCCCTGGCATTTAGCATTGTTAGTATGATAGCCTTATTGATCAATCTGCTGTTAAATGTTTAAAAATAGCCCCGCAGGGAGCAAAGATGGATTGTGTTTGGATCCACAGTAGTGTGCCAAGTCCTGTCTGTTCATGAGTTTTACTGGAAGACCAGCCACCTATAAAATAAACCCTTTCATTCGTACTGCGCTCAGTCTCCTAGTATGTGTGAGGTTGGAAATGAAATTCTTCTTCTTTTTTTTCCTTTTTTTTTTTGTTAGTGCTGCGGATGTCCTTTGTAGATGACATGATTTAATAAGTCACAAGTTTGGAAAATAATTTTTTTTTTGGTAGTTTGTAGTTGACATCAGACAGAGTGTATATTGTTTTATAGTCTGCTGCAATTATGAGCAGAATGACCGCTGGATGAATGCACTCTTGTGCAATAGCACACTGTTTCTCTGTTTTTTCTCCTCCCTAAGTGTCCTTTTGCAAACTGGTCTTTCGGTCCTCTGGGGTCCTTGATGAGAGGTCTAATGACAGATGAATGTTCCTAGATCTTACCATCCAGACCTTGGCTCCCATAGAGATAATCTGATTATCCCAGACACTAGAACTTTACATCAGTGGAAAATCAGAAGCTGGTATCCATTTTTCCTCATCCTCTGTGCTCTCCAACTCTCTGTAGACATATAAGCAGCTCTGTTCCAGAACCTGGTAATCTGCCTTACTTCTTACTGCCAACATAATCAGCTTCTTCTAAAGGAGCATCCTAAACACTGAACTTCATAAATGATGATTTAAAACAATCTGCATACAGACTGTAGGCCGAAAGTAAGTGCACCCAACCAATAGCACTCCATGCTGGAGAATTGATTTTCAATTGATTTTAATGGAGTTTTCAGCATCTTGATGTGATTACTCTAAGAAGCATATAAAAAGCATAGTATGCTCAGTTATTGGGTAAAATGATCCATATTTACACACACTGAACTACTGAACTTATTGATTCTTTTTAGTGTTGAATGATTTATAAACTACCGTTCAAAAGTTTGGGGTCAGTAAGATTTTCTTTTAAAGAAATTTATACTTTTATAAGTATATTTTTCAAAAGTGACAGTACAGACATTTATAATATTACAGAAAAATTCTATTTCAAATAAATGCTGTTTGAATTTTCTATTCATCAAAGAATCCTGAAAAAATGTAGCATGGTTTCCACAAAAAAATTAAGCGACACAGCTGTTTTCAACACTGATAATTATAATAAATGTTTCTTGAGCAGCAGATCAGCATATTAGAATAATTTCTGAAGGATCATGGGACACTAAAGACTAAAGTAACTGAAAATTCAGCTTTAAAGGTCCCGTTTTTCGTGTTTTTTTGAAGCTTTGATTGTGTTTATAGTGTGCAATATAACATGTGTTCATGTTTCGCGTGTAAAAAAACACAGTATTTTTCACATAATTTACTTATCTGTATACCGCTGTTTCCACTGTCATAAACACGGGCTGATGGATTCCTTGTTCTATGAAGTCCCTCCTTCAGAAATACGTAACGAGTTCTGATTGTGCCAGCGGTTCCTGTGTTGTGATTCGACAGCAGCTTAGCGCTCCTTGCCCGGAAAGGTCACGCCTCTTACCATAACGTGGAGATGCATGCGCTCAGTGTTATTGTAAACATGTATTTTAATTTTTCCCTATCAATTTGAGCCGGAATCAGACCCGGTGATTGGACTGCGGGATGAAAATAACAGCGTTTCGACGACATGGCGACAAACACACTCTACAAACGCAACTCTTGTGTATTCCTGTGGGCGGAGGTTAGTCAAAAAACTGTTTTAGTGACGTCATTAAAGAAGGAAGTAGAGGGATGTAGTCCAAACTGGCCGTTCGATGTAGGCGACTTCTGTTAAATAAAATATCTCGCTTGGCATTGAACTTTGAGCTTTAACATTTTACAGATTTTATTTATACTCTAACAACAACATTACACACTAACTAAAGTTTGAAACATGGGATCACGAAGAACGGGACCTTTAAGCTCACTAGGTTTTGGAACAGAGCAGTAATGTTCTTACATTTTTCTAGTGTTTCAGACAACCCTTCTGAAAAGCAGCAAGATGTCTCTTTTTAGCGTACTCACTGAAATGCCAAAAGGTGACATTTGAAGCATTTCCAAAAGCTTTTCAAAGGTTTTTTTTTAAACATTGTATAAGCTACATTTACTCATTTCTGTATTTGTTTTTTTACTGGATAACAAAGTGAATAACAACACAAAAATATTGGATGACAATGGGAGTCATGGAATTTAAAAATTACCCAGGTTGTACTCGATTCAACACGTTATGAACATACGTTAACCACTGCACCATGGTTTCAAGAATTTTGAAAGAAATTCCTGCATGGATTCCTATCGGAATCCCTGGATTCCCCTCGTGAAAATTTGCAAAATAACACTAAATGTGGCCACACCCTTTTTAAAATCTTGTCAGTCACCTAGTCATTCCAATCTAGTCTCACTAATCAATGTAAATGGTAAGGAATAGACATTAATAGAACAACAACAATGCAACTTAAATATTGATAATAAAGCACAGGCAGAGTTGTTCTCAGCTAAGAGAAACATTTTGCTCCATTGATATTTCCCTTTAGACTGTGCTGTGTCTCATTAATGACAGTGTAATCATAGGAAATGAATCAAACCTCTAATTCTCTTTAGTGGGAGTTTGATTACAGTCTCTATGTTCATATGCTGTCTCTGAATTTATTTCAGGCCATTTTCATTGATTTTTGTTTTATTTACTTATGTCTGGATAAGTGTGTAAGGATAGAGGAGTCACAGTATTAGCTTCTAGCCGTTTTGCTGATGTGTTTCATTATTCATACAGTGAACGGTGAAAGAACAGTATTGTGATCTTACCACATGACAAATAGTAGAAGATGTCAACAAACACAACAACAACGGCATAAATGCAAGCAGAAAAACAATAAATAGTAATGCAGCTTTATTTATTCATGCCCCAGTGCATTGCTGAGAACTCGATTACCACATTTATCACACTGTTATTATCCAGTTTACACATCTTATTATGAAACACATCTTGTGAGTTGCTGACATGAAATTTATTTTCCTTCTAAAATGTAAACTGAGAAACTACATGGAATATTTGTATAAAATATTTAAAAAAATATATTTTTAAAATTGTAAACAAACAGAAAGTTTGTTTTAAAGTCTTGTTCTAAAGTCTTTCTAAAAAGGGGGAAAAATCCCATGGGCGTTATTCATCTGCGCATATACAGTGTGCTTATTTTTTTAGTGCTTTCTAATTTAAAAAAATAGTTTTTATATTTAAAAATAATTATATTGTTAAATTTTTGGCTTATATATTTTTATGGAGTACTGCTGTTAATACTCTTCTCAATGTAAATAAATATTTTTGGTTTAACTTAAAAAAGAAAGTAACCCAGTTGTCATTTTGAGTTTATTGAAATAAAAAATTTGAGTTAATACAAAGAAAGAGATTGGTTGAATCAACAGAAACTTAAAATATGTTATCTGAACAACATTAGTTAATCCAAGGTGAATTGATAAAAGAAAAAAAGAAAATAATTTTTTTTTCTTTTTTTCTGTTGTTCTATAGGGCATCCATATTGGACCGTTAATGGGATAGTTTACCCAAAAAGAAAATACACAAATATAATGAATAATAAACATTAAAAAATATATTTTGAGAAATGTTTTTTTTTTTTTTTTTTGGAAATTAGAACTGTTTGGTTACCAACATTCTTCAAAATATATATTTTTTGGAGTCATGAACAAAATCAAGGTTGAGTAAATGATGAAAGAACTATCCCTTTAAGATTTGTGCATTGTTCATCATTTTAAAGGGATAGTTCACCCTAAAATGAAAATTAAGTCATCATTTACTTGTCCTGGTGTTGTTCTAATGCCATATGCCCTCATTTCTTTTATGGACCACAACAGGAGAATTTTTAAAAAATGTCCCACTTGCGTTCGTCCATATAATGGCAGTGAATAGTGACCAGCATCAAGCTTATTAAAAAAGTATCACAGAATGATCCCATGCAACATGTGCCGTATATTCCATGTGTTCTGGGGGTACACAATAGGGAAACTCCATCCTGCCCAAAAAGCACATAAGTTGTGAGAAATCAAGATTAACAAAAACATGACATGAAATATAATGCCTAGAAATCCAAAAAAAGTATCCGCGTACTTTCTTCACTGAATTAAATATCTCCGAACCAGAACTGTCTGATGAGTCAGAATGATACTTGACAGATGTGAACGGGATAACATCTTGTTGCGACAATCATAACGGATATATTAACCTAAAAGAAGAAAGTGCATGGGTTGTATTTTATGTTGTGTTTTGTTAATCGTGACTTCTCACAACTTGTGTGGTTTTTCTGGGCGAAACTGAGTGAACTGCAGTGCTAATAGAGTCTCATGAACGAGCACGTCACGCAGCCGTGCAGAGAAGCCCAATGGCTAATATCAAGAATTTTTTTAAATAATACATAAAGTTTTGGTTTGTTTTTCACCAAACCCTATTGTATACCCCCAGAACACTTGGAATATATGGCATCAGACCACTCTGCTATACTTTTGCATTTTTTTTAAATCTTGATACTGGTCGCTATTCACTGCCATTATATGGATGGGCGTGAGCGAGGGACATTTTTAAAAAGTTTGGCGTACGGCATTAGAACAACACCAGGGTGAGTAAATGATGACTTAATTTTCATTTTAGTGTGAACTATGCCTTTAAGAGCAGATGCACACCTCATAAAATGCGGTATGAAAGTTTGATTGGAAGCACTGGATAATTGGCCCAGGTTAAATTGCTTAAACATTATACTGTCTCTCATGTCTGGTTAGCAGATTCTCTTGTCATTACTGTGGCACAGTAATCTGGTGAAGTCTGTATTCATCATTCCACCAATCCCTATATCACCTGAGGGAACTCAGACCTGTGATCCAAGGACTACAGAAAGCATCTAACACTCCAGACCACTGAGACGATGTCAAGCATTTCGGCTACTGAACGAAACACATATCCATTTAGTATGTCAGAACAATTTTCAGGCTTTATAGGAAGTGTAGGCAATTCAACATTGTTTCATGCACCCTCAGAATGTGATGAAACTGTTTCAGTGACATCTCCTTTTTTGCCTGATGTCAGATGGCGTTCATCCAATTTTAAAAGATGAATCACTACCATTCCTTTCAAACCGCAAGAATTGCAATATCTGGCAACCTACCCTACGCTGGACTTGGATCAGAGTCTGTTCATTTTAAAACAAAAATGTTTTGCTTAAGAGATACTATTGTGCTGTCATCTTTCATTCAGATGCATGAAACAGTAACCAATATAGACTTTAGCAGTAATAAATAAATTATAATTAAGAAAAAGTCAGTCAGACAAATTCCCTACAGCACGGTAATAAATTTAATACTCAGAGGAGTGGAGATGCAGCAGTGGAATTTGGCTCCGACTGCTTTACTGCTCTTGCCAAAAATGCAATTTTAAAGCTAAAGCAAGAGAGATAAAGGGACAGAGGTAGGCACGACGAGCTGGTTGCCGTAGAAACAGCTGTGTAAGAGAGTAGAGGGGGTTTGAGGATCTGTATGTGTGTGCTGAATCAGCATTCTCCTTATCCCCTAACAATTACAGACAATATGTGAGAGCAATTTGCAAATAAATGACCACTAGGAGAAATCTCGTCTTTGCACGGCTCATAAACACTTTGTAAACGGCCCAGTGTTGTATATGCTGCATGGTGAAACTCTGTCAGAAGGATTTTCTTAACAGAGCGATGACCAGTAGATTGCTTTCCATGTCCTTTTTACCCTGAAAAAAGACCACGGGATCTCACCAAAAAGCAATCATCTGAACAATAAAAGGATTACAGCTGTATAGATATGGATGTGCTATCATGAAATGTGTTAAAGAGATTATTACAGGGTTTGTTAGTGAAGGATTTCAAGGCAGTGGGAAGCCTGTAGAGATTTGTTCTCCTGCAGGTTCTTCTGTGTTCTCGCACTAATGTTTAATTCTCTCTGTACCTGTGCTCCTTCTCAGTTTCTACTTTCATAACTTCTGTCTCATTGCAGGCCAACGATGCTTCAGGGAACACCTGGAACTGGCTCTACTTCATCCCACTCATCATCATTGGCTCTTTCTTCATGCTCAACTTGGTTCTGGGGGTGCTGTCAGGGTAAGTCTGAAATCAGAGTCATCAAATTAGTCCCAACTGCGGGGGAATTCCCTGGAATTTAACCTTATTCAGGATTCTGAAAAAGCATCTTATAATGTACTCAGTATTTCTTGAGCATAAACGGCTGGCCTGAGGTTGCTATAAAGATGATATTATAGTCATTAGTGATAAGATGGTAAAAACTGGAAATGGCATCCATTTTATTTATTTATTTGTTTGTTTGAGTGCCCTAAATAACTTAATATGAATTTAAGTAAGTGTATATAGAATGTCTTCTGTCAATTTGATTCACATTTCGTTCATGAGTTGCAAGGATGGCTTGCTTTTTTTTTTGCATTCATTATTCATTATTTATGATTATCCGTTCGACACTCGTCTCAAACTTCACTTAACCTGCTTAACTAATCATCTGCCTTCAGAATTCATGCTCTTGATTGGCTGCAAACATACATCTAAACATTTAAGTATGCAGTAACCATTTAAAGCTTATATTGGAAGCAAACAAACAGCGTTCCTTTAAAATTATGCACCTTAAAGGGATGCGTCTTAGCTATTTGGTGGGCTTATAGCTTTTTTTAAATAAATGGGCTTTCCTAAACTATTGAAAGCCCCATAAAATAATTTCTGTCCTACAGTTTGGAATCTATTCACCTATAGTTTATGCATATACAGAGTAGACTCAATGTTAAGTGCAGTAGAGCCCTGCTTCTCAATTTGATTAGGCAGCTCTATTTTGCCAATGTAATGTTGGTCACAATTAGGTTTTTCTTCCATCAATTGTGATCGAGCCAAAAGCCACATACACTCCCTATAAAACAAATAACACACACTCACACTAAAGCATCTTTATTTTCCCCTCATGCTTTACCTCTCTTGCTCTCACTCTCTATTTGCCTCTTTCTCTCTCGCTCACACAAACACATTGTTTTAATGGAAGGTCTCTGGATGAATGCTTTGTGGTGAACTATAGCTGCTGGTGGGATTAGAATTTATGATTTCCTGCAAATCTTCAATCTAATGTTCACTTTATTTCACTGAATGGCTCTTCATGTCTGTGTTGCTGTCATTTGGCATTAGATATTTATTGTTGCTCCTTCAGAGGTACTCTAACGTCCTTTGACATTTTTGATGGCTTTAGTTGACAGATTCATTCTCAGGTGGTGGTGCTTCTTTCTCTCTTTCTCTCACTCTCTGTAGAGTTTTTTTTTTTTTTTTGGTGATTATTAGCAAATCTACTATGTTTTCGTTCCATGTGTGTACAGAACATAGGGGTCACTCATGAACTTACTATGGCTTCAGTGGGTAAATATATATATATATTTTTTTAATGAAAAAAAAAAGGCTAAAAAGTTAAAGCAGATATCAGTATTGGTTCACAGTTGTTCTAACCCAACTAGTATTAAAATTTTGAAATGTATGTATATATGTATATATATATATGTATATATATATATATATATATATATATATATATATATATATATATATATATATATATATATAAAAAAGTTAGTAAAAACTAAAAACTGTATACTATAAAGTATACGATTCAAATCTGGGGTCATTTTTTTTTTTTAAAGAAATGAATAGGCTACTTGAATTCAGCAAGATTTGCTTTAAATTAACCAAAAGCAACAGCAAATACATTTATTATGTAACAAAGGATTTTAACTAAATGCTGTTCTTTTTAACATTTTTTATTCATCACATAGTCCTGTAAAAAATGTTCATAGTTTTCTCAAAACATATTGCTGCACAGCGGTTTTCAAAATTGGCAATGATAAGAAATGTTTTCTTAATCACCAAAAAACATTACAACATAGCAAAATCTTGCTCATTCAGTCCCCACATCCTCTCTCTCTTTCTCCTTCTCTTAATTTTCATGCTCTCATGTCGTCCTTCAAGTAATGTTATCAGTCACCACCCTCTCAGTGTGAAATTTATTCATTTAAAGGTTTTTATAGCTTTAAAGGTGAAACAGGCCCTCAAAGACACATTCTTGAGAGGATTTGCATAAAAGTTATTTTTTAGGGTTACTACTGCCAGAACATGTCCATGTGCACAGCACATTCAAGGACGTTTATGTCTGTGTGTATGGAAGTGACAGAATATTTGTGCATTTTTTTAATGTACAGGGACTCTATCTGTTTTTATATGTAGTGAGAGCTCTCTAACGTTGTATTTGTCCTCATGGTAATCCAGTTCAAGAGTACTGTGCGTTCATGAGTGCTGTGCAGCCCCCAAATGATCACACTTCCAAAGGCTTTCTACAAACTCCTTCTGAAGTGTGAAATGTCTACGCACCACCGGCCGCAAAGGATGGTGGGAGCTCAGGAGCAGATTTAATTAGGCTAAAATAAAGCGTTACATAAAGGCATGGCACAGGATTCTTTAGCTACGTCATTCTCCTTGTGCTTTAAAAGTGAAGGTATAAGAGGAGATGTTTAAGATTTTTGGGAAATTCTCCACATTGCTGGATTGGCGCAGAAGACTTTGCAGCAGTTATTATGTAAAGTTGTTTTTCTGTCACCTAAACTAGACTTGATATATAAGTCTAGTTGTCTAAACTACATTACATTAAATTACATTACATTATATGGATTAGTGTTGTCACGGTACCAAAATTCCAGTAATCGGTACCGATACCATGAAAATTTTACGGTTCTCGGTACCAATTTCGGTACCACAGTAAAATCTATTGGAACTATTTTACTATGTTATATAGCCTATTTTAAAAACATTAAATATGATTTGGAGTGTGTGTGTTTGTGTGTGTATATATAGGCTACCTCAATGAAATACATTTTGAAATATAAAAAAAATAAATAAATAATTAAATGTTCAAACATCCATTGTGTACTGTTGAAAAAACCAGCATATGCTGGTAAGGTAGGTTTTGAAGCTGTATGCTGGTCAAATGCTGGTCCTAAACTGGTCCTGCTGGTCCATACTAGTCCTAAGCTGGTCCTGGACCAGCATAAACCAGCTCAAACCAGCATACCAGCTTCAAAACCTACTTTACCAGCATATGCTCGTTTTTTCAACAGGGGTGACAGACGTGCGTGTTTATTTTAGCTATTCCGTCAGAGAAACAACACACTACAGCCTGTAAAACTATGAAATAAATATCGGTAAATAATTGTAACCTAAATAATAAGAAAGTTAAATATTATTTCAAAAAGCATTCGGTTTTTATTTCCACACAAAGACGCGTCATATAGCCAAAGTCCTGTTATTACTTTGATATAGCCGCTTTGCGCTTTGAGAGGGATGTGGGACACGAGCAGGAATGAGACCATTTCTCTTTAATAATATCTTCGTTATCTCCTGATGTTACAAACAACTGACACTTGCTGTAAAAGGTCTGAAGAGCGAGTTTTATCCTCTGCAGGGGCAAGACATTCAGGCTATGTTTGATTTAGCGCTGCCAGAGAAAACGAAAGTAAAAATCACCAGCGTATGAAACGCGTTATATACAAATAAACTTGACGCGCCTTATAAAGTCTAATAACAAGCACAAACTCTGTTAAATAGAAACTGACGTGCAAGCAAAAAGGTTTCTGTCCTACGGTGTTTTTTTCTACTTTACCACAGTAAAGAATGCGAATAGCCTATAATAGGCCTAAATGCGAACGAAAGAAACGTTATAATCCCCTGCGTGAGTGAAGATTTGGGAAAAGAAACAGATTCCATGTTCAGTGGAATAACTAATGGAATATTGTTAAATTCTCTGCTAATAAGGTGACCAGATCGCGATTCGGAAAACAGAATACAAAGCTTAAATGTATGGACTCACGCACCTTTCTTATTCTGCATTAACCAAAATGTTTCCATGGCTGCGATGTCACATTTAATTGCTAACCTATTATTTCTTCTGTAAACAAAGCTTTGTGCTTCACTCGTGTCATATTCAAGTAAATACTGCCAACAGCCTTATCAGTGGGTACCGAATATACCCGGATTCTCGGTACTACAGAAATGCTGGTATTGTCACATTTTCAAAATTTCAGTACCGACTTGGTACCGAAGTACCGGTACTTTTGACAACACTAATATGGATGTTACAATCACGCCTTCCCGGACTCCAGTTCCCAGCATCCTCTTGTTCTGCACACCTGCTTGCACTTCCCTCATCAGTCTTCCCGCCATCTCCCCGGATTCCCAGCAACTGTTTGTCCTCGTCAGCACTCCCTTTCACTCCCTAGACTCCTTGTCTGTTATATTGTTTGATACATGTATGTGAAGCTGTCTCTCTGTTCCTGGATTATTACTAAAGCCCATATATTGTGGATCTCCGTATTTCGCCTCATCTCTACAGCACATACGTAACAGAATAACAGACCCAACTGAAGGATTTCCACAAAGAAGAATGGGCTTATTCTTCGTCTCCGAGGTTCCTGTGTCTCCCGTGCCTCCCAAGCCAGCTACAGAGTCGGATCGCCTTTGTGGGTTCTGGCAGGATGGTCGCTCGCTGGACAGGTATGTGGAGGAATTTGTCGATCTTGCTTATTTGGCGAATTGGCCAGATGCCTGTTTGAACGCCTGTTTTCTGGTGGGGCTGGACGAGGACACGATCCATTTTAAAGAACCTGCCTGCTATTTTTCCCTAGTCAAAGCAATTAATCTGATTTTGTTTCTAAATTGTTCTGATTTTGTCATTGAGGAGGTTCTTGATAATTCGTGTGATCCTCGTCCAATCTCCCCAGAAACACAGGCGGCCTGGCCAGTTCGCCAATCGCCGCTTTCCTCTGCCTGCTCCTCCAGTGAGCATTCCCCTGGTGTCCTGCCGGACCCAAAACCCCGTATGGCCTAAGAAAGATCCTCCACTGGGCCGAAACGGCCAAGAAGAAAAAAGAAAAAGGTCACAAAATAACTCTCCTGAGCTCCAGCCCTCGCCGAGGCCGCTCCAGCCCTTGCCGAGCACGCTCCTGCCCCGGCTGCCAACGAGTCTGTTTCAAGTGTTCCTGAGTCAGCTCCAGCAGTCCCCGAGCCAGCTCCAGCAGCCCATGAGCCCACCCAAGCAGCCCACGAGCCCACTCCAGTCCACAAACCCACGCCATGCCACGAGCCCTTCCAGCCTCCCCTAAGTCTCCCAAAAATTTTTTTTTTGGAAGCTATGCACCCATGGGTGGGAAACATGTGGGGGACACACATGTGGGTGGGACTCGAAACCCGCCAGGGCCGTCCAAGACACTTGACCCGCCATAGCTGTCCACGGCTCCTGACCCGCCATGGCTGTCCACAGTTCCTGACCCGTCACGGCTGCCCGAGACCCCTGACCCGCCATGGCTGCCCACGGCCCCTGACCTGTCACAGCTGCCCGAGACTCCTGACCCGCCATGACGGCCCGAGGTCCTAGACCCGCCCTGGAGACCTCCGCACCCGTCTGCACCCCCCGCACCTGCCTGTAGGTCTCCAGGGCGCCCTTTAAGTTGGACTCACTCCCTGCACTCCTTGTCTGTTATATTGTTTGATACATGTATGTGAAGCTGTCTCTCTGTTCCTGGATTATTACTAAAGCCCGTATATTGTGGATCTCTGTATTTCGCCTCATCTCTATAGCACATGCGTATCAATGGAAAAATTGGTCATTTTGTTTTTCACCATTAACTCCCCCTTTTTTGCCTTTACTTGTTTATTTTAAATGATCTTGTAGTGTGAAAAATTATTTTTAAAATGACAAATATTGCATGTACTATTTCATTTTGAGATCTTAAAACTGCCTGCATTCATAATAAATATAAAATACACTATCATTCAAAAATAGGATTAATAAGTATGGTTAAGATTTTTAATGTTTTTGAAATGGGTCTTTTATGCTCTCCAAGGCTGCATTTATTTGATCAAAAATATGATAAAGTAATACTAGAGAATATTATAACATTTTAAAACAATGTTTTTTTTTTTTTTTTTAATTTTAATATATTTCATTTATTCCTTAAAATTGTAATTTATTCCTGTGATGTTAAAACTGAATTTTCAGCAACATTACTCCAGTCTTTAGTGTCATACGAACCTTTAGAAATCATTCTAATATGCTGATTTGGTGCTTAAACATTTGTTATTATTACCAATGCTGAAAACAGTTGTTCTGCTTAATATTTTTGCTATTCCTTTTTACAGGGTTTTTTGAATAGAAAATTCAAAAGAACAGCATTTATTTCAAATAGAAATCTTTATATGCCTCTATACTGTCACTTTTTATCAATTTAATGCATTCTTGCTGAATAAAAGTATAAATTCCCCCCCCAAAAAATATTACTGACCCCATATCTTTAGTGTGTTTGAAATATTGGTGTTTGTTGGGGCAGTGTGAACCAGCCTTTAGCCATTTGATGCACTGGTTGCCATGGTGCATACTGTGTCTCTCAAGGTTGTGTGTATGTGTGCGAGGACCGGGAGGTCAGTTCACCTGTCTGACCACGCTGCTTTCAAAGCAAAAGGCCATTCTGAGGCCTCATAGGGAGACGAGAGGACTGCCCTGGGGTGGGGGTTTGAGGAGAGGTGGGCAGCTGTGTCATCTTCTCAGTGGGTTGTTGGGCATCAGGGATTCTGCAAGAAGCCAATTCATAGCCATTTCATTTTGATCTCTCTCACCTCACAATAGCTTTTTGATGTTAACTGTATTGGGCAGCCCTATTAAATATTATAAGTACCAGTGATGTTTGCTTTAACACAGAAACAGAAAGCACAGCTTCACCTGTAGTTAACCGAAAAATGTTTGGTATTTTTGGTGGCCTGAAAAAGCAAACTTTTAAAAAGGGGTTTCAAGTTTTTAAAAACGGGCTTCAAGTTTTTGAAAACGATAGCATTATCATCTGTGAACAGCGAATCTGTGAAAACGGTGACGACATGCACATGCGTATAACGTGTTTAGTCTATCCACCTTATTTTTTTTTACGTGGAAATAAAGTGTTTTCTGTGAATGTGCGAGACTTGCGATTTATTAGCCGCTATAGGGAAATAACGAGAAGAATATCAAAGTGCATTAAACTGTAAAAATAAGGTGGATTGGCATGCATAAGGCAAGTGATCTGTAAAAAAAATGCGTATATGTGCAGGTGCATAGTCTTTCTTTACAAAGTGACATCGCCAACTACTTGTCTGGCATGCGTAATACAGCGTTTTTAGTCGTTTGCGTGGATCTGTGAGAATGGGGATAGTTTTGATAACGTTGTTATCTGTACAAAGAAAAAATGTTTCTGTTTTTAGTACATCACTGTCGTGTAAACGTACCCTTAGAAACATTTACATAAACAATACCAGTGGTGCCTGCAGCTTTACGGCTTGACACACTGTGTGTACCATGAGCGCTCCGACTGACCTGAGAAATGTTTTCTGTGGGAATATTTCAGCAGTTATTATGTTACATATTTATGTCGACTGAACTAGCGATTCCAATCATTTGGGAATTAATCGGTCAATTCTTTCTTTTCGGCGAATGAGCAAAATGCGTTTGCAAAAAGCACATGTCTTAAACGATTAGCGTTCATTCAGGCCACCGTCTCACTGAATCATCTGAAGCAATTTTTTAGTCAGTAAAACAAACAGACCATGTCAAGAGAACAAACAGCACTGTTTTTCAGTCCTTTCATATGTGAACATGCACTAAATGGATGTCTTTGACAATTGAAAACATGTCTAGAGATACAGTAGGCGTTGCTTTCATTGATGGTCTGAAAATTCTGCATAAAGGAAGTGCGAAGTGCACATAGCCCAACCGAACTTAATTTTATAACTTATTACTTTATATTTATTACTCAAAAAATCATTGAAAACATAACGAATAATTCAAAGTAATATATACTTATAAGTTCAAGCTTTAATTTCTACAAGCTTGAACTGAGTACTAATAAAGAATTTACTTTTTGAACTAGCTTATTCAATGTAGACATTACATTAGTTTTTTCTATAGTATGTTTCCATCCAGCTATTTTTATGCGCATTTTGGGATATCACTTAAAAAAACCACTGGATGGAAACACCAAGATGCCCATAGATTCTAGAAATGCGCATAAAAAACATATGCGCTCAAATGAGTCTGATAAATGCAAAAACATGCGTATAAACTACGATGGAAACACTTTTACCGAATAAATTCCTGATGCGCATCAAAAAAGACTTGACTTTGCGATGGGACGGCATAACTAGACCAACCAGCGGACCGATCTCGTTGCACAGCTTCTGAAAACTGTTTTGGTCATTCTGTAATGCCTGAGCAAAATCTGTCGTTAAAGTGGTTCACTATAATTCCATATGCGCCTCTCATGATTGCATTCACAAACACAAGGCATCTGAATGCAAGATAACATTACATCTGCATTTTCTGAGGTTCAAGTAATTTATTTATATGAAAATTATTATGTACAGTACTTCTACTGCAGCAAATGTTCTTAGCGATATTTAGCACCAGTTTATCAGGAAGGATTTTGTTCTCTTTGACTAGCTGGATGGAAACAGTGCTTTATTCGCAAATGTTTTATGCAATATTCCAAATTTGCCCACCAGTTAACTATGCAACTTTGGATAGAAACAAAGCTACAGAATCATTTTTATCAGTACTGGAGAGGTTTAAAAGCTTCTTTAGAGAATCGTTTGTTGTGTTTATTTGTGTAACACTCTTTTGTAGTCTGCTCTGGAAGGACACTTTTAAATGAGCTTCTTCTCGCAAAGTGCAACAGCACCTTTGTTTCTAACCAAAATAAACACATGCAGAGATGCAGCGTCGCTAGCCATTTCTGTGCATCTGCCTCTGTGTGTGTTCTCAGTATTTGTTTGTGTGCACAAACTAGTTGAGTTCCTTCTATGAGGAAGATGTTGCTTTCATGCTGAGACAGAAGTACAATGGTTTGGAGTCCGTTTATACTTCATGGACTTGTGTGAGTATTTGCATTTATTTGTGTGTGTGTGTGTGTCTAAGAGAAGAGAGAGAAGTACTGTAGATGTTGCTGCAGGGTTAGAATTCCCCCTTGTCTGTCACGCACTCACAAACAAATATACACACACTCACACTCACACTCACTGTCACGTCACACTGCCACTGCAATGCAGGGAGGGGAGAAGAAAGGGACTTTCTCCACATTGTAGTATGGGAATCCTACTGAAATCCAACGTATGTTGTGTTTTGGGTGCTAGTGCCCAGCATCAGGTTCTTAAAGGGACAGTTTACCCCCCAAACATTAACACACTTCATATTGTTTAAAACCTGTATGACTTACTTTCTTCTGTGAAATAAAATGGGATGTTGTTTTGGGACCCCATTGACTTTCATGGACTGAAATTTAATTGAATTCACATTCCCTGCTCTGATTACATTCTCAAGCATGAAGTAAAATCTCGATTCCAGAAGCATCACATCCCTCATGTTCTGTCCACCCTAGTTTTTTCCCCTTTTTTGTGTGTATAGCTTTTTTCACTTTCTCTCTGTACACTCTGCACACCTGTTAAAGAGTAATGATGGTCCATCATCGCACTCTCCTCTAATTAGCATGATAACAGATGGCAGGTTTTGATGGGGCACAGAGTTTTTTGTCCCTTAGTGCTTCTCCATAATCATGTTGCAGAGAAAGCTATAATGTTTATGAAAATGGATGAGACTCATTTAATTACCAAGTCAGGGTAAAATATGCCTGTCTCAGGCAATGCATGGCCATTTCTCAGTACAGTCAGTAAATACCACTTTTTGTGACCTATGAGCTAAATATCTAATCAAGTTATCACTGTACAGTTTTGTCATAGTGTGAAATGAAAGTTAGAAAGATTAGACAGAGAGATTAGAAAAACTGCCTAGCCCTGTAGGTGCATTACAGAGAAAAATGGATTGACCCCTATTTCTTTGTGAGGCTGAAACGTCTCTGAAGGAAGTTAATCAACCGTTTTGCATTAGTCCATTCAACTTTTTTGTGTCCTTAAAGCTGAAGTGCACAATTAACATCATCAATTAGAATTGCAAAAATAATGAATTTTCGATGGGTTTAAACACCTGGTTTTAACTGATGATGATGATGATGATTATTTTATATTAATTTTTATAAATTATTATTTTATTGTAAATCAGTTTATATAATTGCTCTACTGCTTCAAAGTCAATTACAAAGATCAACAAATTATTTTTGGGTAAAAGAAATTGATACTTTTATTCAGAAAAGATGCATTAAATTGCTTCTACATTGTTTATATATATTTTCATATTCACAATATTACTTTTTTGTCTATTTTTGATCAAATAAATGCAGTCTTGGTGAGAATATGAGACAAAAAAAAAATCTATTTAAGCAGTAGTGTATGTTATTACATTGTATTATATTGTATAACAATATGAATAACATGGATTGAGTTTTTTTTTAAGCAGGTCTATTGAAGTCTACAAACCTATTGATCTAGATTTGTAGACTTCAGTAGGTCATTTATTTAATTAATTGTCCCTTGAATGATATTTTGACAATTATAAAAATGGCTTACTCATCTGACTTTGCATATTAAGTTGGCATAGGAGAAAGAATTTTAACTTTTAAACAAAAATTGCACACTTTAGCTTTAAGTGAGGCATAAACTCTAGACTTTTAGCTGTTGTTTTCTATTGATTCTAAAACATTGATTTTTCTACAGCTCTTGCAAATGTGATTGCCACACCTTGTATTTGCTCTTTTCTCTAATGTTACTTTTTGGTGCATTTCTCAAAATCATTTTTGTTTCTCAACCATGAACCTTGTGGTCTTATCAATAGGGTCATTTGTTTTTATGGATATACTGTATCACTATATTATGAGATTTCACTCTTTAATAAACACACACACATGCTCTTACACACACAACCTGTGCCGTAGAGTAGGACTCCCCTGATATCTCTGTGCAGTACATTGCGTTCATGGATGTGTATGTATGTGCATTTGTCCCCACAGAGAGTTTGCAAAGGAGCGAGAGCGTGTGGAGAAAAGGCAGGAGTTCCTGAAGCTGCGAAGACAACAGCAGATAGAGAGGGAGCTGACCGGTTACTTGGAGTGGATCTGCAAGGCAGGTCAGTCTCTAAAAATGAACAATATATACGTTAACACTTACAGTAATCGCCACAGAACCAATTTTCAAATTCAGAGACAATCATGCGTTTTTCAAGACCTGAACCTGAGAATGATCTACATCACAACCACCAGAAGGACTCAGTCGGTTCCCTAGAGAGTATTTTGTCCCCTTGTGTTTTCCTCCCATGACTGTTTATCTCACTCGCTTCCTGGATCTCTGCTCGGCCGCGATGAGAGCTGATGTATCTGTGCCTGTCTGTTGCTCAGCACTTCCTCTCTCCATGGCAACCAAATCACCTTTCATTTGCTCAACCAGCTGGTTCATACCCTTAGTCTTCCCATGACTGCCTATAACAGCTCTTTCATCAGCCGCTGCACCAGGACTCAGACAGTCAATGTCTTGGAGCTTTCTTTGCCTGTAGATGCACTGATCTGGGGCTAGTTTAGTAATGATCTTCCCAGCATTCTGATGCTGCATCCCTGATACTGCTGTAGAGTTTTAGAATAGAACCTGGTTTTATTGAGTCTCACTTGCTGAATTCAGCAGAAAAAATATTTGCTGTTTAAATGTAGTGTGCACTACCGTAACGTTTTTTTTTTTTTTTTTATGTTTTTGAAAGAAGTCCCTTATGCTCACTAAAGCTGCAGGCTGCATTTACTTGATTAAAAATATACAAACCCGATTCCAAAAAAGTTGAGACACTGTACAAATTGTGAATAAAAAAGGAATGCAATAATTTACAAATCTCATAAACTTATATTTTATTCACAATAGAATATAGATAACATTTCAAATGTTGAAAGTGAGACATTTTAAAATGTTATACCAAATATTGGCTCATTTTGGATTTCATGAGAGCTACACATTCCAAAAAAGTTGGGACAGGTAGCAATTGGAGGCCAGAAAAGTTAAATGTACATATAAGGAACAGCTGGAGGACCAATTTGCAACTTATTAGGTCAATTGGCAACATGATTTGGTATAAAAAGAGCCTCTCAGAGTGGCAGTGTCTCTCAGAAGTCAAGATGGGCAGAGGATCACCAATTCCCCCAATGCTGTGGCGAAAAATAGTGGAGCAATATCAGAAAGGAGTTTCTCAGAGAAAAATTGCAAAGAGTTTGAAGTTATCATCTACAGTGCATAATATCATCCAAAGTTTCAGAGAATTTGGAACAATCTCTGTGTGTAAGGGTCAAGGCCGGAAAACCATACTGGATGTCCATGATCTTCGGCCCTTAGACGGCACTGCATCACATAAAGGAGTGCTACTGTAATGGAAATCACAACATGGGCTTAGGAATACTTCCAGAAAACATTGTTGGTGAACACAATCCAGCGTGCCATTCGCCGTTGCCGGCTAAAACTCTATAGGTCAAAAAAGAAGCCATATCTAAACATGATCCAGAAGCGCAGGCGTTTTCTCTGGGCTACGGTTCATTTAAAATGGACTGTGGCAAAGTGGAAAAGTGTTCTGTGGTCAGACGAATCAAAATTTGAAGTTCTTTTTGGAAAACTGCGACGCCATGTCATCCGGACTAAAGAGGACAAGGACAACCCAAGTTGTTATCAGCACTCCGTTTAGAAGCCTGCATCTCTGATGGTATGGGGTTGCATGAGTGCGTGTGGCATGGGCAGCTTACACATCTGGAAAGGTACCATCAATGCTGAAAGGTATATCCAAGTTCTAGAACAACATATGCTCCCATCCAGACTACCTTGCATTTTCCATCATGACAATGCCAGACCACATACTGCATCAATTACAACATCATGGCTGCGTAGAAGAAGGATCCGGGTACTGAAATGGCCAGCCTGCAGTCCGGATCTTTCACCCATAGAAAACATTTGGCGCATCATAAAGAGGAAGATGCGACAAAGAAGACCTAAGACAGTTGAGCAACTAGAAGCCTGTATTAGACAAGAATGGGACAACATTCCTATTCCTAAACTTGAGCAACTTGTCTCCTCAGTCCCCAGACGTTTGCAGAATGTTATAAAAAGAAGAGTGGATGCCACACAGTGGTAAACATGGCCTTGTCCCAACTTTTTTGAGATGTGTTGATGCCATGAAATTTAAAATCAACTTATTTTTCCGTTAAAATGATACATTTTATCAGTTTAAACATTTGATATGTCATCTATATTGTATTCTGAATAAAATATTGAAATTTGAAACTTCCACATCATTGCATTCTGTTTTTATTCACAATTTGTACAGTGTCCCAGCGTTTTTGGAATCGGGTTTGTACAGTAAAACAGTGATATTGTGATATATGATTACAATTTAAAACAACTGTTTTCTATTTTAATATATTTTAAAATGTCATTTATTCCTGTAATGGCAACGCTAAATTTTCACATGATCCTTCAGAAATCCTTCTAATATGCTGATTTGGTGCTCAATAAACATTTCTTATTATTATCACAGTTGAAAACAGAGCTGCTTAATAGCTTTGTGGAAACCCTGATACTTTTTTCATGGTTCTTTGATCAGTGTCACACAATGTCCTGGGGATATGCATGTTCATTCATAGAAAGGTTTGTCTGTGAATTAATGGAGGGAATTTTTGTGCAATTATAGTTATCGCCGCAATCTTTTGCAATACAGGCTTTTATGATGCATTATAAAACAGATTTCTTACTTACTAGTTTGAAAAAATTGTCTGTAAAGCTTGATGATTTTCCACATGCAGTTTCAGACACACAGACACTTTACATTCAGTAAATCTGACCGAATCCAGATGATTTAACCTGTTGTTTAAACTACACTCTGGGTTTGGGTTCAGTTCCATGTAGGTTAATGACCATTTGGATGTAAATGTGACTCTTTTCCTCATGTAAATTAGATTTCATGAGAATGTAATGTAATAATTCCCAGTGGGTCACTTCCAATAACCATTTTACAATTAATGCCAATTATAAATGCAAATACTCACTTGAATTCCCATGTAGATGCACATGTAGGATGTTTGAAACAGGCCTCAGCATGTTACATTACAACAAATTATCATAACAAAAATGAATCAGGAAAAAATGGATGACATGATTTTCTCAAAGTTTAGAAAGTTTTAGCTCTGTAAATGAATTGATGTTGTTGGTCTTTTATAGTTCTGCCTCTTTCATTATCTAATTCTTTAGTTCCTCTTTTAGGGTGGCACAGTTTCTTGTAAAACTTCTGATCTTCGATCAGCTCAGGGGTAAATTAGCTCTGTCACAGCATGTGATATCCTCCCTTTTTTTTCCCAGAAGTCCACTAGAGCTCTTCCGTGGGGATTTAATTGGCTTAGAGAGGTGATTTCCCAAACACTTCTATGGTGGCCCTGGCTTTAATGTTTTAACACCATAAAATTGTGATGGAATTAACTGCTTACATGTGCTTTGACTTTGTCATGTATCTAGCTACATCCATTATAGTGAGTTAAATCTTCACCGCATTGTTTAAAACATTAATGTTTGTGGCGATACAGTGCTCACTGCTTTCCCTGCCTCCTGCTGGATGTTAGTCCGATCTGCAGTGACAGCAGTGATTACTGTGTATGGCATCAGGTTACAAAAAGTCTTATAGTGGTCGTTTTTGTCTACCTTTTATCCCATGTAACCTCCTATAAACCAACCAGAACACTCTAGCAACATCCTGGCAACCACTTAAAATCCTAAGAAACACCTAGCAATGCCCTGGCAACCACCCACAACAGTTTCAGGCACTCGTTTAGATGCTTGATGCAGATTATAAATCATGACGCAAGTTACACAGTGTGTGTGAATAGTAAAATATATTCTTTGTCTCAGAGGAAGTCATGCTTGCTGAAGAAGATAAAAATGCAGAGGAGAAGGAGGATGGTGCCTGGTACAAGAGGAAATGCAACAACCCAGGTAATCATTGAAAAATGATTTATTATATATATGAATTATATGAGCTGAAGAGCTTGAGTCTTAATAATTACTTCTAATAAATAATAATTAATAATATGGTTAAACTTTATTTTGATAGTCCGCTTTAGACATTCTACTAACTAAGTAACTTTGCAACTACATGTCAACTAACTGTTTGGGTTAGGATTAGGGTTAATAGAATAAGTTGACTTGTACTGTACTTGCAAAGTTACTTATTGGCCACTTACACTCTGTAAAGTTTGAGGAGTGACAACCGCATTTAAATGCGGGTGTGAGTTCCCTAAATTATCATTTCATGTGTGTACAGAACATGACTCACTCCTGAAACTGCGATGATTGACAGCGTGGTAACCATAGCAACGTTCTGGCGTCTCGCATGTTTGGAATCTGCTATTCTGACCTAAGAAATATTACAGCGACAACAGACTCGTTATGTTCAGCATTTTTAACTAAAGCATAGCTGACAGAGGTGTCGTGTTTTTCTTATGCTTGGATAGGCTGCTTCACAGAGCGCACTTTTGCAGTGTTGCCATGTCCACTTATTATAAGCATTTTTTGGGGGTTGCTATTTAAGCTTGTCTCATACAGCGATCAAGTTTATGGAGATATTAAAGTGAGCAGGCATGGTATTGATATGATGATGATATTTCGGTCTGATTTTCAGCATAAAGCAATTCCATTTACTTCTTCTTTTAATGGGCTTGTTCTTGTTTGCTGATTTGCTTGCAAGATCTGGCAACACTTGTCAGGCTCATACCACTTTCCCTGTGGTTTCTCGCACCACACATACAAACGAGAGATCCTGGTGCACGTTAAAATACTTATTTTAACATTCATCAGAGATGTATATCTTGTCTGTCATCTCTCATGTCTCTCGTTTACGTCAATAACAACTAGTTGTTCAGTTCGGTTCCATACACACTACACAGAATTTCTGTAAATGCAGTTTTCACTACCTGTATTTTTCGGTTGTAGAATGCGGTTGTCACTCCTGTAAATTACTAAACTGTGTGTGTACAGGATTAAGCACTAAAAGGTGAACTGACAACCGAAATTAGCTACAGTGTGTATGTCGCCATAGTCAGTAGAATTGTTGGAGGACCATCAAAATTAAGTGTTAGCAGATATTAAGCTGTAATGACTGGTAGTTGACATGTAGTTGCAAAGTTGTTTATAATTAGTAGAATGTATAAAGTTGACTTTCAAAATAAAGTGTTACCAAAATATATTACTATTAATACTACTACTGTTTATTTACTTGATTTCCAACATTTTAAGTATTGAAGAGAGCCAAGAAGAGCAAAAATGACCTCATTAATGCAGAAGAAGGAGAAGACCACTTCACTGACATCTCATCGGTCGGTAAGTTCCAGGCCCGATTGCCTGTGACCTTCGAACTCTCATTGGACTTTCTCCCAAAATCAGCAAGGAAAATGGAATAAGCAAATAAGCAGATTCAAAACAAATGCAGCATATCATAAAACTCACATCAGTGATGTTTTCATAAAAAGTGAGGAAGTAATGACCAAAATAATGGATGGATGGATAGATAGATAGATAGAGTTGAAACCCTCTCCTCTCCATCATCTGTGAGCTGTTATGAACATCAGAAACAGTCTCTCTCTCTCTCTCTCTCTCTCTCTTTCTCTGCAGCTCCCCAGGGCTCTCCATTCACCCGTACAAGTGTGAAGAGCAGCAAGAATGAGAGCTCGTCATACTTTCGCAGAAAAGAGAAGAGGTTTCGCTTCTTCATCCGGCGTATGGTGAAGGCCCAGAGCTTCTACTGGACCGTTCTGTGTATAGTGGGACTGAACACACTGTGTGTGGCTATAGTCCACTACGACCAGCCTGACTGGCTCACATATGCACTGTGTAAGTGAACCGCATCTTTAAAACATGATTGCAGCTCTCTGGAGGATCACAGGTTTATGTGAACTATATTTGAACATGGCTTAGGCGCACTGGGAGTAATTTAAAAAATCAATGCAAAACATGTGCTTTTAAGTACTATGCCCCTTCTATTTGCATTATTAATTGTACAACTAATCTTACGATTTTACTCAAATAATCTTTAGTTTTTTGCCTTTGAATTTGACATAAAACTGACCCTGTTGTGACTGGGCTATGTTTCTTAAAGGCCAACTGAAGTGCTTTAAAAAGCGCAGCGTTATCAATGTGCTGACGTTATTTCCACTGAAACAGGAAGACAGTGTGGGACACATCGAGCAGCTCCCTCTTTTTAAAATAGCCAATGGTGTTTTATTTATATCACGGCTTGGCCATTGATCTCAGTAAAGCTGCACCTGACACCTTATGAAAATTCAGCTCCCAAGAATAAGTTACATTTTAATATATTTTAAAATGTAACTTATTCTTGTGATGGCAAAGCTGAATTTTCATAAGGTGTCAATTTTGGTGTTTTATTTATATCACTTGGTGAGCATAAGATACTTTTGAAAAGTAGTGTATATAGATGTTGCAGTCATGTTCTGTTTTGTTTTCCATCATTCATTAGTTGTCATGGTTCAGGTAGTTTACACCTGTTCCCTGTTCCATTGAAAATCTTTCCTTGTGTTTTTAAGCCCTCAGTTTTCCTCAGTTCTGTCTCACATTAACTTATAGGGTCTTTGGGGTTGCACAGACCCCAAACGACGTTTGCTCAAATAAAAAAAAAATTCTCTTTGTCCAAATGACAGAAACTTTGTACCGTTGTTAACACTTTCTAGATCACAAAGAAAAAAAAAATCGGAGAATCTTGTTTTTATGTTAGTAAAGAAAAGGGTCACACAGGGTCTTCGGGGTCTCCACAGACCCCAGGCAATAAAATTATTTTGTTATATACTGCTTTTTAAAAAAAAATGTATTTTACTCTGTTTATTAATGTTTTTATTCATATTTTGCAGTTTTTGGAGGATTTCTGTATCTTTTAAATTTATATAAATAAATAAATGAATTAATATTTTACAAAGCTTTTATGTAAAATTCACTTTATAAAAGACCCACATTTCTAACTTTATTCAGGATAACATGATAATTTGACATGGTTTAGTGTGAATTTTGCCCATCTTTTGGAAAATGCCGTTTTAAAAGTAAAAAAAAATCACTTTTACCAGTATGGCTGCAGATCCACTATTTGCTATGTGCTATCTGACTGATGAAAGACATCTTTTCATAAGTTTTTTTTTGTTGGATTCATATCTAAATGTTATGAAATCACAATTATGACAATAAAAAATACTTTTTGCAGTTTAGCATTTTTTGTACTGAAAAAAATATTTTTCCAAAATGTTTTTGAAAATTTTGTCCATTTTCACAGTGGAGTATATAGTAACAATATGAAAAACTATTTTTTTTTCATTACAAAAAATACTAAACTTTGACAAAAAGTACCCTTTATTGTTATAATTGTGATTTCATAATATGATATGAATCCAACTGAAAAAAACTTTGAAAAGATGTTTTCAGTCATCATAGCACATCATTAGTTGCAGCCATCTCTGGTAAAAATGATGTTTTTTTACTTTTAAAACTGCATTTTCAAAAGAGGCAAAAATCTTACACTAAACCAGTCAAATTACATGTTACCATGAATGAAATTTAGAAATGTTCTTTTATAAAGTGAATTTTACATAAAAAGCTGTTTTTGTTCCTATTTAAAAAAAATATTTTTAAATTTATTTATATAAATTTAAAAAATTGAAAATCCAAAAACTACAAACATGGAGTAAAAACATTAATAAACAGAGTAAAATTTGTTTTTTAAAAAAACAAGTTTTTACAAAATTGCATTTTGTTGCCTGGGGTCTGGAGACCCCGAAGACCCAGTTTTCCTCAGTTCATGGTCTCACATTAACGTAAATGATAAAATTATGGTATTTGTGTTATATACTGTGTTTATTAAAGTAATTCCTGCCACGCATCATCGGATGGATTACCTATACAGCTCATACCATGATATGAGTATATCATTACAATAGAAAATATATTGAAATATATTGGTATCATGATATTTTTCTTGTTAAAAGTGCCCTAAAAATTTAAAACAAAAATAAAACAGTGTCAGCTTATTGGGATCAACATCAGGGTTGCAATCTGTTCTCTCAAGTTCAATTCGTTAGTTTCTAGTCCACACAGTAAAGAGTCCCCTGTGCCAGATTGGTGCCAAAAATGACAAAAGAGCATTGCCCCACCTCCTATATTTACCTCTGCTTGCACGCCAACTGCTACTAATCATTAATTGGCATTTAGCTGATGCTTTTATCCAAGGCCACAAACAGTAAAGTCATTGCAGGGATAGCTCCCCCAAATGATTTAGGGGTCTTGTTCAGGGGCACAATGTGATTATGAATTTATTATTCGCCTCTTTTAAGGTTTAAATGTGCAACCTGCACATGAATGTTTTACCTACCCAGTTCTTTGCCAATGAGGCCACACCTCTCTGACTTAGCACCTTCAGACAACACACACACACATAAGCTACACCCATGGTTTAAAAGTGTTAGTAGGTTATTACATCTTTCACTATTAACTTGACTTAGTGGTCTTATATAAATAAATGATGTGACTGACAATGTCCTTTGATAAATGTTTTCTTTTGTTTATACAGATTTGGCAGAGTTTGTGTTCCTTGGTCTGTTTCTAATAGAGATGAGTCTGAAGATGTATGGCCTCGGGCCAAGGACCTACTTTCACTCCTCATTTAACTGCTTTGATTTTGGGGTGAGTAACGTGCCATTAGATAAAAATGATATACGGGACCAACTACATGTTAGATTTTCTGACTTATAAGAAGCAGAAGACAATTCTTGTTTTTTTTTTGGAGAAATTGAATTCTAATTATATACAGAGATGTAAAGAGTACCTGAAAACCATACTTGAGTAAAAGTACTGATGCATCGAAAATGACTCCACTACAAGTTATAAGTAACCAATTCCAATACGACTTGAGTAAAAGTCTTAAAGTATCTGATTTTAACAGTACTTAAGTATTTTACTCATACAAACTCTCAAGTCTCAGTTGAGCTCAAGTGCACAGAAAGGCCATAAACCAATATCCTTCAAAACGGTCTTGTCAATATAGCGGATAAATAAAACAATGTTAAGTAAAATTAAATAGCCAAAGTCTACTGTACGTGCTGGTTTGAGCCTCATCACCAGCTGCAGTCATTTCCTCATCTAAGAAATAAAACATCTGCGATCAGCAACTACCTGCTAATGCATTCACATTCACGTAAAGTATCCTTGTTGACAAGTTTTGGGTGAGTAAAGGTAAAATGCCCAAGATTGAGTACCTTAAATGCCCTTAGATGGCGATATCGCTTCTTTATATCAGAAACAAACTGCTGCAGAAAAATTTAGCTGCCATGAAAAATGTAATGTGTAATTGCATTACTCATCACAAATGTAGTAGAGTAAAAAGTATATTTACTTGCTCAAAAATGTAGTCAAGTAGAGAGTAAAAGTTACCAACATCTTTGATACTCAGTTCAACTAAAAAAGTAGCCAAAAAGATACTTAAGTACAGTAACTAATTACATTTACTCAAGTACTTTACACCTCTGATTATATATGATCATATTTATAATTATAATTTATGAAATTATTTCTACTGGCCATCCATCCTGGGTCTTTCCTTGCTTATAGTCCATGATGCTGGGATAGGCTCCAGCATCACATGACCCTACATAGGACAAGCGATTTGGAGAATAGATGGATACATGGATAAATGCTTTAAATGAGCTTCTTTAAAATATAAGATATGCCAAGTGTATTTGTGTTCTGTCTTTGGTGTGTTTAGGTGATTGTGGGTAGCATTTTCGAGGTGATCTGGGCAGCCGTAAAACCAGGAGCCTCTTTTGGCATTAGTGTGTTGCGAGCACTGCGTTTGCTGAGGATATTCAAGGTTACCAAGTAAGAGATTGAAATTGCCTGTTCATCTGTGGTGCTCTGTAGATCAGTGTCCTAAATTGATCATATTTATACCAAGACATGTTTAAATGCTTGATTCTTATTGGTTAACATTTTGAAATTAAGTTTCAAAAGACACTAGACAAGGAAATTGGATAAAAATGACACTAAGTTTAGATTTTTTTTTAAAGTGGGATAAATTACTCTGGACCATTGAATTATGATGGAATGAAAAAAGCATAATGAGTATACCTAATAACAAGCAATCCAGTTCATGAAGTGGCTGTATTAATGCTGTAGTTATTATGGAATGTTTCTGTAGGTATTGGAACTCTCTGCGTAATCTGGTGGTGTCTCTACTCAACTCAATGAAGTCTATCATCAGTCTCCTGTTTCTGCTGTTCCTATTCATTGTGGTGTTTGCTTTGCTGGGGATGCAGCTCTTTGGAGGACAGTAAGTACCAGGACACTCTCACATCATCTAGTCCATGTTTTTGCTTTTGTTTTTGCTTTAGGTTTTACACTGCCAACTTTTACTAGCCAACACACTCCCTGAATAGTTTATCATGCATATGTAAACAAAAATTTCCCTGAAATTAAACAACGGAGGTTATTAATATAACCATAAACAATATTTATGATTAGTGTTCGGATAACAGGAACTTGTTTTTTAAAGTTTGAATAGTTAGTTTCTAATTCTAATTGACTCAGCAGCCAATAATTTACTGCTCAAACAAATTGTGGATGGCACAAACCATGGTTATACGTGTATATGTATTTAATGACTATTGACAGACTAGAATCTACCAATAGACAGATGATTTTGTGCCAAAATACTGTCAACAAAAGATATGGGAAGCATTTCTGCTCCTTAAATCCTTTATTATGCTTGTTTTTCCCCTGCTCTCTGTAATCAGAACAGATCTGTGACCCAATTTTGGGTTGTGACCCACTAGTTGAGAACCGTTGATCTAGGCCCTTTACTTTTCCGAGCACTCGTGTGATGTACTTTTTACTAAAAATGGATAAATCATCCCTTGACGTGGAAAAAAAAAACCTGCCCATTGTTTACGTTCCTCTCTGCATAAGCATCTGTGACTCTTCCAAGCCCTGCCGTTTCATTTACCCCTCAGCCACATGTTAACAAACATGACTGAGCTGATCCAGACACCGTAAATTTTCATTTCTCTGTTCCATTAATTATTAATCGTATGCTGCAGCAGAGGAATTGCCTCTATGCACACTTCCCATGAGGTAAATATCAGCTTAGATGCGCAAACATGCTGGCATGTGATCTACTTTAATGAGAAGAGTGCCAGATAAACAAATAGTCGGTGCGAAATGAAAATTTTTTATTGAAACATCACAATGTGAGGATAGTTTTAGGAGAGACTATTCCCCCTGATGGTGAAGATGTGAAGTCTTTTCAGATATGTGCTTAGTGAAATGAGAAATTGCTTTTGTGCCTCGCTGGTACTCGATTTCAGCTCCATAGTGCATTAATATTTAAGACTGTAGATGGACATGATAAACTGACTGTCTGTTCCATGAAGTCATTATCTGGGCTGGATGAAAGAGACGATGTCATACGTTCAGTTGTGAAGCATATCAGAGAGCAGAGCTGCTGAAAACAATGAGACCAGATAAAAATGTATATATATATATATATATATATATATATATATATATATATCATTTGGACCAAACAGTGGTATTAGCTTAAGAAATCAATACAAATAAGGAAATCATAATACTACAATCCATAAAAAAGTTATTTGTAATAGTGAAATGACACAGGAAAAAAGTATTAAACACACTAAGAAAAAGCAGTACACTAAGGCAAGGCAAGCCAAGAAAGCAATAGATTTCACTAAGTAGTTCAACCTCCTACCTGTGCAAATTAGCATCAGTTGGGTTAATGGATGTTGTTAGATTAGAAAAAGGCTCACCCACCTCTGAATGCAAGCACTGAACATCTCATGATGGATAGAGGCAAAGAGCTCTCCCAAGACTTTCACAACAAGGTTTTTGCCGTACATAAAAACGTTACTGGTTACAGAAGGATTTTCCAACTCCTAAATGTACCTGTAAGCACCATTGGGGCCATTTTCCACAACTGAAATGAACATCATTCCACCATCAACTGGCCATGTAAAGGAGCTCCTCTCAAGATTTCTGATCAGGGAGTCAGAAGGTTAGTCAGAAGTGTAGTCCAAGAACCAAGGACCACTCGGAAAGAGGTCCGGAAAAACTTGGAGGCAGCAGGTACAGTTGTCACAGAGAAAACAATAAGAAATGCACTCCACCGTTACAGCCTTCATGCACGCTCACCACAGAAAGCTCCATTATTGAAGAAAAGGCATGTTGAAGCTCATTTTAAGTTTTCTGCACAACATTTGGAAAGGTCTGAACTTCTGGGAGAATTTAGTGTGGTCAGATGAGACAAAAACCGAACTTTTGGCAACAATACCACATGCCATGTTTGGAGGAGAAATGGCTTTAAAAATGACCCTGACAGTACCATACCAACAGTGATGTTTTCAAGGTGGAAGCATCATGGTAAGGGCCTGTTTCTCTTCTCATATTATTGAAGGGAAGATGGATGGAGCCATGTGCTGGAAATTCTTGAGATGAATTTGTTGCCATCATCCAGGATGATAAAGATGAGACTTTGGTGGACCTTCCACCAGGACAACAATCCAAAACACACTGCAAAGGAGAGTTTGAATTGGTTCCAGAAGAAGAAAATAAATGTCCCAGTAAATCACCAGACCTAAACCCAACAGAGCATTTGTGGAAGGAACTGAAGATAATTCACAAAATTCACAAGAGAGACCCCCAGAATATTCATGATTTAAAGTTTGGACATACAGGATGCACCTTGAAGCTGTCATTGCAATAAAGACTTTTCCACCAACCATTAAATACAATTTCAGTTAGTCTGTTCAGTACTTTTTTCCTGAGTCATTTCCCTTTATTACACATAGCTTTTTTATGGATTGTAAAATTGTAATTTCTTTGTCTGTGTAGATTAGTTAAAATCGATGTCTGTTCAAAATTTTATGTGAATTGCTGCATTGGAACCGTGTTTAACAAAAAAAAAAAAAGTTGAATCAATACTTGTTTTACTCACTGTATATACACATCACAGCATAAATAAAAGCCAAAAGATTTTTTTTTATTTTAAATTTTTTTTATCACCACTTTGAAAGTTATGCAAACTTATGAAGTATGAAAGTTATATGAAATCATGACAGTTCTAGATATGACAATGTAATAATTTTAAATATGAAATGTTAGCAGAGGTATGTGTTTGTAGTGAGTCACTGAATACAGAAATCACTTTTTTCACTTGTTTATAATCATCATTAATTTCAGTTTTCTTGTACTATTTTCTTGCAATAAAATGAGAAATGGCGGTTGGGCAAAAAAAAAGGGAATCACTTTTATTTTCCAGATTAACATAAAGAAACCCTTGGTTGTGAGATGTTTCTTCTCTCTTTTTAAGCATTTCTCTATGTTCTGTAGTAATGAGGCCCCTGCAGAGCCCCCGAGAGTGTACATGGAGGAGAATGGTGAAATAAGAAAGCATATTTATTTTGTTTTTGTTATTAGTTCCAGAGATGCAGAGAGGAGAATTGAGCTCAGCTTTTATATGCAGATGAAACATTATTATTGGAAGATATCAGTTCCGTTTTTGCTGTCTTTGCGAGCAAACAAATTGAAAAAATGACAGATTTTGAAAATTAGAGCAAAACTGGCTCCTAAGCTTACACATGAGACTCGTCCAAGAAAATGATTCACAGCTCATCATCTCTCTTCTAGGTTTAATTTTGAAGATGAGACCCCGACGACCAACTTTGACACATTCCCAGCTGCTATCCTGACAGTGTTTCAGGTATTGACCGCCTGGTGATATGTGTCTGAAGGATCTCGTTTGATATTTGTATTTCCATAAAGTATTTTATCTCGTCAGATTCTGACAGGAGAGGACTGGAATGCAGTGATGTATCATGGAATTGAATCCCAGGGAGGAGTGCACCGGGGAATGTTCTGCTCCGTGTACTTCATTGTGCTCACACTGTTTGGAAACTGTATCCTTTATATATAACATAGGACTGTCATTGAATTAAATACTTTTAATGGCCTAATTTTATTAAGTAAAGGAAATGACACTCAACATAAAATACAAAGCCCTTCATATTGTATGTGTTAACTAAAGACACCAGTCGATTTCTGCAACAGTGCTTTATACTAACGTAACAAAAAACAACTATATTTCTGTTTTTCAGAATGCACATGAAATACAAACACTTAATAATTAAATAAGTAAATGAATATTAAAAAAAATAAAACAAATGCTGATTTGTAAATAATGTTTTAATTATGAAAATTCCATTTACTGTTAAATTGGAGCTACATACAGCTACAGTATATATGCATTTTTATGTGTTTATTTTGTATTTTAGTAATCACACAGACTAGAATGAGGCACTTATAATATCAGATTGAGTATTCACTGTCATTTGAAAGTTTGGGGTTGGTAGGATTTAATGTTTTAAAAGAAGTTTCAAATGTCTACCAAGGCTGCATTTATTTGATCATATACAGTAAAAACAGTATGTGAAATGTGAAATATTATTAAAATTTAAAAATAACATTTTTATTTCAATGTTAAAATGTAATTATTCCTTTGATGGCAAAGCTGAATTTTCAGCAGCTTCAGTGTCACATGATCCTTCAGAAATCATTCTAATATGCTGATTTGCTGCTCAAGAAACATTTCTCATTATTGTCAACTGTTGAAAATGGTTATGCTGCTTAATATTTTTTTTGGGTGAAAACCATGACATATTTTTTTCAGGATTCTTTGATAAATAAAAATTTCAAAAGAACAATATTGCTTGAAAATATAAATATTTTGTAACATTATAAATGTTATCATTTTAAGTAATCCTTACTGCATTAATTATATTCATTTCTTTAAAAAAACATACTGACCCTAGACTTTTGAATGATAGTCTATGTGTTAAAAAAAACTTTGACAAACTGAATGCTTGACTATTTTATTAGATGACCACTTTCACCCAGATTCCTTAAAGCAAATTTGAACAGACACTCTCCTAAATGTATTTTTGGCCATTGCTGTTGATAACCTTGCCAATGCACAAGAACTCACCAAGGTTGGTTGGGCATATTTAGATCCTACATATGGGAATATGTAAATACAAATCCAATACTTATCATCTGGCACTGTCACTCTGTACCAGCCATCCATACCTGCACACACACACCACATGAGTCTCACACATTGTGTACACAGAGTGTGTGATCCTCTATGCACTGCTAATTTTATTAGTTTCATATAACTGTCTGTAAGGGTTCTTTTGATCTGACTGATGTTTGCCCTGGTCAATAACTCAAGGTAATGAAGCTTTCAGGCAGTTATGGGATTTACAGCCTTACGTGAAGATGGCACCAACAGTATAGGGCCGTAAGGCTCCTGAGACATCACTATTTTCATTTGTTGATGCTAGCCACTGTGCTTGATATGGGATGCAAATTTATACTCATCTGTCATTCTCTGTTTCTCTCAGGATGAGGAGGAGCAGGAAGAGGCCATCACTAAGAAACTGGCTCTGCAGAAAGCCAAGGAGGTAAAGGAGGTCAGCCCCATTTCGGCCGCTAACATTTCCATAACAGCGTAAGTCAGGGTACTACCCTCCTCTTTCACTAACCCTTCGTAACACTTGTTCATCACCCGATCATGTCCTCTCATTGCTTTTTTTATGTGTCCCAAGAACCATATTCCTGTTTGTCTCTGTAAGCACATTTCTGTCTGTTGGTTATTTTGTTATTTCTCTGTTGGCACTTTTATTTTGTCCCTCAGTATGTCTCTGTAGGACACTATGTTCTCTGTGCAGTTGGTCCTGCACCAGTAGTTGGTTGTCTTTAGACAAAAATGACATGTTTACTTGATTTTCAATCAGCATGTGTGGAAATCTAAGGATTATTTTTTTGATGCTCCCTTACTGACTGTGTTTGATTAGACTTATTGTTAGACATCAAGTAATGTACAGTGGGATTTATATTTAGCTCAAATGATTCATGCCATCAAAATCTGATTTGGTTATTTGCAATTTAACCTAATTGGTTGTTTAACTGTTGCTAAAGATAGTGATTGTGGCAATCCGATGTAAATTAAGTATTACCTTAAATTACCTTAAAAACTTAATAGAAAACCTTCAGTCATATTTGATCAACCACAATTCTGAATATTGGGGAAACATATATCAATTCCAATATCAATTGTGGTTATAGCCCTGGATATGATTTTCAGGATCTCGTAGAAATTCTAACCAATTTTTGTAATATTTTTTTATAACATTTATTTATTTACTTATAGTTTTTTTTAATAGTGAAATACTTCTTTTTTTTTTACCAGTGTTAATCATCCATTTATTATATAATTAATAGAGTAATATAATAATTAATTTAATGTAATATAACTATAATTGAATCCATTTTCAAAGGGTAGCCTATTGTATTCCCTGGTGGAGACTGCACCTCCATCAAACCTGGAATTTTAACGGGTCCCAATTTATATTAGTTGGCCTTAACGACTATGAACTTGCATTTAAATTAATCATTTGATACAATTCACTTATTGTGTACATACATGATTTTACATTGTACTTTATATTTTAAAAAATACCTGCATGTAATTACATCTGTAACTAATTTCTGTAATTACATTTATAATTACACTGTTGACCCATCCCTTGCACCCTTAAATCTACCCATACCACCAAACCTGTCCCTAACTTTACCTGTATCCCACCTCAACAGCAGCAAAAGTGTTTTGCAATACAATATGAACACAAGTACATTGTACTTATTTTTTGATGTAAGTACATAGTAGTCAAGGCCACCTAATATAAAATGGGAGCTTTGAATGTTTTTCTTAATACTGTAATGCCTTCTCACCTGTTTTGTTTTTTGATTCTGTTTTGAAGTCACACTATTGTTGATATGTACTTCCCATTGAGTTGGGTGGAGTTAGAGTCAGAGTGATTGGCAGCTGTAGTCCCTGCCACTGACTCTGCCCCCACCAAACTATTTCTTTCCCCTCTGATGGTTTTTGTTTTTGGCATATGCAGTTTTATAAGGCCATTTCCTGGTGCTCTTTCATGCAGCTCCTCCAACTCCAGCTCTCATTCACCGTGAGTTAATTTACTCTCTGTTCAAATCTCCTCTCCTCCTCTGTCCCAGTACACTGCTCTTATATGAACTAGTCCTGCTGACCAGAGTCATTCACAGTGTAGCTCATAGTTTAACAGATGACTGAGGAAATATTGTATATATGGGTCATAAGTAGAAGAAAGACGTTGAATACAACGAATGAAGGCTTTTCTTTCTTTTTATTTATGAAAACCATTTTAAATCTTAAAATGTTGTCTTATTAGTGAAAGCTATCGTAAAGTGTTGCTGTAAAAAAAGTACAAGTGTGGACTTTAAGTAAGCTATCAGTGTAAATTTGCTTCAGTTTCCTGCAACTTCATCAGTGGATTAATTACTTCTTGTGCTTTCTTTTTTAACGTTATGTTTGCCGTATTCATTTAGCTAGCGGGTCCGATTTTCTAGATACTACATTAACTGATCGCTGGGCTCATTGGCTGCTGTTGGCATTGAGCCGTGTTCTGAGAAGCAGCCGTCTGTTTCCCAATGTGCATCACTACTAGAGCTTCTGCTACTGTTAGTGCCTAATGAGTCAGCACTCCTGTCAGACAAACCCACTGCGAGAGCGTAGACGCGCACACACACACACACATATATATACTCACTCTTACACATACAGGCAGGTGAACTCAGGAATCCAGTACTAGAGACTCAATTAAATAGAATATATAGAATTAGAAACACAGAAGTTGGCTTGTCAATCTTTTGAGAAGATAAAAGTTTAAAGACATTTGTATTCAAGCTAGTGATAGATTAATTAGTTTATTTAATTAGTCTTTGATGATTTAAAGGAACAGTTTACCCTAAAATGAAAAGTTTTACTTTCATTTACTGACCCTCATATCATTCCAAACCTATATGACTGATGTTCTTCCATGGAGCAAAAAAGGTGATTTTTTTTTTTCACATAATGAAAGTGAATGATGACTGTGGCTGTTACAAGACAAAGCCATAATAAAAAGTGATAATGTGAAGTCATACACTAACTTTATTTCATCATGAATTATGATGATTATTCAATTATTCATTTTCCTTCTAGTGGACTGTAAACTGCAAAATCATTGATTCAGTGAGCTGATTCTGAGAACCGATCAGTCATAACCATGAAATAATCATTCTTTTGAATTAATCGATTGATCTAGTTCACAAAACAGGTCTGAATGATTCATTCATGAACCAGACATTAACAGTTCTCTGATTAACTCTTATGAACTCATAATGTCAAGATTTATGTCAGTAACAATTAAAAGTCTGCCAGTTTCATGCACAAAGCTGCTGTTTTTGAATTATAGCATAAAAGTCATATGGAATACTACTATTGTATTTTATGATCCATTTTGGAGCTTGTCAGCCTCAGTCCTCATTGATTTTCATTATATTTAAAAGAGTGACTACCACATTAAACCTTTGTGTTCCACTGAAGAATAAAGTCATATGGCTTTGTAACTAAATGAGGGTGAGTGAATGATGACTTATTTTTCTTTCTTTTTTATTTTTTTTTGTGCACCATTCCAGTAATGCTTCAGATTTAATGATTTTTAGGTTTGTAGAGAGTCTGTATAAATCTGCCATCATCTCACTTCTCTCCACTGTTTCGATGCTTTAATTTTTCCATCATTTGTTTTTCCATCTTTATTCCTTTCTAATTTTCTTGTTGAATGTTTGTCTTCTGACCTGTTTTCTGTGGCACTGTGGGGACTCTTAGCGTGTCCGTGTGTATCTGTGTATTTCACTGTGTGCTGTATGTGTTTTAGGAGTTATGTCTGCTCCCCTGCACATCACTACTTGAGGTAATGGTACCGCAGGGCATGACTACTTTTACAGTACATGAATGGACGTATTTTGATCACCTGTATGACAAAAGGCTAATACTCATCCACAACACACCTCATTGTGTTTGACAATGTTACTATATTGGACATTCCAGTATCTTGCCCCACATTCATACATTTGTCAATGTTAACCTGTGATTTCATTTTTAACCCTTGGCCAGCCGTAAAAAAGATCATTCTTCAATAACATTTCACTCTTTAAAGCTGTTGTAAACAATTTTAGGTCAATACCACGCTTAAAATTCAGAGTTTGATGAAGACGTGAATGGTTTTTATTAGCCAGAGACTTGGCAAGTTAGCAAAGCCAGAGAGATTAACCAGAAGTTAGCAAGATAGCTAACACTGTTTACAGCAGTTTTAAAGTACTGTATTGTAGCACATTGAGAACATCTCAGTCCTTATGTTTGCTAAGTATGTTAATATGTATGTTAATCGAAAAAGGGAAATATCAGAACTGTGGCATACTGATAAGTTCACCTGCTCTCACACATGAGCCGTAGAGCCACATTTTTTTTTTTTTTTTTTTTTTTTTTTTTGTGATCTCTCTGATATCTATTATTAATAATATGGCCAAAAGTCAAGTAAACAGAAAAGGGAAAATGATTATCACACCTTGAGGTCCTGTCATACTGTAAAATCAGAGACTTTGCACCACCTCGTCCTGCTAATCCACAAGAGGTACAGTCTGACCTCAGGACTGCTTCACACCACTAAGCCTTGTTAGTACTTTAGCAGTAAATAGAGTCTGAAAATCAGTCTCTCCACTCTCTCCCAGTCTCAGAGAGCATTCTCTTTCCCATCACCTGTCTACACATTGCTGTAGTTCACTTATCACGCCTACTCCCTGGTACACGGCCTGCCTGCTGGAGGTGTGCTCAGAATAAAGTGATGTAGAGATGTGGAGATGTGTTACTTTCTCTCAGCTGAATCTTTTCCGTTTACTTTTCTTTACAGCAAAAACTGCCTTGATTCATGTTCTTTTAATGCTAACTAATTGGATAAGAATAAGGTGAAATATGGAAGACTTCTGTCATAATTTGTTCTTACTCATGTCGTTCCAAATCCATATGACCTGCTTTGTTCCCTGGAAAACACACACACGCACGCACGCACACACACACACACACTACTGTTCAGAAGTTTGGGGTTGGTAAGATGTTTTTGAAAGTTACTCACCAAGGCTGCATTTGTTTGATCAAAAATACTGTAAAACAGTAATATTGTAACAGTAACATTCTATCATTCTAATAGGCTGATTTGGTGATCAATATTTCTCCTTATTATCAATGTTGTAAACAGCTGTGCTGCTTAATATTTTTGTAGAAACCATGCTGTTTCAAGATTCTTTAATGAATAGAAAGATTTTTTATGTGAAACAGAATTTTATTTTTGTAACTTTATAAATGTATTGTCACTTTTGATCAATTTAATGTGTCCTTGTAGAATAAAAGTATTAATTTCTTAAAAAAAAAAAAGTACTGACCCCAAACTTTTAAACATATTTTTTGGCAAGTTCATTATAGAAAAATAATTAAGTCAGATTCATGAGTGTATCATTCTTTTAAGTTGAATTTCAGTGAATTTTCAGTTTGTACTTTTTTTTTTTTTTTTTTTATTTCTCCTTTGGTGTTCTTTGGAAGAACAGGTTTGGAATGAGATGGAGGTGATTAAACAATGACAAAAGTTCTTTTGTGGGTGAACTATTCCTCATTATGAAGGGATCAATATTAGGTCATTAAACCTGGCAAAGCCCTCTAAATATCCTACACTGTGTAACGCTGTGTAACCCAGGTATAGAATGCATGGTTAAACTTCATGACCCAAAACCATTATTCACAAACATTTGCAGGATGAGTAAAGCATGCCCATAACTAATCTTTGTAATCTGGCATCCATAAAGACCTTCTTTTCATTTATATAACAGTATTTATCCAGTCCTCAAATCTGCTTGGACAAACACCATTCCAAAATCACTAATATTTAGTCCAGCAGCACTGGAACCATCACTTTGAAACCAGCTCATTTGAGTTTGAGTCAAGACCCAGAAAAGGTACCAGTCAGAGTCAAGACCGAATCCACATGCTTCCGTATTTTCATGGTCTTGGTCCTCGTCTTCGTGTTTGAATCCAAGACTTTATTTCCGTGGTCTTGTCATGGACTCGGGAGCATATGGACCATATTTTAATGGTCTTGGTCCTCCTTGAGTCTTAGTCCAAGACCATATTTTCATGATATTGGTCTTGTCATGCACTTGGGAGCATGAACCAAAATTAAGCCCAATTTTTTAATCAATTAGGATTTTTCAGTGAAAGCAAACACAAAATCACCATCATGAAAGAGGGTCTCGACATGGATGGAGACTTACGTCAACACCATGCCTAATTGTTTTATATAACTTTGTCTGTCTGAGGCTAACAGATTTGTTTCCATAAATCTTTTCTTCTCTAGTAAAGAACAGCAACGTTCTCTGAAGATGATGTCCGTGTGGGAGCAGCGTACCACCCAGATTCGGAAGCACATGCTGGCCAGCAGCGAGGCATTGTACCAAGAGGAGCTCAACCCCCGGCTGACTTCCAACCTTCACCTCCGCCCTGACATCAAAACCCATCTGGACCGGCCTCTGGTGGTGGAGCCTCGCTGCGATGGCCCCATCAGCCCTCACAGAGGCTGGGACAAACCCCAGGATTTGCAAGGGGAGGGTGGCACGCCGGAGGAACGTGTCGCCCCTGTGATTGAGCCTCCGCAGTCGCATCCACCACGCAAGCACCATCGTCACAGGGAGCGTCCCTCCAACGAGACCAATGAAAACGGCGAACCCGGGCATGCCAAAGATGGCCGGCATCACGTCCATCACAGCCGCAGTAAGGAGCATGATGGGACACGGTGTAAGGAGGGGAAGAGCGACAGGAGCCGGAGCAGAGAGGGGGGTCGCCGACATCACCATCAGAGCTCGGTGGATGAGGGTGTGGGAGGTGGGGAGAGAGAACATCGTCACCATCACTCCCACAGGCATAACAGGGAGGGCAATGGGGTGGTCAGTGCTGTTGGGAAGAGTGAACGACGGTCCAGGCAGAAGGAAGGCTCACGATCAGGAACAAGGGAGGGAGAGAGGTGCTCCAGGGGGGAAAATGGAGGTAATGGAGGGAGGAGGCGGCACAGGCCACGAACCAGTAAAGCTCAGTCTACGCTGGAAGGAGAGGAGCAACAAGGGAATAGAGAGAAGGAGGATGGCAAGTCAGCCAGCCACAGGTAAAACTTTCTTCTCAAATAGTTTTTAAAAGATGTAATTTTTAAAATTATTTCTTGGATTGAACAGCACATTTGTTCCCAAGTTGTTTACAAAGAAAACTGAGCCATGTTCCAGTAGCTACAACACTAGTGATCATATTCATATATTTTAAAATTATTTATTGGATTGAACAGCACATTTGTTCCCAAGTTTTTTACAAAGAAAACTTTACCATGTTCCAGTATCTACGACTAGTGTACTTATTCATATTTGAGCAATGGTGCCTTTAGTGGTGGGTGGTGATTCTAGTAGTGATTCGTCCCAATGACACTTCTAACATTTTGTATACTACTAGCAAATTCAGGTAATCAAAATAGTAGTTCAGAAACCTGAGACAGAAACAAATCTTATTGTTATTTATAAAATTGTGCATATGTGTATATCTAAGATTCAAAAAAGAGTGTTTCAGAATCATAATAAGCAATTTGTCAGTCAGCACATTGTCATTCACAAATGAGATGCTTTGTTCATTTAGTTTGTTTATAAATCCCAATTAGTTTGGTGCCTCTCTGATCCAATCCACACTCAAAACACCAAGTTATTCATTGAAGGGTCTATTTATTCAGTTGGTCAAACCAATAATATGCTCTGAAATATGAATCAGTGAATGGATTTGAATGATTTATTCACTTAAAAGATTAGTTCAGAAACACTGAACAGTCTTTTCAGTTCAGAGTCTTTCATGACCAAGACATCAAAGTGTAAACTTAGTTTGACTCACTGCTCCAGGCACATGGACACGGGAGGAGATTCATTGGCTATAAATCCCAATCAGCCTTCAGTTGGGAACCGATGGTGTCTTGAGAAACCAGAAGATTCTGACAACAAGCGAAATATTGGTCAGACTGGAGGGATGGGCACACACATACCTGTCACCATCACGTCTCCCCCAGGAGAAACGACTCTTATTCCCAGTTAGTATTTCTCATATAGCTATACCACTTCATGGTGGCTAATTTTTAACTCATTTTATACTCACATTTATGTGCCACTTTTTCAAGGGTGTTAACACTAGAAATCAATGTTGTTCTAACAAAAGTGACATTTGTTTGTCTTCTCAGTGAACAGTATAGACAGCGAGACAATGCCCATGACTGAGAAGAATCTGGAGGATCTGAACCAGAGCAGCCCTCGCCCCATCCTCCCTTTCAGCTCCATGTTCATCTTCAGTCCAAACAATCCGTGAGTCTGTGTGTGGCAGTCCTGGGGAACATGTTGGATTAACTTTTGAACATTTATTCCAGTGCAATTTCACAAATACTGTTGTAGAGATATATCCCTTCAAAAAATTTTTTTGTTGTTGCTTGACAGTAGCTCACATTCAAAAAAGGCTTTCCAGTAACAAGCTATTTTGTACAAGTAGCAGTGTAGTATGGGACAGTCAAGTGAGCATATCAAGTACACACTCAGATAATATTCTTGCCTTTAAGTAGTGTTCAGACATCAAACAGTAGCTTCAGACTTCAGCTATTTTTAAAGTGGCGATGAAATGGAAGTAGCAACAGACCTTTTCTTACATATTGTGAGGTACATCCAAGTGAAATGGAATAATTCAAAAAAGAAAAATATGTAGGGCTGGAAGTTCTATCCATCTGTTGTTGATTGGATGGAGGCATCTTGCAGTCAATTGTAAGAAAAGGGCAGAGTTTCAGCAGGCTAAATGATTGGAGAAGTACGGAATATGTCACCAGAGAGAAGTCTGTCATTCCATTGAAAGATTAAATTGTGGTATTTTGATTAAAAATTACTACAGTTGGTCAAAACAAATAAAAAAAAATGAAACGTGCATGAATAAATCTTTCACAATAAGATCAATAACATGCATTTAGAAAATAGATTGAAAATACAGTGAATTTTCATTTCATGCCGACATTAATTGTCGCTCCTACTGTAAATTATGAGAAGCTTGTAGTTTAGGAAGGCACAATTTCAAAGTAGCTTCCTCAACAGAGTGGCATCTTAAACATTCACATACGGCTTTGGTAGATGGCGTCTGGCAGACAACCAATAGTTTTATATCTGCAAATGTTTTTGCTTATTAATTGTCTTTAATGTCCAATGGTTGTAAAGTTTGATTGTATGTGTTTAAGGTAAAATCTTTAAGATCTTTTGAATCTTTTGAGGCCTGTTCACACCAAGAACTATAACTATAAAGAAAATGATAAAGTATAGTTCTAAGATATAGTTCTAAAAATCATTCTAAATGTAAAAGAATAGCATAGTTCACACCACAACTGTAACAATAACGGCACCGAGAAATTATATTGTTGGAATCACTAGCCTTAAATTGCATCCAATCCCATAAACCTCCACATAAAGCTGTGTATTAATGGGCAATTGCCAAATGCAGATGTCTGTCATGGCCCTGTTGGCATCACAGTGTAGGATTAGTTTTATTTTCTATATATTAATGCCAAGAATGTTGACCTGACCATGCCTACCTGACTCTTCTGCTAAAATCTACATTATTACTGAATTAATCTTGAACTATCAGACCTTGCCTTTGGCCTACGTGAAAATATTAATTATCTGTGGTTAATTAAATGTATCTGTCTGTAGATTTTAAGTATGGTGTCAGACTTCATTATGTAATTGCCTTCAGCCTCACTCTCATAGTGTGTGTTTTTTGTGCAGGGTGAGGCGTCTGTGCCATTACATTGTGAGTCTGCGCTACTTTGAGATGTGTATCCTGGTGGTCATTGCCATGAGCAGTATAGCCCTGGCTGCAGAGGACCCAGTGCAAGCAAATGCTCCTCGAAACAATGTAAGTCGCTCATTTTTCGTCTGTGCTGGTCTAGCTGTTCAAAGTCAGATTTTATCAGTGTTTGACCTCATTTTCCAGTATGTCCCAAATGATTGATGATAATTTGATAACCATTTTACTCTTCGCTTCATAGGTCCTGAAGTATTTGGACTATGTCTTCACTGGTGTTTTCACATTTGAGATGGTCATTAAGGTAATTTTGTGGTAGATTACAGTGTTTAATTGGAAATCTCACAGGAGATGTGATCCAAAAGTCCTCTTATGACCTGATATGTGAACATTTGGTGCCAGTCTCTCTATGTGAAGCACATTGATCCATATTAATATCAGGCATGTGCAAAACTATGTATTTTCATAAATTACTAGTCAGTGGTTTGCCTGATCAACTGGTCAACTAGTTGGTCTAATTAAGATGGTTCACATGTATTCATGTATTCATGGACATGTATTCATAAATAGTTGATGGAGTGCAACACAGCGCTCTCGAGACTGTCTTGAACTGATGCAAGACATAAACAAGGTGTTTATATCAAATAACTATTTCAGACAAAGTTTAAAAGGTTATTATGTATTTTTTCACTCCTCAGTACAGGAACTGACAGATTTTTTTAACAAATAAATCGGTCAAATATCTATAACCTTTTATTGTGCAAAACTGTCATATTCCTCACAATAAAAGACTTTTACTAGGACTCTGTATAATAATGAGAACATTGCTCAGAGCAAGCAATTTGAAGTCTTTCAGTAATTGTCTTGAAATTTATTGTTAAAGGCAATTTGTTACAGAAATGGTGCTTTGATGGCTGTAGTGATGGTGTCAAGGTTTTGCCCTCAATAATCTGTCATATTTATGCTTCTCCTTTGAAAAGATGGTGGATTTGGGCTTATTGCTGCATCCTGGTTCCTACTTCAGAGATCTGTGGAATATTCTGGACTTCATTGTGGTCAGTGGTGCACTGGTGGCATTCGCATTCTCGTAAGTTGCCTTTCATTTACTAATACCTACATAAATCCCTTTAACTTAGAGTACTTTTAACTAAAAACTTTACTTAAGCATATCTGAATTTTAGCATTGATCTTGACTAAAATACTTTATAATTTGAGTCATTTATTAGTGCAAGTACAATATTTGCCCATATACTCTTTTCTCTTTATTTTACACACATTCCCACAGTGTGACAAGAGTTTATTTGTCTATCTTTGTATTTCACATTCAAAGCTTGACATTTATGATGTTAAATTCTTCCCATTCATTATGCTGCAAGAAAACTAAGCTTTGAATAAGATGTTTGCCAACTCCCACTGATCTGTTGTTTCCTTCCTGTCCTTCTCTCAGAGGTGTTGGTCAGTTGACATCGCTTTATTGCACTTTTGAGAATGCAGCCTCAAAAAGGCGGCGTGTATGTCTGTGTGTGAGGAAGCTAATAAAGGATTTGTCTGATACAATCAGCTATTCGCTCATCTTCTGTGGAGTAATGGATGGGCCATTGCAATGCTTTAGCATTAAGGAAATGCTATTAGCTGCTATTAAAAACACTTAGCAGTTCAACAGAAATAGAAAAGAGCTGTAATGTTATGATTTTTAATTGGTATGTTGCTGGTGCTGTATTGTTTTATGAAATTAATGGTGGTTCTGACTTCACATAATGCACCAACCCCTCCACTGCCTGACACCTTACTGAACTATAAAGACTAGAAATTGTTGATGACAGCTCTGTGATAAAAAGGTCTCAAGGAATGTACTTTTCACTCTTAGTTTCTTTGTATCATATTTGTGTACATATTTAGATCTGGGTGCATTTAATTTTGTGATTTGACAACCCTGTTAACAAACCAGCATTGCCCGTCAACGGCATGTCGTGGATGCAGATCCTTAGAATGGGATACTGGTTTGGTGGTGTCCCCACCAGGCTTCTTAACTAATTTAACCAACAAGACTTCTTGGTTGGTGTGAGAGTGAGATCAGAGCTCAGAAATTGTTTCCCGCCATGTCACAATTAGTTTTCAATGAGTAAGGCAATACTGCTTCAGAATAACAGGGGTATATCAGAATAAAGGGCTCTCTCGTCTCGAGTTTTCAGTGCTCTACTGACTAATCTGTCGTATACTTCCTGTTCGTTTTCATGTTTGTTGCTGTGTTGTCATGTTAAATGTGAGTGAATTGATGTGCTGTCACTGACTTTCCTCTCTTCCTCTGTTTCTCTCTGCCTGGAATCACTTGAAGGAGCTTCATGGGGTAACGCCTTAACTCTCTCTGTGTCTTTGTTTCTGTCTCTGTCTCTCTCTTTCACTATTCGTCTTCTTGCCTGTCTCTGTGCGAGTCAAATAATGCTTAGCCCATAGGCAAGTGTTGAAGCATGGGATCTTCTTCAGTGTTTCAGCCTTTCCATAATCCATCATTTAGCATCACTTGCGCATCCTCAGCAAATGAGCTTGATTCTTTTTCTCCATGTCATTTAATTCTCTGTTGTCATGGAGGGCAGACACTATTGATATGTTACTTTTAAAGATTCCTACCATTCTCAGTAGGTTTACAGTACTTACTGAATATGGAGCATCCTGGACGATTCCCACAGTGACCTCAGACAGGATGATCAGTGCATGTGTCATATCATATCAAAGAAGACCTGTTCACTTGTGTTGGAGTGGTATATCACATCAGGGCAAGTCTGGCTTTTTAGGCCAACGATTAAACCATCGTTCACTTCAAACATCACATCGGAACTCCATTGAATTGGCGGGCATGAGAATACCAACATATTTTCATGCTCATCTTTGTGCATGTTTTCAGATTCACATGAGAGAATGTGATGTAGTGCAAATGTGGCTGTTGTGGTTGGCCAGATCTTTAACAGTGTTCTTTAGAGTTAAAGCATAAAATAGAGTTATAACTAGGGATGCACTGATATTATAATTCTGTACTGTTTTTACCAAATATATATATTTTTTTAGGTATAATGGTTATTCATTTTGAAATTTTGAAAAGCTCAGTTTAACTTAAGATGGAATCCAACAATGTTATTAAATAAGAATTAGATGACAGACAGCAAAGGTATTTCAAATGTTAAAATAGGGGAAATAAGCATAATCAAACATCCAATATCGACTGATATGTTTTGAATAACTGATCAAGATATCATGCATCGCTAGATATAACATTTTGCTCATGTGACAACTGACCGAAACTAACAGTTGTACAATAAAGTATAACAGTAATGCTATACCTTTTAGGTTCACAACCATTTGCTGGCATCTTTCAGTCATGCTCAGGATTCATAAGTGGTAATATGAATCGGATCAGGACTGATCTACGGCTCCACCATCTCTGTTCTAGATTGGCATGTCTTGGTATTCGCTCCAGATCTTGATTATGCTGGTTTTCAGATCCACCCTCAGATGTTCCCTCTCTGTCAAGTGTATCCTTCATCTCTCCTACAGCTGTCTCGGCAGACTCCAGCAAAAGAAGCTGTCATTCTGTTACATCCTTAAAAGAAATGAACGGCAGTTGGAAGTGTCTGTTTCTCCCACCATACAAAGCCTCTTCCTCCTTTTTGCCAGTTTCCGAACATTTGCCTAAAAACGCTCCCACGATTTCCTGTTTCTCCAGCATTCAGTCATCAAAGTCATTATGCCTCATGTTTTAGTCTCACAAAGGAACGTGATGCGCTCGTAAAAGTCTCTTTCATTCTCATTGAAATATTATGTGCGATGTTCTGAAAGGATGATGTGGTCTACTGTTAGTGCAGAGGTACTTTCTGTTCTCAGCATGTCATAATGTTTTGCCTTTTGTGTTCTTCTCATTCATTAGATCACATCAAAGCGTTAACAGGTGGGGAACCCCCAATATTCTCTTTTCTCCTTGATAAATCTCCTCTATTCTTCATTGTCCCGGGCTGACTGGGATAATGTCCTTTTCTGTCACTACATATTAGTGGAGTGAGAGTGTCTGTACAGGGTTGGAGCCTCTACAATAACACTGATAGCTTTCATCAGAACCTCTTAGTGAATGTTGCATTGATGTTGCATTTCTCCACCATAATTGTTATCTGGGGTCCTGTGAAAGTTACCAGGGTGTCCAGTAGGACGTTATTGAGGCTCTTTATAGTTTGTAGTGGGTTTGGGGGATAAACATCAGGCCCTGTACAGTAAATGCATGCTAGACTAATGTGCATCAGGGAGCATGGTTGGAGTTGCATGACCTTGTAGAGCCCTCTGTTTGGGCCAAAGGAGTAACTTCACCATGCTGATTGGTGACCATGCTGTAAGGTCTCTGCTGATTGGCTTTTAGATTGGTGTTCATTGGATTTTTAGAAGAATGTATGAACTGTGCATGTGTGAGTAGATCTTGGCACTTTCTAGGGGGGAAGATGTAACTTTGTTCATTGTTGTAAATGCTAGAAATCTGCAAATGTAATACCTCTTGCTCTTGCACATGGAAAGGTCTGTTGTAGTTGAAGTTCATTTGTTTTGAAATATGTCTATGTGCAATGGAGGGGAATCACTGCTTGAGGATTTTTCTATTGTAAGCATTTTCACAATATTTTTTTCTTGAAGTTATTTTCTGCTGATTCATCTGTCAGCACCAATCATACACCTGCCAAAGCCTTGCTTATATCAACGCTTTATCGAAGTAAGAGACCGTGAATAAATGAGATGCGATATGACCTCTCAGATATTCTGTTGTTCTCTCTTCCATCGCTGCACTGGAAGAACTAAACGGTACCTGCAAACTAATACAAATGATAATGGCCGACTTACTGTACATTATATCGCTTATTACACGGCTGCTCACCAAATTAATAAATACGTGGATATGAAATATTTGTTTGAGTTTAAATGATTTTATTTTACCTGTATGTTATCAATTTAAAATGTCGGCTAAGAACAAAACTAATAGTCCAAAACAATCAGCCAAGCAACAATACAAACACTTTACCAATATTAAAAGTTCTCCAAGGTAGTTTTCACTACAGTCAATAACTTAGATGCAAGATGCTGCCAGTTGCATTTGCAGTCTGTGATATGATACAAGAGACATGAAAGTTGCGGCAGTTTGAGTGGATTGATATACAGTGTTGCCATGAGCGACTGTATGTCACGATTAACCAATCAGAATCAAGTAATTCAGAGAGCCGTGTAATAATTAGTTGTATTGTAACATAAGATAATTGGGAAAATGAATCAGTACATAAATAGTAATTTAACTGCAGTTTATTTTGTCAGACATCCAGCAAAACACATGCCCTGCATCAAAATAGGGCTTGGTGGAGGTTATTTGAATGAATGTGATGTCTCACAAATAATATGATTCTGTTTGCTCTTTGCCTGCATTAGATATAATGCGAAGGGCTTCAGTTATTTCTTATGACCATGGAGTATTTCCTCATGATTCAGTTATCGACTATGCTTGTCCTTGCAGTTACTTCATTAAATGACATTGTAAGCTTGGCGGTTATGATTTGAGCATTTAGAAGCTAAAGCATGACTGATTTCCACAAGAGGACTGCTCTTTTCTTTAAGGGTGAAATAACTTGAACTACATTTTATTTAGCTTTCCTCTTTCTTTTCTTGCTGTAAGCTCTGTCTTTTAATGAATACATGCACTGTATTCAAATCTATGCAGTCAGTTCATCAAGCATGTCAGCTTGATATAACCTCAAAACAGCATTGGTTCCTGAAAAGAAACAATGCCCTTTTTCAGGGTGGGGTTTCTTTGTTATCATTGGTGGTGTGGTGTTGTGTTATAATCTGATGCACAGCAGCATTTGGGTTGAATCCATGTTGCCTTTCTTATTTTATGCATGAATAGTGCTAATACTAAGGTATAATTCAAGAACAGGCTAACATTTCTGATAGAAGGCATTTAGTGAAGAGATATTAACTATTTTACCTGCATGCAGTGTTTTTCATACTCTGTCACCAAAGCATGTGCTTTTGTGAAATAACACCAATCCATTAGTGGAGTGAACTAATGAACTATGACACTAAAAGATGCTCATTTATTAGATATTTAGCTGTTGTGTTTGTTTATATAGAAAGGTGAGTATGTTTAGTCTAGTGTCAGTTAGTGCCACATAATTGATATTTTAACCAAAGGAAACATTTACATCATGTTTACTCACATTCTCATGTGTTTTGTCTGGATATGTACGAATGCTTTGAAGGCTGACTACCGCATGTGTTTGATCCTGATTTTATTGACCCTTTGCTTGTTTTGACTCGTGTAGAGGAACCAAGGGCAAAGACATCAGCACTATCAAGTCCCTGAGGGTATTGCGAGTCTTGCGACCTCTGAAGACCATTAAACGTCTACCAAAACTGAAGGTACATATTTTGTTGCAGTTCATTAATATAGCAGTCACTGTTAAGTCACACTCCTAACATGAATATCTATAATTTTTTCTTTAAATAAAGTTTTTAAAGAGGTATCTTATGTGCTACAAGCTGCTTTTTATTTAATTTAAAAATCAAATACACATAAAAAAAGCTTGTAAACAATCTCATATTTACCTCAGAAAAGCCATTCAATGTCCAAAAACTCGTTCGTTAGTTAGTTAGTTAGAAAAATGAACTCAGAGAGGATTAAATGTTATATTAAAATAAATGTTATAATATAAATATTAAATGTGTTTAAATAAGTCAGTTTTATGACGGCCACCATTTAAATGTTTATATTAAAAAAACAGTAGAAACTCGTAAAAAAAATATTATAACGCTATTATAAAAACTTCCTTATGTGTAATTTAAATGTAAGTAGCCTACAAATCAATTAATTTTAACCTTTAATACATTTTACATTTACATTTTACATTTAATCATTTAGCAGATGCTTTTATCCAAAGCGACTTACAAATGAGAACAACAGAAGCAATCAAATCAAAAATAGGTATGTATGTAACAGTATGTAAGTGCTATGTCAAGTTTTTGAAAAATAAATAAATAAATAAATAGAGAAACAGTAGAAATAGAAAAAGTATATTAATATTATTACTATTAATATTAATGGCTCAAGTGTTGAAGAAAAATATGTCTTTTAGCCATTTTTTGGAAAATGGCTAAAGACTCTATATAAGTCTAATATTATAATGATGTAACTGTAAATGTGGTTCACTGTATAGTTTACAGCATTAGTTGAGAGACATTTTTTTCTTTGAGAAAATGTTCCATGTACTGTACCTAAAAGGCCTCTTGTGAATCAAAATCGAATCCAATTGTGAAATTTGTGTCAATGCCCAACCCTAGTGCCAATCTTTTTTTTTTGTCAGAGTACACCAGAATGCTTAGTTTACATCATGTTAAAATCACAAAAGTTTTCTCATGGGGGACGATGCCCCCACATCCCCCTACACCTATTTAATTCTGAAACAAAAGTGTAGACAAAAAAAAATGTTCTGTCAGTACTTGTAAGATAAACAGTAGATATTTGGATAAATAAGACAAAGAAGTAGTAGTTGTAGTAGTATAGTAGTTGTGTAGTAAACCATTTCAAGTGTTAATTTTGAAAAAATAATTTTTAAATGAAAAATTTCTGAAAGATTTTTTCTGTTCTGTAATTGATGTAAATAAATAAAATAGTTTGATAATTTGCAACTAAATTTTAAAAATGATGTCTTTCAAATATATAATTAAATTGCTATAATTATCATTTTATCCTCAGAAATTGCAAAACCTTTCCATTCAATAGAGTTATCAATTGGTAAAATCAACAGTATTGCCCTTGATAATACTTGGCATCATATCAAAAAGAAATGTGTCGCCCATGATGCTGGACGCCTGCTGCGTTCCTCACAGTGAGAGCTAGAGCCTCATAAACACCTGTAAGCACTCCAGGTGTGGATAATTAGAAATTAATTACTCTGTTGTGACGGATTCTCACGAGTCTGTGAAATACATTCAACTTCATGACTTGAGTTGATTGTTAATGAACAAGAGTGTATTTGTATGTGTGTCTGCTCTCTCTTAGGCCGTATTCGACTGTGTGGTGAACTCCCTGAAGAATGTGTTGAATATCCTCATTGTCTACATCCTCTTCATGTTCATCTTCGCTGTCATTGCTGTGCAGCTCTTCAAGGGCAAGTTTTTCTACTGCACAGACGAGTCCAAGGGCCTGGAGAAAGATTGCAGGTAGAGTGAGATTAAGGGGCCGTTTACATGACATCGCTTTCTTCTAAAAACGGAAAACTTTATATGCGTTTTGGCGGTTCATTTACACGACAACAACGTTTTGGGGGCCTGAAAATGAAACTTTTAAAACGGGATTCACAAAAGTACAAGTTTTTGAAAACCATATGTATTTAGTCTATAGGCGCATGGTGTTTCTTTACAAAGTGACATTGCCAACTATTGGCCTGGCATGCATAATACAGCATTTTTTTGTTTTTGTTTTCACGGATCCGTGTGAATGTGGATCGTTTTAAAAACGTTGTCATCTGTACGTGAAAAACGCAAAGGAAAAGCTTTTCTGTTTTTAGTACATCGTACATCATCGTGTAAACTACCCTAATACAGGAGCATATCTCACACCTGCAGCTCCACCTGCAGGCATGCAGTAGTACTGTCCAAACCCATGCAGAAGTGAGTGGAGAAAATGTAAATGTGTTGAGTCCCACAACTATGGAACCTCTGGTAATAGTTTTGATGTTTTCAAAACTATCATGGAATTTTAAGAACAAGCCATGGAAAATAAAATGAATCAATGCTGGGAAATTCATGGAAATTTCTGTAGTGATTGTACATTTCTTCAATTATGTTCAGCTCTAAAATACTTCCCTATTTGCCTTTTGTAAATAATTTATATAATATTATTCTTTAAAATCTTTAAAAAATAATAACATTTTAAATTTTAAACTTCCAAGTGTGCTCATAGCACAAGGTTCAATCAAGCAGTGCTTTGAAAATTGACATATAGATTTCTTTTTATATTCTGTCTCTGTTGACATTGTCTTTGTTGTTATTAGAGGGCTGTTTCTGGATTATGATAAGGATGACGTGGCGGCCCAGCCTAGGGAGTGGAGGAAATATGAGTTCCACTACGACAATGTGCTGTGGGCGTTTCTCACTCTTTTCACCGTTTCTACTGGAGAGGGGTGGCCCACGTAAGTCAGCAGACCCTAATTACATTTATATCACAGATTTTTTGGTATATTTTGGTATATTTGGTATATATAGTACAACTATTTTCTATTCAGTATGTTTTGTAGGGATTAGAAACCCATAAAAGCTTCTGTCCTCTTCAAACACTTCCCTTGTGTCCTCTGACCCCCTCAGTGGCCTTTTATTCTCTCACTTTAAAGGCCATAATCAGTTTGAAGTGGTGCTCTTTAAGGCTCTGTGATACTGGTAGAGCACAGCTCTCAGGAGGCAGAGTAGGCAGACGTTCATGAATCAGCGTCAGCCCAAACTCACAGCCAAACTCATGAATGTGCTGGACAAGCCATTGAAATTGTCTTTGATTTATTTTATGAGTTGTTCACAAGCTTGATGGCGTCAGTGTTATTCTTCATCTGGTGTATAAGTCTGTTTTCTTCCCTGCCCTCTCGGGTTTTAGTAATTTAATTAGATGATTTCAGTGTATTAGTAATTCAGTGATGCATGAGTTGTAAACATGCTTCAGGTGAACACCCGTTGTCTTTAGGAACTCACTTGCTTACATTTTGATTTTATGTTTATTACTTTGGCCACACTGCTAATTAAAAAATCAGTTATATTAATCAAACATGTTAAAACTATCCATTAAATGTGTGATTATACTGTGATTTCATTGTCTTAGATCTACAATTTGAGGGTAAAGTAAATGTATGTATGTCTCTCGTTCACAAGGCACTTCATTATGTTAAACTTAAGGGTGCAATGGTGTAATGTTGTCTTCGTACAGGGTTTTGAAGCACTCTGTAGATGCCACTTTTGAGGATCAGGGCCCCAGTCCAGGCTACCGCATTGAGATGTCCATTTTCTATGTGGTCTACTTTGTGGTCTTCCCCTTCTTCTTCGTCAACATTTTCGTGGCCTTGATAATCATCACATTCCAGGAACAGGGTGATAAGGCCTTGTCAGAGTGCAGCCTGGAGAAGAATGAGGTATGACTGAATAACGTTCAGATATGGTCGCCCCACAAATTTGCATTATGTAATAAACTCATTCTTGAAATCCTACCCTGAAGGCATTATATAACTATGAATATAATGAATACATGAACATACAGCATTAAAAAATATTGTAATATTGTAATTGTAATTACAATTTTGTTATTACATTTTTATGTCAGGTGCAGTTTTACATAAAGAAAAAAGAGAAAATATTTTTCTATTTCATATATAATGCATTTGCTCGATTAAATTCGAGTACTCGATTTAAAAAAAAAATCCTTGATTGCAATTTATACGTTTTGAGTAACCGGCAAAATACTGGAAGTGGTGCATTCGATAGAAGAGAAGCCATTAAGTGCATTATTAGACCGTTTTCTAAAGCTGCACAATGTATTAAAGGTGCCCTAGAACTTCTTTTTAAAAGATGTAATATAAGTCTAAGGTGTCCCCTGAATGTGTCTGTGAAGTTTCAGCTCAAAATGCCCCATAGATTTTTTTTAATTAATTTTTTTAACTGCCTATTTTGGGGCATCATTAACTATGCACCGATATATAGGTTGCGGCCCCTTTAATTCTCGTGCTCCCCCTCCCCCGGAGCTCGGCTTGCCTTGAACAGCATAAACACAGTTTACACAGCTAATATAGCCCTCAAAATGGATCTTTACAAGATGTTCGTCATGCATGCTGCTTGCATACATCGGATCATGTAAGTATAGTATTTATTTGGATGTATTACATTTGATTCTGAATGAGTTTGATAGTGCTCAGTGGCTAAAGCTAACATTACACACTGTTGGAGAGATTTATAAAGAATGAAGATGTGTTTATGCATTATACAGACTGCAAGTGTTTAAAAATGAAAATAGCGACGGCTCTTGTCTCCGTGAATACAGTAATAAAAGATGGTAACTTTAACCACATTTAACAGTACATTAGCAACATGCTAACAAAACATTTAGAAAGATAATTCACAAATATCACTAAAAATATCATGTTATCATGGATCATGTCAGTTATTATTGCTCCATCTGCCATTTTTCGCTATTGTTCTTGCTTGCTTACCTAGTCTGATGATTCAGCTGTGCACATCCAGACGTTCTGCCCTTGTCTAATGGCTTGATCATGGGCTGGCATATGCAAATATTGGGGGCGTACACCCCGACTGTTACGTAACAGTCGGTGTTATGTTGAGATTCGCCTGTTCTTCAGAGGTCTTTTAAACAAATGAGATTTATATAAGAAGGAGGAAACAATGGAGTTTGAAACTCAGTGTATGTCTTTTCCATGTACTGAACTCTTGTTATTCAACTATGCCAATATAAATTCAATATTTAATTCTAGGGCACCTTTAAAAACCATTTAAAAACCATACTATAGCATAGTGCTATTGTGAATTCGCAAAGGCAGTGATTCACTTAAATAAATATATGCCCTGCGGGTTTAATATATATGCGCTTAAATTATTTACATGCATATAGTTTACGTGCATCTCAGAACGGCTCTGTTCACAGTAAATGCTGCTTCACATGAACTGTCATCGTCATTTACATGTGTGGAATGCAGCCATTTATTTATTGATTGATTGATTGATTTATTTTATTAATATTTTATAAATAATATAATATAATATAATGCATTTTACTACAAATATATTATTTATGAAATGTATAAGTATTTATTAATTTATTAATATTGTCATTAATTTCTAATAGAAAATAATGCAAAATACAGTTTATTGGAAAGCAAAAAATTTAAAAAAAATTCTTAGTTCACTTTTCTTAGTTCAGATTTGAACAAAATCTCAACAAAAAGAATGCTGCTTTTAGGCTGATGGTAAGAAATACAGAGACAACCATAATCTTCCTCTTACAAACACCAGAGGAGTTTTTTAGTGTTTAGTGATGTGATATGGTACCTACAGTGAAGCCAGCCATGGTAACAGCTGCAGATGTACAGGTAGGGAATTTTGACAGGATTAATGCATGTGCCTGTGGCGGACCACACACACACACACACCTAAACACACGCTCAGAAACAGGTATGCATTCATACAGTGACGCACATTGTCTAAAGACACACACAGAGACAGCCAGCCCCATGGAAGAGCAGTCAGCAAGATGTTCCTGCCCCATTTCCTCTGAGGCCCTATTAGACAGGCCCAGTCGTCTGCAGAGCCTGTGGTGTTTCATTCTCTCCCTCTCCATATGCCAGCCTTACATGACTCACAAACTGGTAAAAACCCAGACCTCAGGAGAAGTCGTTTATCATCAACATTCACAGCAACACAGCCAGAAAATATCAGCTAGATAGACATTATAATTACAAGTCTATTTTCTTGTTCTTCCACAAGTTAGCTCTTTTTATGACATTTCTGATTAGTTGTGATTATGAGAAAGAAAATAAGACTTTAGCCTTTTGATGGAAAACAGTAGTTATGTGTGTCTTTATTGGTAATTAATTCCTCTTTTGCTGTTTCTCTTCTCAGAGAGCCTGCATTGACTTTGCTATCAATGCCAAACCGCTGACCCGCTATATGCCACAGAACCAGCAGTCCTTTCAGTACCGCTTGTGGAAGTTTGTGGTCTCTCCACCATTTGAGTACTCCATCATGATCATGATTGCTCTCAACACTGTAGTGCTCATGATGAAGGTCAGTCGGAGACCTTGGAGAGTTACTTGACAGCTATGAAAGTTTAATTAATTTTGCCCATTTCTTTTTCTAACCATTTGTTGATTCATAAAAAGTATTTACAGTACATTTTTGTAATAAAATTATGAATTTCCTAATTTTTCAGTGTTCTTGACTTGTCTCACTAGCACAAATAAACAGATCTGTATTAAGACCCATGGGAACTCAATACATATTGACAATACTTTTAACAATACATTTAACACAACATTATAGACTCAATCTACCCTATTTCTCACAGTTGGCTTTGCTGATAACTTTTTGTTTTAACAAAATAAAACGTCTTACTCAAATAAATAAAACATTTCCCTTTGTCTTCTTATACCTGCAGTTCCATGGGGCACCTGAATCTTACGATGCAATGCTCAAGTATCTCAACATTGTCTTCACTGCTCTCTTTTCAATGGAGTGTGTTCTCAAGATTATTGCTTTCGGCCCCCTGGTAACTATCATCACTGATACCCTCAACAACATTATTCAGAGCTGAAGCATATTAAAGGAATACTTCACCCAAAAACAAAACTTCTGTCAAAGCCATTTGATAGCTTTTGAGGAACAGATTCACTGAAAATAGAAGCTGTGATTGGCAGCCACTTTCATTGTATGGAAAAGAGCAGCTTAGACATTCTACTAAATATCTCTTTTTGTGTTCCACGGAACAAAAAAAGTCATATAGGTTTGGAACAACATGAGGGTGAGTACATGATGACAGAATATTCATTTTTGGGTGAACTAATCCTTTAAGTCACAGTAAAATGTTTTATGCTAGACTGTGAAATTGTAAGCTTCTCCAACCTGTCCCTGAAGTATCTCTCTAATTCTCTTCCTCCCAGAATTACCTGAAAGATGCCTGGAATGTGTTTGACTTTGTGACTGTGCTGGGCAGCATCACCGACATCTTAGTCTCTGAGATTAAAGTAAGTGAGCGGCACTGTGCTCTGTGTTTGAGCTCTATTAGAGAAGAGTCTCAGAGCTAGACCGAGTGTAATACCAGACAGCAGAGACAGGCTGAGAAGAAAAGCCCAAACATAAATGATGATGAGCTGTATAACCATCAAAGCTTTGGCTCAAGCTCAGGAACAGAAGGGAGAGAGAGCTCTGTCTTGTTTTTTTTCCAGATAAAATGACAGTAATAGAGTAACTAAATTCATTTGGTAATGCTCACTTTGACCAAATTACTAGTTTGTGGTTTTGATTTGTGTTTTATGATGTTCACGAGTCTTATGTTGTATTATACGTCTTGACGTCCTTGTCATTGTCAAAAGCTGCTACTGATGGTAATTGTGTTTGTTCTGTAACTATATTTGTGCGTGATGGCTGTTTTTGTTCTCCTGTGTTCCTTAAATGTCTTCACTCAAATCTTGGCTTGCTCCTGCCACGATTTAACATCTTCATGTATAGACAACGGTGAGTTGCTCTCTTGTCTTTGATCTTATGTCTGTTCCACCCTCCTAGGAATGAGAGAACTTCCTATTGCAGACATTCTGTATAAGGCACATCATAAGATTCTCCCTTAGTAAAGGTTCATCTTTACTGAAGATAATGCATCATCATTTTTCACAATCATCCCACGGTTGTCAGTTGAATATGTAGTAAATAGGACTGATTTGAAGTCATCAGGGTTCACTCCTGCTTACCGTCGACATCTATGTTGATCCAACCAATCATGTTTTTGTCTGCATTGTCAGCATTCAGGACCAACAAAAGTTTTTGATCCAAGAACAAATCTTGACAAAATCACTAAAATATATCCCAAAGAATTTTTTATAATGAATCGGGAGCAAATTTTTTTTACATTTTCTGAAAACGTCTGGATGTGTTAATGCAGGGATTTTCAAACTTTTTTTGTCAGCTGAATCCCTTTGACCTAAAATATTTACTTGAAGAAACTCCTGAGATTTTAAATTAATATTTAAATAAATTAACAACACATTTGCATGTTCACGGCTCTCTGATGTTGGTTAGTGGTCACAGATCATGAAGGTAAACAAATAAAATATTGCATGTATTTTATAAGTAATTTACTTTGATTGCTAAATTATTTATTTTAGTTTTGCAATTTTTATGATTTAATTATTAGATAGTGTTCATCAAGTCACAAACTCCTGCAGTTCCCTTATTAACCTCCTGTTTGAGAAACCCTGTTTTAATAAATAACATTAATGACATTCGAGAAATAAAAATCCAGTTCAGTGTGAAGGAATTTGAAAACTTTTACATCGTGTCTACACCGGATGCGATTGGCGCGACGCAACGCGTCAAAAGACAATAGAACCCATTATAATCAGTGATGTTGACTACACTGGATGCGGTGCGACGCGACACAACAAATTCCCGACAGTAAACTGATTCCCCGTTCTATTTCTGATGTAGTCTAAGTGCTTTGCAATGGTCGGTTTGTCACGTTCAGTGTAGACAGCTTTTAGCTGACATGCTTTTAGCTTTTAGCAGCAGTCGTGTCTGGTGTAGAAACGGTGTTACATTAAGGGGATAGTCCAACCAAAAATGAAAATTCTGTCATCATTTACTTACCCTCATGTCATTCCAAACCTGCATGACTTTCTTTCTTCTGTGGAACACAAAAGAAGATATTTGGAAGAACGTTGGTTCCCTTTGACTTCCATTGTATATACAAAATATAAAATGTAAGTCAGTGGGATCCAAAACTGTTACCAACATTCTTCAAAATATCTTTGTTTGTGTTCAGCAGAAGAAAGAAGAGCATACCGGTTTGGAGTGACATGAGAGTAAGCAAATGATGACAGAATTTTCATTTTTCTCTTTAAGGTTTTATAAAATGCATGTTTTAGGATTCAAAAATACAAACTTGATGTTATTAAGAGAAATGAGGATTGAAGTAAAGAGGGCTGAAGGAGCAAATAAGGAGAAATTAATTTTCAAATTGACAAACCCTGCGTTCCCACAGGACCGTCTGCTGAACTTGAGTTTCCTGAGGCTCTTCAGGGCAGCCAGACTAATCAAGCTCCTCCGGCAGGGATACACCATTCGCATCCTGCTCTGGACATTCGTCCAGTCCTTTAAGGTAACTCTAAATTAACTGATTTGACATTCATTGTTGGAGACTGTTTTTTTTTTGTTTTGTTTTTTAAAGAAGTAACAATTTCTTAATTTTTATTTCCAGGCACTGCCTTATGTATGCCTTTTAATCGCCATGCTGTTTTTCATCTACGCCATCATTGGAATGCAGGTAGCTATCTACAATAATTTCAGTGCTTCAGTGATTGTAATTAAAAGGTCATTGCAATGCTGGAGTGTATTTTATTATTGGTTTTATTAATTAAAATGCAGTATAGAAACTATATTGTGTCTGAAGGTTGTTCAATGTAACTTGTTTCAAAACATACACTCATTTAATGTAACATTGTGATTGCAGGTGTTTGGGAACATTGAATTGAATGACGAGACTGCCATCAATCGTCACAACAACTTTCAAACTTTCCTCCAAGCACTAATGCTGTTGTTCAGGTTTGCACACACCTGTTATTCTTTAACTACTGCAATCAAAGCCACCTGAGAATGCAGGAAATCTTAGAGAGGCTTCTGGGGCTGTAACAGAATCAAGGTTTTCCATTGCAGATCAGATAGGATTATAGATTTAGAATGCTTCTACTGTTGTACTGCTTCTGGGCACTATATTTAGCCCCATCACTATATTTAGACTTTGATTGATATCAACATTAATAGCTCACATTTGTCTAATGCAATTAGGAATTTTGTAGAGAGCTTTATTTATAATTGATCAAGATCTTTCACACTCAGAAAATATTAATAATGTATAAAGTATTAAAATAAAGGCCAAAACACAGCTGATCTCAAGCTATAGAGCTGCTAAAGATCTCTGCTGTGCTCTGTCAGATTACCTTTATATTAAAGGGTTAGTTCACCCAAAAATTCTGTCATTAATTACTCACCCTCATATTGTTGAATAAAGTCGTTATTTCGTCTTTTTGGTGCACAAAAAGTATTCTCGTCGCTTCATAACATTAAGGTTGAACCACTGTAGTCACATGAACTGTTTCAAATACGTCTTTAGTAGCTTTCTGGGCATCTGATGGTGTTAATTATCCTGCTGGCAATGCAGGCCTCACTGAGCCATCGGATTTTATCAAAAATATCTTAATTTGTGTTCCGAAGATGAACAAAGATCTTACGGGTGTGGAACGACATGAGGGTGAGTAATTAATGACAGAATTAAAATTTTTGGGTGAACTAACCCTATAAAAAGAGATTTCATTTCATGTATCATCTGAGAACTCTGAGATCTGTTTAGGGCCATTTTCTTTTTGCACACCATATTAAGGATCTGCCTGTCTGTCTGTCTAGCTATCAGATCTCTATTTTTTTATAGTACTTTGTATCACTGTGTTTACATCTCTCTCTGTCATGCTCTTTCTCTCTCTGGTCTCCCCTTTTGGTCAGATTGAATTTTAAAGTACCATCTGGAGTATCAGGGATATTGCAAGAAAAACAACATCTTCTAATGAAATTCATAAATAAATTTCCATTTTTCCCTTATGTTCATTACTTGAAGCTTCCTCTGAGCTGAGAGCCATGAGCAGACAGCACATCAGTGTGACAACAGTGTTATAAACTAAATCTGGCTCAACTCTAATTTAAATATCAGCAGTTCTCTCATCATCTGCAATCTCTGTCATATTCTCTGACAGTCATTCCTAGGTTTAATAGCAGATGCAGCATTTATTCAATCAGGTCATCATCGTGTCTCTTGCAGGAGCGCCACTGGTGAAGCCTGGCACGAGATCATGCTGTCCTGTCTGAGTGAGCGCACCTGTGACATACAGTCAGGCACCTATGGAAAGGAGTGCGGGAGTGACTTTGCCTACTTCTACTTTGTCTCCTTCATTTTCCTCTGCTCCTTCCTGGTCAGTGCTCAGAGTCATAATGGCCAAAACAGCCTCATCATTTTTGTAGCTTGTCATCACATCCTACTGCCACAAAGTTGCTTGATTGTTTACCTAAAACCAAAAAAAAAACCCCCAAAAAAACAGTCTGAACATGACTCTGAAATATTCCAATAGGGCTGAGAATCAATGCAGGTTTCCTGATTCGATTTGAATCCGATTTACAAGCTCTTAATTTTTTTCTTATTTCAATATGCTTTAATTCGATTGTGATTAATTTGGGTGTTTTTCAGTTACAAAAAAAAATATTTTCTTTCTTGTAAATTATACAGTTTCATATTAATTCAAACAAGTCACACTACATTTTTCGCTCCATTTACTTCTATTCACATGCATGCGAATACTGAAGACCTTAAACATCTCACTTCATTGCAAAGATCAAGTTTGCTGAAATTTTACCTTAGAATTCATTTCACGTGAATATGGGTGACCAATAGAAGATTGATGCGTTAATACGATGTGGCCTCTTAGCTGAATTAAAAGAAAAAACTTTTAGCTGCAGGTTTGTAATGCTGCAGGAAAGTGGAGAATATTGTATATTTTGGATTTATTATTATTTATGTTTTAAAAAATATGCAGTAGAGCACACATCATTACATTTTGCATGCTTAAAATCTAGTGTGACCACCCCTTAACTCTAAATGATTAAATTAAAAACTAATTTCAGGACTAATGGGCTACACTTTCTATGTTGTTGATTCACTAAAAAGTTAATGAGAGTCATTTTTCATGAATCGGACTGCGCTGGTCATGTTGTATGTTGTTTCTGAATGCAGACTACAAATATTCACAACTAAGGTAAAATATTTTATTGATTGTAATTATTTATTTTGTCATGGCACTGAAGACACAGAATCAGAAGACAGATTAATCGGAAAATCATTGTTTTTACCCAGCCCTAATTTACAATTAACATCATACTCCCAGATATTTTCAAATTGTTTTACTTGCTCCGTGACCTTCAGAGTCTTTTCTCCTGCCACTTTCTCCAGATGTTGAACCTGTTTGTGGCTGTCATTATGGACAACTTTGAATATCTGACACGTGACTCCTCCATCCTGGGCCCTCACCACCTGGATGAGTTTATCCGTGTGTGGGCGGAGTATGACCCAGCCGCATGGTATGTTTCAGCCTGCACTCCCCCGCCAGATGGAGACCTACTCCTGTGATAAATATAGTAACTGAGTTTGGCAACAGTTGAGAGAAGGAGAATCATTCTGTTAGGGCTCAAAGGCCTTCTCAGGTTAGACCACATAAATAAAAGAGAGAAATGCTGAATGTTTCCCCTTATTCTGTATGTGTGATTGAAGACCTCCCACGCAATGCCCGTAAGAATTGTGGTCTGGATGAGAATGGGATCTTGTTCTCCTATCCGCATCTTGTCCACAACACAAATATGCTCTCCAAGCTTTCTTCATGTATGTGTCATGTTTTGCTTGTTCTTTCCGCAGCGGACGGATTTCCTATAAGGATATGTACAATTTGTTGCGAATTATCTCGCCCCCCCTTGGCTTAGGGAAGAACTGCCCTAATAGGGTAGCATACAAGGTTTGCAACCCAAGCAACTTCTTCCACTCGTGTGGCCTCTGTGTGCAAACGCCCAGAGACCCAAACTTGAATGGCTGTGCTCAAATGACTTGCCTACATACAAGCACTTGCCCCAACAGATTTGACTGGCTTTGGTTAATGATGCTAGATGGGAAACAAAGCTTTCAAGGCCACATAATAAGTCTAAAACCTCCTTCACTTATGTACAATTGAACCTTTATGACACTTAAGTAGTTTTCATATTAACAATTCAGGATTTTGTCATTAAGCTAATGTCACAATAGCAAGCCATATTGACTTTTAACATTTATATCTTAACCTTGTATTTACATGAACAATTCAAATGAAATAGAACAGAACCAAAACTGGCGTTGAAACCTTTGTTTCTGTGCACTGAAAGTGGAAACTTCCCCTGATGTCTCAGCATGCAGATGCAGACATCTTCCAAACAATGCAGCCATTCTGTCACCATCCACTCCTCGTGTCATCTCACTCACCTCTTCCATCTCTCCTTATCAGGGATCAACTCTCTCACCTCTGACCTCTAACCTTTGGGATCCATCTCTGACCCTGCCAGGCCAGGATGGCATCCCTGTCCATGACACTCTTGGAAATCTAATTAACAAAAGATTTCTGTTTTTTGTCGTCTGTTGTTTGTTTTGTCTTTTTTCATTTTGTCTTGTTTGGTTTACTTTCTGCCCCCTTGTTTCTCTTCCTGTCTCTCTAACTCCCCATCCTTTTCTTTATTTTGGGTTTTTTGCGTTGTCTGCACTGTGAAGTGGCCGTATCAAGTACCTCGATATGTATGAGATGCTGCTCCACATGTCCCCACCTTTAGGTTTGGGAAAGAAATGCCCTCCACGAATCGCCTACAAGGTAGCTCAACTTCACATGCCCCCCCACCTCCCCCCCGCTCGTACTGTCTTCCCATTGGCTTATTCTTCAGCCAATCTTTGTGCTCTTGCAGTGTTTCCCCTCGTTTTTTTGTTTAACTGTTTATTTTTTCTCCCCACGCTCTAATCTTTTTGGTGTAGTCCCTCCCCGTTCTCTTTTTATTCAAGAGTTCCCCTCCACTTCCTGTGTCATTTAGGGATGGTCACAGACTAATGATGAGTATGACTGCAGAACTTTAGTCCATTTAATGTTTAATTACAACCAAGGCTCATTGGAAATATGTGTCTGTGGCGACATTTCTGCACTTCTTGCATGTTTGCGACACTTTTAATGTGAAATGCCCAGTAGTGGCATTAAAAGTGTGTTCAGTTTTACCTGTGACAGACGATTGCGAATCTGGCAACGCTTTATTGCGTTGCTTGCTGTATGAATCACAGCAGTTAGAAAATGAAAATTCCCGTGAGTGGCACCACCTACACAAAATCTGCAAGTTCAATGCTGTTCCAGGTGACCTACCAAACAAGTTTACTATGTCAGAAAAGCCTTATGGAACTGGTTATTTGATGGAAATGTATTATTTTACAAATCATGTGCTATGATAAATGTATTTTGAGGTCATAACAGTATTGTGCAAAGAACCTCTTTATTAATCGTAATATTGAAAGTCTTTATTAATCGATAGTCTGCCACATAGTCATAATCTGTGTGAAAAGGAATAACACTTGGTGTTTTACTGCCTCTAGTGGTCATTTCAGCTGGAAACTGCTGTGAATTGTATGTATATTGGTACGTTTTTTTTTTTAATTTTGCAAAAATGTAGGTAGAGGCACGTATTTCCAATCAGCCTAGGTAGTTTCATTTCAATAATAAGAGAAACTTCTCAATTTTATCTATTGTCATACTTCATGTGTATAAAATTTGCCCCAAAAGTTGCATTGTGTAAGGGTTTGTGCACGACATTACAAAAATGATTTTCTGTACCAATCATATGCATTATAAATGTAAAATATTTTATGTAAACTCAATTTACATAAAAAAGTGGCCAATTGCTCTTTTTTGCGGGTTTCTGTGTCTTTGGGATTCACTTAAGGGCCCCAAATTTAGATCAAAAACCTCTTTTAGAGCCCTTATGTTGTGTTAGAATAGGAAAGGACCCCCTCTCACCCTTGTTTTCATGGAGCAGTGTGTGTGTAACTTAAGTTGCTTTCAATCATGAGAACTATGCACTTGACCTCTCTCTTCCTCTCTTGGCGGTCGTTCACTTATATTCTCCTTGTCTTGCTTGTGCTGTCTGTCTCTCATCCACTTGACCATTTCCTCTCTCTTTTTTCTTCTGTAGCCTTCTCTCTTTTTTCTCTCTCTCTGCAGTATGTGAGAATGTATGTCTGTATGTGAGACTGTCCATCTTTTTTTCATTCTGATATGTTTTTATTTTTATTTATGTGTTTTTTTGCACTGCTACTGCTAGTAGATGTATGCTCTCTTTGCTCAGGGGAGCTCAACTCTTCACAATGAATCACATATTGTACACCTTAACATCTCATGATACAACAGAGATGTCATGTTTAAAGGTGCACTCAGATATTTTCACCGTTAAGCATACAGAAATATATAGTACTTTAGAAAAATATGTTTAAAATGTTTTAGTTTACATGGGGTGGGTCACCTCATGAGAGCGGCCATTTTGAGATCACATGACCAGTCCAATAGTACTATTATTGGACACTTTTGCTCACAGAATAAATTATTAATGACTGACTACTAATAGAGCATTTCTACAAATGCATTGTTACTGAAATCTTTTAGTGATGCTACATCCACACCACTAGGTGTCAATATACAGTAAGTCCAAGCCCCCTTTTCCAGTGTAATATAAGCAAACAATTGAGTGCACCTTTAAAGATAAAGTGTGTAATTTTTGAGACTGTAGAGGCATCAAACCAAAATGACACAATTGACCTGCTTTTTTTACTATTTTTACAATGGTATTGTCAGAATGATCCAGTTGAAAGTTGCTGGTGTGTTTAGCATTATTTCAACCTCAAAAAGCCACAGCTGAAAAGCAGCTACTTGCTGAACTTTTTTATTGATTTAGTAACTCCCAGAGTCGAGCTCCCATTTTCTCTGAAACCCCTCATGGTTATGTGTACATGCTTTTCTTCACTCTCGAGTCGGTGTCGGTTTATCACCAGTGCACTTGGTTGCGAATCGTAGACTATAGCAGTGAATGTGAATGTTCGATTCTGTATGTTCCTATTCTCTATGTGAACAAAACTGTTTGTGTGCTTGAAACGCTAAGATTAGAACAACATTCTGCATTACTGAATTACCAAAAGGATCCAGTATATTTGTTGCTTGATTCATAGAATTTATGAATTGAATCAATAAAAGAATATGAAATAACCAAGTCCAATCTCAGACGCACACAAACTGTTTTGTTTGAGTTTTTGGGATGTTCTGGATGATGCTGATTTTGAGAAGTGTTTTTACCCCACTAATGAACCTCATGGCTCCCTCTAGCGGCTGGTGAAAATGAACATGCCCATTGCAGATGACAACAGTGTACACTTCACCTCTACCCTGATGGCTCTGATCCGCACTGCTCTGGAGATCAAACTGGCATCAGGTCAGTCTGGTGCCTATTTTATTGTCTAAATGATTGTGTAATTATTGGATGAATGTTTCACCTTCCCTCTCTTTTGAAAGAGTTTGGAGAGATTTACTCACTTATTCAGCGTGATTTGTTCTGTTGCTGCTGCTAGTGCCATTTCCACTTTTCAGAGCAGTGTGTGTGGGATGGTGTGTGTAGCATCTGTTGTGTCTCTCTGAATGCTTGGCACTGAATGGGTTTTTCTAGCTTCACTACATTCTCTCAAAGTAACTCCTCAGCAAAGCTACATTGATCCAAATTCACTGAACCTAAATAATTTCTTCTTTTTATTATTATTATCACATGAGATGAAAAGAGTTTTTCTAGCTTTACTAAATTCTCCCAAAGCAACTCTCAGCAAAACTAAGAGTTTTGCTTTGCAATCATTTATCTAAATTCACTGAACTCTGAAATAATTGATTGTTATTATTACAGGAGATAAAAAGCGTTTTTCTAGCAAAGCAACTCGTGTCATCTCAAACGAATATTTGTGATACATTGCTTTAAATTCACTGAATTTAAATAATTGATTAATGATAATGATGATGATGACAATATTACAGAAGATAAAAAATGTTGAGAGGTGAAGAGAATAAGAGAAATAATTGTAAACACCATAATAATTAGACAGAACTAATTTGTGTAATGGATATAGTCTTATTAGCCTAATGCCTTTATGTTCATGAATCTCTCCACAGGCATGGTGGCCCAACGTCTGTCAGACGCAGAACTGAAGAAGGAACTCGCAACGGTCTGGCCAAACCTGTCTCAGAAGACTATGGACCTGCTGGTCACCCCACACAAACGTAAACACATTATGAATCATCACCCACGAGATTCTTTCTTACTTATGCCACGAAAATACTCTCCACACTTGTATCCACGTATCACAAGACTAACACTGAGATAGAGGCACACACTTATGAATTATCTAAACACACCGTAATTTCACATCTGCACAGATCTCCAAACACAAGTAATCTCTAGTGGTCACCAGTAAAACTTCTAAACAACAATTGACTGAATTTCTAAACAACAATTGAAGAATTTGTCTTTTTTTGCAGCCAATGAGCTTACAGTGGGGAAGGTGTATGCGGCTCTTATGATCTTTGACTATTACAAGCAGAACAGAGCCAAAAGACTTCAGTTGCAGCAACAGCAACAGAGAGAACAGGCAGGACCTGGATCTCAGGTGATACATATTTACACTACTAGTAAAATAATATTAAATAATAATAATAATGTAAAATAAGTCATCAAACTATAATTAGAAACATTAGATTGAAAATCATATAATCTCTAAAATATTAAACAATTAAATCTTATCTAATATAAATATATATATATATTCTACATTCATTTCAAGTGTAAGGCTTTTGATCAAATGTTTTTTAAAGATCCAGAGGCCCTGTTTACACCTAGTATTTGGTCGATCGGATCACAAGTACAGGTGCTGGTCATATAATTAGAATATCATCAAAAAGTTGATTTATTTCACTAATTCCATTCAAAAAGTGAAACTTGTATATTATATTCATTCATTACACACAGACTGATATATTTAAAATGTTTATTTCTTTTAATTTTGATGATTATAACTGATAACTAAGGAAAATCCCAAATTCAGTATCTCAGAAAATTAGAATATTACTTGAGACCAATACAAAGAAAGGATTTTTAGAAATCTTGGCCAACTGAAAAGTATGAACATGAAAAGTATGAGCATGTACAGCACTCAATACTTAGTTGGGGCTCCTTTTGCCTGAATTACTGCAGCAATGTGGCGTGGCATGGAGTCGATCAGTCTGTGGCACTGCTCAGGTGTTATGAGAGCCCAAGTTGCTCTGATAGTGGCCTTCAGCTCTTCTGCATTGTTGGGTCTGGCATATCACATCTTCCTCTTCACATAGATTTTCTATGGGGTTAAGGTCAGGCGAGTTTGCTGGCCAATTAAGAACAGGGATACCATGGTCCTTAAACCAGGTACTGGTAGATTTGACACTGTGTGCAGGTGCCAAGTCCTGTTGGAAAATGAAATCTGCATCTCCATAAAGTTGGTCAGCAGCAGGAAGTGCTCTAAAACTTCCTGGTATACGGCTGCTTTGACCTTGGACCTCAAAAAAACAACAGTGGACCAACACCAGCAGATGACATGGCACCCCAAACCATCACTGACTGTGGAAACTATACACTGGACCACAAGAAACGTGGATTGTGTGCCTCTCCTCTCTTCCTTCAGACTCTGGGATTCTGATTTCCAAAGGAAATGCAAAATTTACTTTCATCAGAGAACATAAATTTGGACCACTCAGCAGTAGTCCAGTCCTTTTTGTCTTTAGCCCATGCGAGACACTTCTGACGCTGTCTGTTGTTCAAGAGTGGCTTGACACAAGGAATGCAACAGCTGAAACCCATGTCTTGCATACGTCTGTGCGTAGTGGTTCTTGAAGCACTGACTCCAGCTGCAGTCCACTCTTTGTGAATCTCCCCCACATTTTTGAATGGGTTTTGTTTCACAATCCTCTCCAGTGTGCGGTTATCTCTATTGCTTGTACACGTTTTTCTACCACATCTTTTCCTTCCCTTCGCCTCTCTATTAATGTGCTTGGACACAGAGCTCTGTGAACAGCCAGCCTCCTTTGCAATGAACTTTTGTGTCTTGCCCTCCTTGTGCAAGGTGTCAATGGTCGTCTTTTGGACAACTGTCAAGTCAGCAGTCTTCCCCATGATTGTGTAGCCTACAGAACTAGACTGAGAGACCATTTAAAGGCCTTTGCAGGTGTTTTGAGTTAATTACCTGATTAGAGTGTGGCACCAGGTGTCTTCAATATTGAACCTTTTCACAATATTCTAATTTTCTGAGATACTGAATTTGGGATTTTCCTTAGTTGTCAGTTATAATCATCAAAATTAAAAGAAATAAACATTTGAAATATATCAGTCTGTGTGTAATGAATGAATATAATATACAAGTTTCACTTTTTGTATGGAATTAGTGAAATAAATCAACTTTTTGATGATATTCTAATTATATGACCAGCACCTGTAGATGAGGGAGACATTCCTGTTTACACCTGGTGTTTTAATATGTTTCTTTTGTTCCTCTTTCAACCACTTCTGTCCTTATTTTTTTTGACGGGACCGTCTATGGTCAGGTAAATGTAAGGTTTTTTCAGATCTTTCGATCTAATGAACAAATTAAGCTCATGCAATTTACATATGAATGCGACCGGAGATTCTGCTCTGACAGCCGCAAGTTTTTCGTCTTCAGACAAACTCTGGATCTTCAACCGACAAAGTTAAAACTGAGTCTGGCTAGCACGCTACCCATAATGTTTATGCATTAGGTCAGTAGGCGGAGAGTTGGCGATATTTTGTTTCTGTTTCAGCGCATTCGATCACATGAGTGTTTACACTATAAGCAATGTGGTCAAATGCGTTTTCAACTACCTCTGGAAGTGGTCGAAAGTGGACAAGCTCAAAAAGTTTTAGACCCCGTTTACACCTGTATTTAGCATCGTCCACTTGTGATCCGATCGACCAAAACTTATCTTAATACCAGGTCTAAACAGGGCTTGAGAAACATAAATTTAAGACTGTCTAATCATCAAATGTTTTTATCAGTTTTATCACTTTTCAGTTTTATGTATAACAATGTGTTTTGATTCTCTCTGTTTGAAGAATAAAGTCAGTGCTCTCTTAGAGCCCATTCTCCCACTAACTCACATGCAAGACCAGGCCATGAACAGTGTAGATTTGGCCTCAGAGTTTCAAGCTCAGACAAGACCCAGCTCCACCACGCTCAATAACGGACGCACGCAGTGAGCATACAATCCCTAGTGCATGCACATACAGTACACACTTGGATTAACCTGTTTGCCATGACGTGTATCTACACTAATATATTCTTTCCTCTGTCAAATTCCATGCCCAGTCTTGACAACCCTATTAAAGGATCTTCATCCTGGGCCTCAGAGAAGTCAAAGGAGGTCCAACGGTCTAAACGAAGGCCAATGTCCAGAGGTCAATCAGAGGATGCCTCAAATGCAAACACTGCCCAGGTGCTGTAAATAACAACATTGACTCTCTCTGACACAGTGTCTTTCTTTGATGCGTATTCAATCCTTTGTTGTGTGCATGTAATAGGAGTCAGTAGAAATGAGAAAGATGGAGAACAGTGCCAACACAGCGACCTCTGGTGGCCTTGAGGGCCAAGGACGTGCGGTATCCATGCCAAAACTAAATGCAGAGATGCAGGTATTCATTCGGGTGAAGGTTTTGAAGTCAAACCTCTCTCTTGCTTAAAATCCTATACATATGCAAATAAGCGTTAAATGACGTGTCATTAAATGGAATCTGGTTCTTGTATATGGTTTAATATGCTTCAGGGAAACAATACAATTAGTCATTGATAGGTTGCCAGAGCTGTGCCCTGGATCTTTTTTTTTTTTTTTTTTGGCTTGTTCTGGCTAAGAGGAAGTGAACTGTCAGATTAAGTAGACTCTCAAGAAAGAGGTTGAGATTACTTTTTGGTTAGGTTGAGATGGATTTAAAAAACTATCTTGATTTGAATACTGGATGGCATTGTTTTTATTTTAAATGTAATTTGCACAGAACCGGCTAAAAGGATAATGGATTTTACTAATGGGTTGTATTGTTTTGGGATCTCAACATTCAGTTTGCTTAATGTTATAGTATGTCAGGACAACAGCATCATTGGAAAAATAAATCTAAAATCATTCATTCAGTATGAAATTCACATTCCATTTGGACTCTGCTAAAGACAATCCGTCCATTAAAACTCATCAGGATATTCCTGCTATCAAATCACACCTAACCCACACCTCTCCAGTGCTAATGGGCTTCTCAGGCTCACTGAGTGCCTTTATTTTACTCCCAAATTTGATTCCCATCCAAAACCAAATCTCTTTAAAGTGCTGGACTAACCGATAAGAGACATTAGATGCTGAATGTAACGTTTCAGCACCTGCTAATATGGCCAAATCCCTCTGATTTCTGCGGGGGAAATCCCTTCTCCAATGGCACTCAGCCATGTCCAGTCCTTCTGCTCGACGGATGAAAAGAGCCAAATAACAGCCTCAAACACAGATTTGTTTAAACCACAACCAAGAAACTCTGCAAAACTATTATATGTGGATGATCTGCAAAAACATTATGATTGACAAGTGTGTCTTAAGGAATGACGTGTGTTTGTCATGGATGGATAAAAGAGGATGGATGATAAACGATGATATAGATTCCCAAAGGCAAGCTAAGCTTAGGTTGCTTCAAATAAAATAAATCAGTGCATGAAAATAACACAAACCATTTCTTAAGCATTCAGAACAATATTTTTTACAAATGTGGGTTTTCATTGTTGTTTTATTCAAAGTGTTAAAGGTCAAGTATGTACTGCAGGAGTGAGTTCTAAAACTCTAAAACAAGTTAGCATATTTACACTACAGTTTCCACCATTCCAAAGTCAATAGGTTTTTGAAGATATTTTCATGTTTTGTTCTGCAACATATTAGTAATACCTCACTCATGATTTTTTAAACTACAGTACATGTCTTGAAAAAGTTGCTTAGTGGTGGTGACACTGAATTCAGACTGCTTGTTTATAGCCTAACTTTTTACTTCTGACAATTGTATGTAGGCATCAAAATTAATAGAAGTTGTTCACTTGTGAAGATTATCTTGATGGAAAAAAACATGGTAGAATCTTAAACTTTGAAAAATTGTTGGAAGATGCTAACTTTTTGATTGGCCTAAAAATTTCTGTGCCACTAGTGTCACTAAATATTGCAAACATATTGATTATTTCCAAACATATATATGTATACTGGTGCAAAAATGGCACACTTCACCTTTAAGTGACTAAAACGAGCGACTTATTAGAACAGAACTGAGAAAATGGACATGATTTAATGTGTTTCTTTACAGTCTATTTTCATGCAAGATATTTTTTTCTCTTTTTTTCATGTCTTCTCTGCTCTTGGGCTCCATTTTGTTCTCTGACGTGCTTCATCAGAGGAGTCAATCCCGTCATTCTCCTGGGACTTTACTGGAAGTATGATCAACTTTAAAATATTCAGTTTAATAGGAATATAATTTAGACTTAAGCAAGTTTTGAGATAAGAATCCAAGGTGATCTGTTTGTCTTCAGTGTCAGTAGGAATCTGAAGATTAGCAGCCTATTGTAATGCAAAACATGAAATCAAAGTAAGTCTAGTACTGTGACTCAAGAGTCAGTGACCTTTGATCATTTCAGACAGATTAAGAGGCACACCTGTGGGAGCATAAATTGAGGGTCTAAGCCCAAAATGAGTGTTTCCTCAAATGGGATTAGCTCAGCTGCTACAGATGTTACACTGCCTCTGATACTTTGATACTATAATGATCCCTTACTTCCATACTGCAGTTTGGAGTTCATCCTTGTTTTGATGCATCTGAGATAAAATGGAGGTTTAGCGTACAAGACGATGTTATTATAGGCAATTTCAGTACAACATTCCTTGTAATATTCCAAGATAACAATGTCCGAAAGAATTCATCTGACTTCATCTAACCACCACCGTGTTGTCTTTCTCAGTCCATTCCCGATTCCCCTATGAGACGCTCCGCATCCACTTTTGCACCACAGCGCCCTCAGGAGGTGAATCTGAATGACTACATTTTGGAAAAACCAGTTCAAGAACGACATCATCACCATCACCATCATCATCGGTGCCATCATCGCAGGGAAAGAGACAAGAAACAGAGATCTCTAGACAGGTCGCCTACTGGCCAGCACAAAGCTACAGGTAAATACACTTCCATTGCAATTAGATAAAAAGTAGTAGTAGTAGTAAAAAATCAACTCAAAATGTAGCTGCATGAAGCAAAGCTACACCATTTTTTCATCTACAAATTTTTTTATTGCTTTTGTTCAATTGATCTTAATCCCAGACAGGATTTGGTTGTGTTGTGGATCGGTGAAGTGCAGAAGCAGGGCCTGGTGTGAGACCGTCCGGCCGCAGCTGGCCTCTATTAGCCAGATAAAAGGGGCTGACAGACATGCAGGCCCATGACCTGCTAATTTATGGTTACCTCTCAGCAGGCCAATTGAGAACAGGGAAGAAAAATTCAGAGACAGTCAGGTTTTCGACTGGAGTCTGTTGAAGAATGTGAAATCCAGAGGAAAGGGGAGACTGTGAATGATAGATCTGCCACAGCAGGACTCAATAGCTCAAGAAATCCTGTTGTTTTGTTTTATTTTCCCTATAATTTTCTTTAAAAAATCCACAGGGGGTCAAAAAATCCTGACCTTTTCTTAAGTTCAGCGAAAACAATTGTACATTAATTAAAAATAAGAGCACTTTTTTCTCAGTTGTTAAAAGAGAAGTATTTTAGCTCTCACTAAGTTGTTTTTTTTTTTTTTTTAAGAAAACATGAGTAGATATTGCAGTGTGTTTTGATTTCCACAAAACATTTTATCAATATTTATTTTGATTTGATTTGTTAAATATATCTAAATATCTAGCCTGAGAAGCAAAATTATGATATTAAGACTTATTTTCAGACAAAATTAATTTTTTTCTTACCTCACTTGGCAAAAACAATATTTAAGCATAAATCATAGTGAATTTGATGGTAAAAAAAAAAAAGTTATATATATATATATATATATATATATATATATATATATATATATATATATATATATATATATATATATATATATATATATATATATATATAATTTCTTAATATCTTAAACAATTTTACTTATCAAGTAAATTGATATTATTTTAATGATATTTAGATTAAAATACAAATTAAGACAACTTTGTTGTAGATACATTTTCTTAAATAGTTTTTTTTACTGTATCTAAAAACCTTCAAAAGAAGATGAATTTACTTGAAAGCAAATTTGTGTGAGATAGTAAGATTTTAATAATTATTTTGACCTTTTTTTTACCCCAGTAAATACTGTATATCAAAATTTCTAACATGAGAAGCAAAATTATGGTATTAAGACCAGAGAATATATCCTTGAATTAAGTGTGTTTTTCAGACCTCATTTGGCAAATAATATTTTATAATGAATTTTGTAGTAAAAACAACAATAAAAACTAATTAAATGTAAAAAAAAAAAAAAAAAAATAATAATAATAAAAACATCTTACACACTTTTGCACAAATGTTATATTGTTTAGATATTAGAAGTACTGATTAAGTAGTGCATGCCTTTCTTTCCCTCATATTTTTGGTTGGTTCTCAGGCACAGCAGCTGACCCTGTAGAGGAGAGGCCACATGACCGGGGTCGTTCCCATGAGAGGAAGCACCATTCGTCTTCGGCAGAAAAGCAGCGGTATTACTCATGTGATCGCTATGGCAGTCGGGAACACTGTCCCAGCAAGTCTGCCGTGGCAAGCTGTGCCACCTCGCCCAGTGAGGCCCCTGAGGCCAATCTCAACAAGCAGGTGGGACGGGGGGTGTCGAGACAGGACATATGTTAAAAGGAAAGGTTGGGTCAGTGGTTATAGACTGGGGAATGATCAGGGTATAAATGAAAGGATCTGATGAGTGAGATCAAGTCAAAGACATCTTAGGGATTTAAAACAAGGTACAAATTAAATAATAATGAAGGCTGAAATCTGTGGTAAGTGCTGAGATGCATTATACAGTAATGAAGATAATATACCAAGTTAAACACAAGTTAAGCTCTATGGACAGCATCTGTGTCCCTCAATATAGAAAAACAAACAAAAAGTAATTGTACAGTTGTACACTTAGAGTGGAAGCCAATGGGGCAAGAGATTTTAAAACAAACACTGTTTTGAAACACAAGTTTTCAAGACTTAAATATTGTACACAATAACATAGGACAAATATGGTAAAAAGGCTTACCAAACTTATCTGAATTGAACGCTTTAAACTCCTGTTAAAACCTTATAATCTGACTTTATAACCTTATAACCTGACCTTATAATCTGGTATTTTTACACGATGCGTGCAAGAAAACCAGAAAAAAGGGTGACATAGATTTTTGCAAAGAACTGGCGCAAATTTCCACTCATAACTAGAATATTATCCACAAAGTAGAAGATCTGGTCAGTACTGCCTAAGTATTTCTGCTAAAATCTTATGTGAGTTTCTGGTTTAGGATTCTCTCAAACTTTGTTAGTAACAAACTCGTTTTGTTATATTAATAATGGGTGATCACAACTAATTATATTATATAATAATATAGTATATTTTATATATTATTAATTATAGTAAACCTTTCATCATGCCTTTTAATTGCATTAATGGTAAAGTGTGTATTGTTTTTACAGACTGAGGGACAAGTTTAATTATTGTCTGTAGAAGTAGAGCTCAACTTGTATTGAAGCTGGAAAATTCCTTTAAGGCATCCACCTTATTTTTCAATGAAGAAGTAAGCTATTTCCTGTGAATGTGCAAGACTTACGATTTATTAGCTGCTCTAATTAGAAGAGTAACAAAGTGCAGTAAATGGTGAAACTATTTGCGACACTAACCAGTGTGTTTATGATTATAATAATAAATCAAAATAATTTGATAAATACCAGTCTGCAACATCAAGCAGGATAACATACTGTTTTTGAGCAGCTAAAAAAGGGTATGTGCTGCACCCACTATTAAAAACAAGGTGGATAGTGAGTATTGGACTGATAAATGAGCTAGTCGGTTACTTAAAAATTATCTTTGGTCAATTAGCTTTTATACTGAATTTTTTTATTGTTTTTCTTGTCTAATGACAACTAATTTGTCTGAAGTTAATTTTTTTAACGTCATATTAAAGGGTTAGTTCACCCAAAAATGAAATTTCTGTCATTAAGTACTCACCCTCATGTCTCCCAAACCCGTAAGACCTTTCAGAACACAAATTAAGATATTTTTGATGAAATCCAAGGGTTTCTGATGCACACCTAGGCAGCAACATCATTGCAGCTTTTGAGGTCCAGAAAGGTATTAAAGACATTGTTAAAATAGTCCATGTGACTACAGTGGTTCAACCTTAATGTTATGAAGCGATGAGAATACTTTTTGTGCGCAAAAACAAAAACAAAAATAATGACTTTATTTAACAATTTGAACTGTTGCCATACACAGTTGACTGCATATGACAACAGTGTCATACGTGTTCTATGTCAGAACGCGACTCATTATTGGCCGACTCCAGCGTCAGAACCATAGGCGCCAATCCCGTGGGTGCTCGGGGGCTAGAGCACCCACGGAAATGGTCGAGCACCCACGGAAAAATATGAGATATTCTCCATTGATTTTAACCAATAGAAAATCAATTGCAGCTTTCAGACACGATCTTCACCCTTTTTATAATTTATTTACGGCCGTTTCTATGGCGATATTTTAATGGCAAACGTCGTGAGCGCATCCAAGTGATGCGAGTGTGCACATATGGCTCTAGATCAGGTACATGCGCGCGCTCAAACTCAAACTTTCTTTGCACCAGATATCAGCGAGAGCATGAGAGTCATGAGTGACTCGTGTACATACATGCGCGTCAATCTATCGCGATTCGCTACTCTTCTTTCCAGCAAAGTCACTATCAAAATGCGCACAAATTTGTCCCTGTTATTGATATACAATCATAAAAACACTTCTTTGATCTTAATGAGAAAAAAAAAAAAAAAAAACTATGCGAGGGCGGATTCAAACCGATGATAATCAGAGCACAATTGAATCTGACTCTGTTAACAATAATTCTACCACGAGACCAATGGGGAACACTGAAACCAGGTGCGGATTTGTCTAAAATATAATAGTAGTACGATAGTAATATTGTAATGTAGCTGTAAGGATGAAACTGTAACATTTATATATATTAAAAAAAAAAGGGGGGGGGGGGTTGTTACTGGGCACCCACCGGCAGAAACATAAATCGGCGCCTATGGTCAGAACAACGTGAACAGCGTCAGCCAATACTGAGCCAGCTCGTCGCTTCATAACATTGAGGTTAAACCACTGCAGTCACATGGACTATTTTAACGTCTTTAATACCTTTCTGGACCTCAAAAGTGTAACGACGTTGCTGCCTATGTGTGGTTCAGATACCCTCGGATTTCATCAAAATATTTTAATTTGTGTTACGAAGATGAACGAAGGTCTTAAGGGTTTGGGACGACATGAGGGTGAGTAATTAATGACAGAAATGTAATTTTTGGGTGAACTATCCCTTTTAGAACTACAGTCTCACTTTAGGAATTTCAGCTTTGTAAAGTCAGTTTGGCCGTTATACTGTATATGTTTTCGATGTTGAAGCGGAGAATGAGGCTATACGGTCAGACTCCTCTGCACAGGCTGCTGTTGGATTGGAAAGCTCTCAGGGCACCAATCACACAGCGTGTTAGAAGAGCTGCTGTGAAACACTAACCATTCCTACTCAAGCTATGAAGATAATGAGATATTGTAGGATTTTTTTTTCCTATAAAGTGTTTTACATTTTGTGATATAAACCTCATAAATGACAACGTAATTTTCTCTTCTCTTCGGCTGTAGTGCATCCACTCATAGGCTTTCACTTCTCTTTCTATTCTTCTTCCACACCATTTCTGTGCATTTGTCGGTCTTTTCTTTCTTTGTCTCCACTGTCATCTTCACTCTCTCCTTTCGTTTTGTCTTTTATTTTTGTCCTGTTCATCTTCCATCTTTTTCTGCTGTCTTGTCCAACATATTACTTTTCCTTTCTTTCCGTCCGTCCTTCCCTCCTTCCTCCTTTGGCTCCTGGTCCCTGTCTAACCTTTTGGGCATTTCCCCCTCATCATTTTATTGTTTTGATTTGCCTGTTTAATTTTCATCTAGGGCAGTGGGTGGGCTAAGGGGAGCCCGGTGTTGTTGACCTCAGGGGCGAGCACTCCAAGCCGTGGGCGCAGACAGCTGCCCCAGACCCCCCTTACTCCTCGTCCCTCCGTGGCCTACAGGACTGCCAACTCTTCCCCTGTGCACTTTCTGGGCACACAGATGGGCTTGCTTCCCCCAAGTCCCGGCAGGCTGAGCCGCGGTCTGTCCGAGCACAACGCCCTATTATACAGCGGCTCCATCTCTAGCTCGCCGACCCCCGTCAGTCGCATTAACTCAGAACCCTTCTTGGGCCCCCCGGACCACCCTGCCGGCCTCCAGCCCGAAGCCTACTCTGTCTTCCAAGAGGATCCAAGCCCTCAGACGGGCCGTTCTGCCCGGACAGTAGGGATGCCGATCGTGACGATTCCCCCACCTCCCCAACAGCTGTTCCGCGGGGTTCCCAACGGATTCCACTTCACTACGGGCCCCGGAACCAGCAGAGGACGGGCACGGCAGTACTACCGAGAGGCAGAGGTGGACGACTGGTGCTAGCATGGCTTTTATTTACACAATACATATAGTTGATGTTTTTGTTTTCAAATCATGATGAGTTTTATCATCTCTTATTTTGCAGGTGGTGTTAAATGCAGTAATACTTGTATTTGTTTTTCAATATCCAGGGGATAAAGCATAAACATACGCTTACAAAGTAGCAGATGTGAGATAAAGTCACCAATCCACCCGACTTTGATGTATTGCTGTCAGGCTAAATAGTTTGTGGGCGTGGTCTCTTTACAAACACATGAGATTGACAGTTGATGTGAAAACACATGGTCTTTCTTCTAATCTTTGCCTTTCTAAGGGCAACAGATGCCAAAACATGCTTGTGTAACCTGGGAAAAGAGTGACCCACTGCTACAAATGTAGACCGCAATGGGCCTCTGGCCAGTTTCCTTCAAAGCAAGCCTCTGAGATGCACTCTAAATGCAAATATTCCCTTGAAAATGTTACCCCTTAGCATTATAGGTGTAGCTTTTATGGAGAGAAACCTTTACAGAAGTGGCTGAAAATGCAAGCAACAATGTTTTTTTCTTTTCTTTACAAAATGCACAATAGCAGTGCCCCCTATCGCCATCTAAGAGAATTACATGTTATTTCACACTGTTGCGAAAAGCAGATTGTTCGTTATGCTGCTGATAACCATTCCTCGCACATATCGTTGTGTGAAACCTTTGACAACCATAATGTACTTTGTTTTATATCAAATTGTACATATTTTATCTATTCATTATGTGCTTTTTGTATTGTAAAGACGAACGGTTTTACTTAAATCGCTTACGGCTTCACCATACTGTCAGGTCTACCGATTCTTCTTGACTGCTCCAGATGTTATTTACAAAGTGCCTAACCTTTTGAATATATTGTAGTAGTGATGCAACCTCAGCTTTTTTAATGCATCAACACTTAATAGAGTGAACTGAACAAGCTCTAAGGGTTAAAAGGAACTACAAGGTGTTACGATCGCAGGCCTTAATTCAGAAGCATAGACACAGTACCTTTGAATTCACATTAGGTTTTTGAATGGAAATTACAGTATGATTGTTTGCTTTTTTAAATTCTTGTCTCCTTTTTTGTACAATTTTAGTACTATATGGAATATTGAAAATTCCATTACCAAAAGCATATATTAGTATGGAGTAACTATTAAACAAAACTGCAGTAGTTGTGTATTTGTCCTGACGGGGACTTTATAACCACAGTTATAAAATTGCATGTTAAAAAAAGTCTTCAATTCTTGATTGACCATGGTTATGAAACCAATATTTACGGTGTATATTTCCTGTCCTGATGAAGATGCTCAGACTGCATTGCTATTTGCCTTCTCTTTTACGGTTAAATGCGAGGAATGAGAACCAATGAACTGTCACAAAGAAATGAGCTTTGCTCATGTAGCAGATTTCCCGATGTGAGCGCGTTGTGTTGTGTTGCGTTGAGTCGGGGTCCTGGCACCGGTACAGTAGGCTGATCTGTGTTAAGGTTAAACTTTCCCCCTCATGGCACTCCTCCAAGCAACCCCAGACACATATACACACTCACAGCTTTCATTTTGCCGCTGTTCCCCAGCTGCTGGCTGTATAGAAATATGGCCGACTCCTTTTATCACATCGGTAACATGAGAGGAATATTTAGCCACCTGAATGCCGAGGGTGTGGCGGTCTGAAAGAACAGAAAAAACCTCTGTATTGAGATACTATATGGTCCAGGATCATTTCATGCGTTCCGCATCAACATACATGAGTACATTAGATGCTTAGAGAATTGTTTGGCTAATCAGGTGATTCTTGGCCACTGATGTGTCAGGAATTTTGCTGACAGTGAATGTTCTTTCCTTTTTCTTTTTTTAAACATATATTTTCTTTACGTAGGGCTATGCAACGAGATGACACTTTGAAAAATATACTTCATTCATTTTGTAGCTTTACCTGCTGGGAAATCCAGATTCAGGCTTTAGCATGATAGTGACCAAATCTTTTTTTTTTTTTTTTTTTTTTTATAAAAAAAACATCAAAAATGTATGAAAAAGTATATTTTAGAATGCATAAAGGCACAATGATTAAAAAGCAGAAATCAGCAAAAAAAAAAAAAAAATATATATATATATATATATATTAACAAAAAATTGCAAGTTTCTGTATGTGCATGCATCAGAGATGTCCAGTTCGTCAGGGGAAAAAAGAAAAATGTTGTTTCAAATCTACAGTCTGAACAACTGCTATTTTTCTACATACTCTGTGAGACTGAGGTTAAAGGATGTGCTGACATTTTGCTGATATTGTTATGAGTTGTTGCATTGTTCATGTGTAACTATAGAACAAATCTTTGCACTCCCAGCACATCCATCGATGTCCTTCGGCTTGTTGCCATAGTGGATCAAGACTGTGCTTCAATCGAAAAACCCATTTCTTCAGCTTCTCTATGATTTGGAAAAACATCATATCCATCTACCAAACCTTTCATAATTTATTGCCAAAATCTGAAATACTCTTTTCCCCTGTACATCAACGAAGCTTAAATATGGCTGTTTCCAGAAAGATTAATGTTTGCATGGTCTTAAAATGTATGTGCATGTTGAAATACCCATGGTTTATCTTCGTACTTTTTGATACAATGTATTCATTTTTGGTTTGATTTTTTAAATGACCTTTGATATGAATTAGGGGATTTGTTGAAATAAAAAATTAATTGTTGAAACATTTATAAATAATGGAAACAGTATTGAACTATGTTGACAGCTCCGTCCATGCATAAGAGCTGGGACATCCTTTATTTGAATTCTGCTGTTGACTAGTTTGTTGCCTGATTTCTGTTCCATGGCCAGACTTTGAAATCTGCAGTTGTTTCTACAATAACATTTTGTATGAATCTAAGTCCTTGAATTAAAAAAAAAAAATGAACTCAAATGATACAGATTTGTGGTTTATTAGATAAGTCCTGGAAATCTGCATGTTACATTTTAACTACACGCATATCGATTACTTTCTAAAGGGGCAAAATACTGTATATGATATCTGCAGCAGCACAATGTATTTTACTTTTGATTGATGATGCTACAGATTGATCAAAGCATGAAACTGTACAGGAGTAGCAAGGTGAATCAAGGTTCCACCTGTCTGGAGGTTTTCTGGGATCTCATTGGCTGGATCGTGTAATGTAGGCGGGGTTTAAATTTGGATGATTGGGAAGAGTGCATTTGCAGAGCAAGACTTCTAGAAGTAGACTGATAACAGATATCACGCTCAGTACTTCTGTAAACTTTCCAACACCAACACATAAGCTTTTAGGCTATAATTTATTTGAATGATTTTCCCCTCTCAACATTTCCATCATCTTACCAGCACTGGAAGAACACTGGTTTCCAAAGATGTGGTTCATTTTATCAATGTGTGCGCTGGTTAAAGCTTTTCACTCAGACTTCTCTGAAACAGGATCTGGTGCTCCGGACTCAGGTAAGAACAGAGCGGAAACACTTCACCTGCCGTCGCTTGCGTGTAGTAGTGTAAACAAAACATGTAGCATTCAGTTTTCATATTACATAACTATTTTAATATAATTTTAAATTAGGTTAAAGTGCATTTACCTCACTAACTGACACACTTTACTTTTTATTATCTAACTGACAACCTAAAATTAACGTCCATGTGGTTAAGAACCGGACTTCTGTTAATTCGTGGAGTTTTACGACTGAAATCATACTCTCATAATGCAAAAGATGCTCTTATAAGAGACCCAATCGGTTTTTGCATGGTTTATTGATATTTCTGATCATTTCAATATAATATTTTAACTTTTTGGATTTACCAGTGCAGTTGTGTGTTGTAGTACTGTCCACATTATCCCGAGGGGGCGATGTAGTAACGCTTATAAATCTATTCTCTAATTGTATATTAATTTTTATGTCGTGTTGAAGCTAAATCAGTTGGTATTAAAAGATTTAACCATTACACAGTAAAGTATTTCAGACGAAGATGAATTCTATGTTGATGGTAAAGCTCATGGCATGACTGTCCTGTCAACAGCTGTTGAACATATTTCTTAGTGAAAAGCCATATAACCACATTATTTTTTTCCTTTCTTTTTTCTTTTCTTTTCTTCTTTTTTTTTTTTTTTTTTTTTTAAATACATTTTTCCAGAAATCTGTTCCACAGTCTTATACCAGCACCATGCCACAATTTGTGCTTAAAAGCATCCATATGTGAAAGGAATCTGATTTGGTTTTTCTAATTGAGCTTATGTTACAACTGTTTCTCATGGGCCCTTTTTCAGGCACCTGTCTTCTCGGTGGTTGGAGAATACTGCGTATAATCTGGGGATTATTAGAGGGGGTCTGCAGAACCCATTATGTGATCAGTGCAGTAACATGTGCCATTCATGAGTCTGTGTTCATTTATCTATTGAATGTTTTGATTTTCATTCACTAGGCCTCATAAAATTTAGTCACAGCGCCTCTATCACCATCAACACCTGCAACATTTTCAAATTCAGACAGGTACATTAGGTCCATACAGATACAGGATATTTATTTAAGCCCTGAGTTACATAATTGAAGAGATCAGAGATGATTGAGAATGATCAGGCCTCTGTATTATTATTATTATTACTATTATTATTATTATTATTTTATTTTTTTTCCACTTGAAATTTGGAGCACATTTTGCTTTTATTTGGCCATGTGTGCTACTTTGATCATGTCTAACTTTCAAAATGTGCAGATGTCTTTTTAAAAGCCCGGTCTGATCGTTATCTTGTCTATAGGCAGATAATATTGTATCTTGTCATTTTATGACTTTCTGGCAAGGATTTTCAACAGGAGGTCAATTACTGTTTGATCTCAAATGATGAAAAGGTAATGTATTGTATATATTTACACAATATGTCCAATTTGTACAACATGTTGAACTTCAATCAAAGCTGAATAAGTTCAAATAAATATTTAATTCCCTCTCATGTTAAAATAAAAATGTCATGTGAAAAGTTTGGGGTCAATAAGGTTAATTATTTTAAGTCTCATGCTCACCAAGACTGCATTTATCTAATCAAAAATACAGTTAGAAATAGAAATATTATTACATATTCTAATATTCTATTTTTAATATATTTTAAAATGCAATTTATTCCTGTAATGGCAAAGTTGAATTTTCAGCAGTCATTACTCCAGTTCTTAGTGTCACATGATCCTTCAGAAATCATTCTAATATGCTTATATCATATCTTATTATTATCAATGTTGAAAACAGTTTTGCGTCTTATTATTTTTGTCGAAAATGTGGTGATATTTTTTTCAGAATTATTTTAATACACTCTAAAAAAACTGTAAAAAAAAAAACGAAACAAATTTACACAGTAAAATACCGTTTTCCATTGAAACAGTAATATATATCGTAAAACGATGCGTTCTGGGTAATATTATTTGTCGTTTTCGAGAAAGCAACCTATAGGCTACTTTCTTGAAAACGACAAATATTACCCAGAGTGCACTGTTTTTACAGTATATTACTTCTGTATATTACAATGCATTCTGTATATTACAGTGCATTCAGGGAAATATTATTTGTCGTTTTTCAAGAAAGTAGCCTATAGGCCTCTTTTCTTAAAACGACAAATATTGCCCAGAATGCGCTGTTTTTTTATATATTACTGTTTCAATGGAAAACGGTATTTTACTGTGTAAAAGTTTCATTTTTTTAAGTTATTTTTTAGTGTGTAGAAAGTTCAAGAATAGTATTGATTTGAAATAGAAATCGTATGTAATGTTCTAAATGTATTTACTATCATTCTTGATCCATTTAATGCGTCCTTGCTGAATATCTGACCCCAAATTTTGAATGGTGGTGGACATGTATGTAGTTGCCAGTTGAACCTGTGGTGCGACACGTTATACTCCATCTAAAATTATTAGACAAACAACCATAGAGTAGAGAAACAGGTCATATTGTTCCAAACACATTTTTCCCCCCTTAGCCAAGCATGTCCTTACTCCATCATTACAGTGAGAACATCAGCTGTGTGCATGATGTCACAGTGTTAATAGATGGATTGGCTGTCACATGCGAGGTTATGGTCTGTTTGCTCTGAACACAGTGCTTCTTTCTTTTCATTTTGACTGTAAATCAAAGCTCTGGTGAGTCTGTCTATGTGAGGTGGCTTCAGGCAAGGAGCCATAGTAGCATATATAATTAATGTTGTCCCTGATTGATAACCATGCCTTTGGTGAGCAGCCAGGGTGAAACAACCCCCCTAAACCTTACTGATTATTTGTCTGAAGGCTGTACCATTACTGTACTGTAAGGACATTGCAGGCTGGCTGTCTGGGCTGCAGCCATGGAGACTAGACCTACAGTGTTACTCTTATCACATCACATCAGTAGCCAAGAAGTAGAGAGCTGAATCTGTGCTTTTATAGTAAAATGTGCACATGATTTCACTTAGCTATGTTTTTAAGAGATTTCTGGATTTTATCACTGTAAATGCTAAGAAACGTTTCCATTATACATTATGGAAGTAGAGGTTCAGATTTGTATAGATTTGCAGCACTCCGAGTTCTTTCTTTCTTTCTTTCTTTCTTTCTTTCTTTCTTTCTAATAAAAGTAATAAAAACATAACAGTTCATTATGTAAGGTCTTTTTACGCCACTGAAAACATAGTTATGTATATTATATTGCATTTTTGTCAATAGATTATCCTAAATATTACACACTGGACCTTTAAAAGATTGCGATCTCTGTTCAAAAACCCTTGCGATCTCATTCCTAAATGACAACGATTTGCTTGTCTATTATTAAACCTCTGCCAAAATCCCAGCTAAACATTCAAATCTGCGTCTGTGTGCTGCTGCCGACCCAGAGAGAACAATTGTCTTGAAACAGCTTCACGGTCTATTCAAACACACAGTGTTTTGTGTTACCAGTATTTATATTATCACAGAACTAGTGGGATAAAAGTTTATAGTTTGGATATAAACACTGATGTCTACGTTAGCGATCAAATAGAGCAAATAAAAGTAACACGGCACTTCAACTAATGATTGTATTGATTACATCAGGTGGTGATAAGTAACTGTTAAAAAATGGATTTGTCATTGAATCATTTATTTAAGAGGTAAACAAACAAACAAACAAACAAAAAAACACTGATTCATCTAGTAATGAAACAAGTGAAGTAGGCTTTTTATAAGCAAGCAAGCCATTGAATCATTCATTCAAATAGATTTAAAGGTGCCGTAGAATGTCTTTTCAAAAGATGTAATATAAGTCTAAGGTGTCCCCTGAATGTGTCTGTGAAGTTTCAGCTCAAAATACCCCATAGATTTTTTTTTAATTAATTTTTTTAACTGCCTATTTTGGGGCATCATTAACTATGCATTGATTCAGGCTGCGCGGCCCCTTTAAATCTCTCGCTCCCTGCCCTCCCAAGCTCTCGACTATAAGTGCAGTTATACAGTGCATAAAGAAAGTTCACACAGCTAATATAACCCTCAAATGGATCTTTACAAGATGTTCGTCATTCATGCTGCATGCATGCATCAATTCCTGTGAGTATAGTATTTATTTGGATGTTTACATTTGATTCTGAATGAGTTTGAGGTTATATGCTCTGTGGCTAAAGGGCTAATGCTACACTGTTGGAGAGATTTATAAAGAATGAAGTTGTGTTTATGAATTATACAGACTGCAAGTGTTTAAAAATGAAAATAGCGACGGCTCTCTTGTCTCCGTGAATACAGTAATAAACAATGGTAACTTTAACCACATTTAACAGTACATTAGCAACATGCTAACGAAACATTTAGAAGACAATTTACAAATATCACTAAAAATATCATGTAATCATGGATCATGTCAGTTATTATTGCTCCATCTGCCATTTTTCGCTATTGTCCTTGCTTGTTTACCTAGTCTGATGATTCAGCTGTGCACAGATCCAGACGTTAATACTGGCTGCCCTTGTGTAATGCCTTGAACATAGGCTGGCATATGCAAATATTGGGGTCATACATATTAATGATCCCGACTGTTACATAACAGTCAGTGTTATGTTGAGATTCGTCTGTTTTCCAGAGGTCTTTTAAACAAATGAGATTTATATAAGAAGGAGGAAGCAATGGAGTTTGAAACTCAATGTATGTCATTTCCATGTACTGATCTCTTGTTGTTCAACTATGCCGAGGTAAATTCAATTTTTGATTCTAGGGCACCTTTAAAAAAAAAATTCATTCAGATTGGTTAAACATTTTAAATAGACTGCAGCAATTAACATTTTGTCAGAACCTCTAGTAAATTACGTGTAATTTTGTTTAGTAGTTTGTTCAGAATTGTGGGAGAATCGTAATCAGTTTGTGATTCTCAATTTATCCAGAATCGTGCGGCTCTAATAGACCCTATTCATAAAATGTATAGGAAATATAGATTTTATTCATTTTCATGACTTTTCCAGCCCTAGAAGTTACACTTTTATATTTAGGCTAATATAACCCTTTTTTAACTGTAGGAATCTTGGTTTTTCAAAGACAAAAAAAAAAATTATTTTGAGGGTGATATCTTATTGTACGATATCTTTACAATAAGATATCTTATTTTTATTTGTTTTAACTTATTTTAATGCTTGTCTTATTTAAAATTATTTAGGTCATCCAGAGTCCAAATTAAGTTTTCCGAGGCCCCCAAGTAGGCCCCAGCATTAAGTAAATAAACGAAAGTTGCAATAGACTTTTGTTCCCTATTGTGACATATACTTGAGTGAAACGGCTTCTCGAACAGGAAAAAATGTAGTGCAGGACTTGATTTATGAACAATCCAATGATCCAATCAATTTTTGATGGACAAAATAATTTAAAATAAATACTGCAATATTCCATCAAAAAATTGTCCATTTTGATTTCATGGTGACTTAAAGTCACGATGAAACTGAAGTAGTGACAGATAGTTTCCACCATTTTGTGACAGATATCTGAGTGTAACGGATTAACAAAAAAAGGAAAAAATGTAGGATGCGGTTCTAGGCATTGGTTGTTGATTGGCTTTTGAGATTGCATAAAAAAATAGAGACAGATTAATGTAAGCTTAAAAATTTCAAAAGTTTAAACCTACATAGATGAATAGTTCACAATAAGATCTATGAATTGCATTTAGAAAATAAATAGGGTGAAATTTCATTTCATGTTGACTTAAGGGTGCTTTGATGGCTCACATTTCATTAGGATCATTTAATATGTTACGGTTAGTGTTGCGATTTGTCGCCAACGTACCTATTAATATAAGCATCAAACTTGCGTGGATCCCGCTTTTCTTTTTTTCTTTTTCCTTCGACTTAGCATGGATCGGAATCCTGTGGGCGCCCCTGGACGTTTCTGACGCCAGTCGTTCGGCTCTCAAAACACTGATTTGATTAGTGAGAAATTCACTCTTAAAGCAACATTTGGCAGAATTTCAGTGTGCGGTTGATTTGTGGCTGGTGGACAGGAACAGGCCTGTTAACTCTGTAAGGAAAGTCAGAGTGGATAATGATGCTCTTTGGGTTTTCTTGGCACTGTCTTTTCTTCAGGGAAACCTTGAAGTCCTGTCTCCCATGCTGCTTCGAGATTGCTCTATTACATTCATCCATTGAGACGGCTATGCCTATCAGACCTGTCAAAAGTGAAGTCTGTTTCATGTGATGTAACATACATTTTTAGTCCGTGTATATCACAGTTTGAGATCATAATTTTAGTTAGATTCGTATTTGGGACAATCCATTTCTCTGAGCTGATCTATTACCCACTTTATGTCGACTAAACAGTCCATCTGCATCTTGTCTTGGAACATTTTGAGATGTCAGGCAAATACTGGAAAGCAAATACTCTCACCTTAAAGGAATGACATTTTCAGCTTTTTCTAACAATTCCAGTTGTTTTGTCATGGCTTGTCTGGCAGTTGGAGAGTTATTTGCTTTTGTTTTGAGAGTAGTGAGAAGGAGAGATGCATGTCTAGAAGGGCTTAGGACAACAGTGGTGTTAAAGATGCTGTAAGCAATTTATTTATTTACTTATGTCCCATTATGTGACACACATCAGAGACATTACATTTTCTTGCAACACCTGGAAGTAGGGCTGCGATGATACACCTATCTCCTGATTCAACACTATCACAATACTTCGGCACATTACATTTGATTTAAAATTAGCTTTTCCATTGAAATTCAATTTTTTTGTAAATTAGGCCTGGTGATGGTATGTATAACATACTGTGCACTATCATGCTCTATAAGCCTTTTAATGAAAAGCCCTTCAGTTCTTCACTTCTATCCTTTGCGCTTTTATTCATTGTCAGGGTCGATGCATTGTTGAATTGAATCCAACAAGATACCAATCCAAAAGGGGTTTGGGGTTGATGTTGGGCAAGTGGCCAGGAGTCTCTTTGATAAACTTCTATCAGCCTGTATACATCCTGTGTGTTCAGCGCCCTGTATTCATTAGGAGCTGGAATGTGTACCTTACTACTGTACCACATCCTATAGAGAGCTGAAACCCTGTCCTTCATCACAGAATGTGCCCAGACTAACCTACAGCCAGAGCTGTCACCACTGCAGCGCAGCAGACCTCTGGGGTTACTGGTCAAGGGGAACTCAATATGAAAGGACACTATTTCCTTATTTCAGTATTATCTGGTTGTACCTTTGTGCTCTTAGTGCTTTCTGTTGCGAGTTCTTTGTCTGTGTGGAGAAATGAATCAAATGACACAAAATTGTCAGACTATTTAAAGGATAGTTCACCAAAATAATAAAAGTTCTGTCATCATTCACTAATCCTTTTGTCTTTTTGAAATGTTTTTTTTCCTTCTCCTTTTGTGAAATAAGATGATTTAAGAGTTTTGGTAGAATATTTTTGTGAAGATCTTCTTTTATTAACATAATTTTGGTCTATTGCTCATGCACACAACGCTGTTGTATGGTTTCAAGAAAACTGAAACATAAGCAAAAGTGTATGGTTATGTTCCTACTACTATTAGTTGTATGGAAAAAGAGGAGCCTGGGTATTCTGCAGATTTTTAATTTTTCAGTTTTAACTTTCCTTGACAATGGAATGCGTAGAAATCTGGAGAAATGCATTTTCTACAGTTTGACAAGGTAAATACTGTGTAAGAGTGATAATGAGTTGTGAATTTACTGCCTGATGTGAGTAAGGATTTTCACCTCAGCTTCCTGCTGTGCAACATCTTGAAATCTCTTCCATCCTGTGTGTTCTGAAATGAATCCCTGAGGAGTTTGGGAAAGAAACTAGTGAATGTTTTGTTTTTTTCCCCCACCAGATTTTCCAACCATTGCTATAACCAGGTTTAGCTTGTTCCCAGTTCTACAAAATATATTGCTTCATTTTGATTGGGTCTAAAATTCATGACTTTAGTGACTTTGATTCTTAAAATATGCAGAGTCTCACTATGAAGCCATGGTTTTCAATGTTTGACCACCATTTTCACAACTTAACATGGAAACAAAGTCAGTGTGAGAGCTGCTATTAAAGTAGGTTGATATTATGACATGTTTGACAACTTGATTATTAATTCAGAAATTACTTTCATTATTCACAAAAGGAAACTATTTGAGTGTAATGCCACCTGTGAAAATACTCATTCGAACCCTCAGAGCTCAGACATGACCTTATCAGAAACTGCTCCTATTTTTTTGCTTTATTAAATTAATCTAATTGTTAATTCAGACTCAAACTGTTACAAAGCTGACATTGAGATTTACAGGAACAAGTTATTTAGCAAAACCAACATGTGAATTTATTGTAATATTTAATGTATTTAATGCTGTTACACAAATTGTGACTGTTCCACCATGTTTCGAATCAAGAAGTTTTATTCCATAAATACTTAAAATGTAATTTCCACATAATGCTATTAAACACAATATAAGGTTGAACTGACATTTGTTATGTTTTTTTTTTTTCTATGAAGTCCACAATACCAAAGTGCCCATTGTTGAAGAAACAGCCACAGACAAACTGATTCTGTAAGTAATTAGAAAACTGAGGCAAAGACATTGCTCTGATTTAGGTGCCCCAGAGGAATATAAATGTTATCAGTACATAGACTAGGATGGAAAAAGAAAGATTGAATGTCTTTCAAAACATCCTGAAACTCTGTGAATGTTGATCATCGAGCCATTCCTAATTCCTTAATGTGTTTCCTAATTGCCTAAACAGGACAGAGCTGAAGTGTGTTTAGGGAATAATGCTTCACAGGCTTTAATGAGTCTTCCTCACTCCCTGTCTGCCACACGCCACACATAACCAGAGCCCATTAAATATTATGGGGGTCAGTTCATGTTTTTAGAAGTTCATGCTGTTGATTTGCCAATCTTCTTTCATTCAGATGTGCATATGACAATCAGCATTTCTAATTAAGAACATTTATTCATTATCCCTGCTGAAATCATTTTATGCTGGTACAGACTGTTTTTTGTTGTTTTGGTGTTGTGCTAGTTGGGTGAACAGCATAGTCTTTTTGATAAATATGGTTGGTACCGGACATATTGGAATATGAAGTAATTCTCATGGTTGCTTCTCATTTAAGTGTACTTGTGGATTTTGATTACTCAGGGTCACCCTGCAATGTTAAAATATTTTTCCACCTTCAAGGGGAGAAATGAAAAGTGCTTTAAGAGGTTGAGTTTTAGGTGAAGGCGACAGAATGTCCAGAAGATTTTATTACCTGCCAATGTGAGTTAGGATGCTGTTACATTTACCATTGTTTGGCGAACATTCATAGGCGAAATCCAGTCATTTCAATAGGAATCTGTATAATCTGGAATTTCGCATAAGGGTGAAAGATTTCCCCTCACCGATTTCCGCAAAGGGTTCAAGTTGGTAATACTGATTTGGCCATGCAGAGGCCTCTTTCAAAGAAATCGCCACTAGAGAAATCTTTTACTTTTAAAAATTCATTTCCCTCCGTTTGGGTGTCAGGCGGCGTCCCATCTTCAGTCTTGTAATGAAAGGGATACAAACCCTCAGTCCTTCTCTGATTACACTTCACAGTACAATTGGAAGAAAGGAAACAGCTTAGGAAATGGAGTCTCATCCCTCTTTATTCCGTAATTGCAACCGCAAGACTTTTGTTAAGCGAACCGTCCATGTAAATGAAACACAAACCGCCGTAAGGGGGGCTAATTGGGCATTAAATGGGAAATAAATATAGCCAAACAACAGACCTGAAACTGGGAGCATGCTAGATAAATGGACTTTTGGAAATTACAGATTGGCATTCAATATCCAGTTCCTGTGGAAACAACAGACAGGTAATTCGAGAGGGAAGGGGAAACATTTTTTAAATGGTGTTTCTTATTTTTAGTAGCGTTTCATTTTTTTTTTTTTTTTTTTTTTTTTTTTTTTTTTTTTTCCATTAATGCAACTACAGTTAATTTCAGTAAGCCAAGTGACATTTTGCTGCCTCATGCAGTAAATGTGTTGTTGTTGTCACACAATGTAAAACATATGAGTGATTGAGTCTTCATCTTACTGTATGTGTTTAATGCATGGAACTTTTAAAGGGTTTTTGATTGTACAAATGATTGTAAATACTTTAGAACTTAACCCTTGTGCATTCAAAAAAAAAAAAGTTACACATAGGTGCAAAATGGACAAAAATGTCCATGTCCAAAAACTGTCATAAAATATGATTTATTAATATTTTTTTCCACTTTCACTGATGTCAATTTTTTAACCAGCATCTGTTCTATCCATAGATACCAAACATTCATTAAGAACTGTAACCCTTTAAATGCTTGTTTGTTTACATAATGTCATAGGTGTTTTTTTATGAAAAAATTAAAAATTGTAGTTTATTTTCATAAACTAAATGCTAAGTGGATTTTTTTTTCTTTGCTTATTAGATTCTTGGGTGTGTCAATGAAGAACAACAACATTAATTTTGAGGCATTTATATTTTTTATGTAGTGTCAGATTTTTTACAAAAATATTATATATTAATATTTTTTTCCACTTTAACTGACTGTTTTTTTTTTTTTATCAGCATCTCTTCTATTCATAACTACCAAACATTCATTCATTTTCAGAATTTTAACGCTTTACAAATCGATTTCTTTACATCCTCAGCTTCTAATGCACTTGTGTGCTCACTGTCAGTGGGCAACACTAGCTCCTCTGCTGAGTAACGTCTCTTCATCTTGCAAACAATGAAATGATCAACCCCTCAAGCACCACATATTTATAAGTTTGGCTGTGTGAACTCAAACTTTGTATAAAATCTATCAGACTAAACAATCAGCATTTTCTTGTGGTGAAAACTAAAACAATGTGTTTAGGGGCTTCTGAACTTCTACTTCAAATTCAAGCGCACCTTTTATCTCCGTACAAAAACAATAACAAGTGAAAAAGTGTAATCAAGGGTTAATATGCGTGTTTGAGTGAAAAAGAAAAGCTCATTAACCTTCTTTGACCTTTTTCATAGTTTTCACATGGCCCTATGACCCTGCCAAGGGTGTGACTCATACATGGAGTGTGATTTTTGATTGCCAGTACAATATAATTTCTTTTAAACTGATTACACGCATTAAATTTTCAGTAAACACATGCAAACTACACTCTGACATCCTTACCAACATACCCACACAATTATAGCTGCATTATTTTTCCATTTGACTCTATAATAGACTATAATATGCATAAGCAGAAAACACAAATAAAGCAAGTATTTCTTTTATATGCCATATTTGAAAATATGGCCAAAAAATGGTAAAAAAATTTAAATTTGAAGCCTTGGCGATAGAATGAATGCCTATTTGCAAATATTGTGTAATTTTATAGTCAAATGGCCCTGGGTTAAAAAAAAATGCAGTTTTAATGGGTTTCAATGTGGACATTTTTGTCCTTAAGTCTGAGTGTCCTGAGCGTGAAGGAAATTTTTTGAAGGAAATGAGGGTAAAATATTAAAATTCCAATAAAAATAAACACCTGAGCCAAAATTCTTGTAGTTGGCATTAACAAAGGCACACTTATAACAAAAAACAAAACTGAAATGGACAAAAATGTCCATAAGGTTGCACAAGGGTTAAATATTTTTGCAAAGATATCATAAAAAGGCCGGGATGAAATGTCCCACGAATGTCACATTTTATCCTTTGTGTAAGTAAGGCGCAACACTGATATGTACATGGATATTAATGACTGTGTCTGATGAATGCTTGTTCAGCTGTGCTCTAGGAGGAGGCATGAGTACCCACTGACACTTGATCTTAGACCATTTTGTCGCTTTTCTAAACATTCTCATTCTTGACATGGTTTGGTGTGTGTTAGTCATAGATCAGCATATGTGGACAATGAATACCTGCAAAACACAATTACCACAAGCCAAGGTGGGAAAGGGAATGTCAGTTTTGCACATGGTCTCAAGATGTTAGATCATTTCTCCCCTTTAACCTGTTCAAGTCACTCCATTTTCTTTGAAAGTGATGTACTCTTCTGATCTGGCTCCGCTCTAACCCCATAGACATCATATTGAGCTGTTTAAAGTCTTGTGTTACAGCCATGTGGTCTGTATGTTATGGGGTGATGCACGCCTCCCTTTGAAGTCCTGCAAAACTTTCACTGCAAAGAAACTGATTTTGTTAATCAATGTTTGCATATAATCCTAAACTCAATTTTTAAGTAACTTATAAACTACATCTTTCTATCACCTAACCTGACCCCCAGCCCCTACCCCTAAACATAAACCTAACCTAACCTTTTTTTTTCTTTGCTTATTAGATTCTTGGGTGTGTCAATGAAGAACAACAACATTAATTTTGAGGCATTTATATTTTTTATGTAGTGTCAGATTTTTACAAAAATATTATATATTAATATTTTTTTCTACTTTAATTGACTGTTTTTTTTTTTTTTTTTTTTATCAGCATCACAGCATCACTGGTTAATTATAAACTAGTGAGCCGTTGGTGTTCAACAAGTTTCACCGTATTAATGAGTAAATTTTTTTTTTTTTTTTTTTTTAACATTTGAGGATATTTTGGACCTCACAAGTATAGTAAAAAACCTACACGCAGACACACACACTGGGTTGTGTTTTATGGGGAGGATTTTTGTACTGTACAAACTGTATATTCTGTCCCCTACCCCTAAACCTACCCATCACAGAAGGCTTTCTGCGTCTCTCCTTAAAAAAAAAAAAAAAAAAAAAAAACATAATTTAGTATGATTTAAAGGCTGTTTTCCTTATGGGGACCAAAAATGTGCCCACAAGGTCAATAAATTATAGATATAGATTGACAGTACTGTGGCGGTGATTCATAATCAGATATTAATACATAATAATTAAAATTTGTTTGGTGTCTTTGATGCTGAATTGGTTTTGTGAAAATAAAATGCAATGTCAATGTCATCAACATTTCTTTGTTTTTTTTTTCATGTTTCTGTATTATTTTAATATTTAAAACATTAATTTTATAACATTATTTCTGCCAGCATTCCTGTGTAATACATTATGCTGCCTTTGTGCAGCTTTAAACATATGTAAATGCATCTGTGATTTATACAATAGCAAAAAGAATTTGGATGTTTAAGACACTTAAAAATGTCAGATTTTCTTTGCATAAGAAACTAAATATCAAGTTGCATAATGTGAGACCTTTCCTAACTTCACTTTTCTAAGTCATTTATTTTTGACCAACTAGTCCCAAAGTCATTTTATTGGATGTACGTCAGTTCACACAGGTATAGTTCATCACATTTTCTATGAACATGTACTATGAACACCAGATAGTGTCAGAATACTTTTTGTCTTAAGGTTGAGCAATACATATATATTGTTTTATCATTTTAAATGTAATAACCTTCTTTTTTTGTGAAATGTTATGCTTCAAAAGTGTGTCAACACTATCTTTCTGTCAAATAAAGGTTAGTTTATGCAATGACATTTATGCATCGTTAGTTCGGATGGATGTTCACGTCAGAAATATCATATATATCAGATTCGAACCTGGATGCCGGATCCCTGTCAGATAATATCCTATTTTGTCTGGTATACAAAAATATATTTCAGTTTTCAGCCTGAGAGTTTGGCTGAGAAAGCCAGGGAACGGCAGAAGCAGGAGACAAAGTGATGATAATAAAAAGAGCAGAGATTTATTGAATAATTTTTTTTTTTTTTTTTATGTACGTTTCAATGCTCAGATTTCGTCTGACCAGTACAAATCCAAAAAGTGTTATTATACCACAGCATGGAAACAATGGAACATTACTGCCACTCAACATCGTCCTGTGGCGCTAAAAACCTTGAAATGGAGACATTCTCTTATCTCTAACTTACCTCTAACATAATTAAATAAAAAATCAAAAGACTATATAAATGGCTAATGATTATAAAATTAAGTACACAACAACACAGATGTATGGTTGCTCTCCTAAAGTAACGCACACAGAGGTTGCTATTCAGTATACTTACAAGTATGACTTAAGTGTTCAAATTCTTTTAGAGTCACTGTGCATAGGCCACATCAGATGCAGCTTCTGAAACATCTTTGCAGTGTAAAATAAAATAAGTTGCATGACCCTTGCAGTGTGTGTGGCTAAACATGTTTTCTGGTTTAGTGTGCTTGTGGTATGTAGAGAATGATGGCGTGTACACCTTTCATCAGGTTATCAGCGAGTGCTCATGTGTGACTGGAGTCTGCTGCTTATGGTCACGCTGCTTTTAGGACTATGAGTGACGACTGAAGCCTGAATGTGAGCGTAAAAAGCCCTTTTCACCACCATGAATGAAACGAGAGAAGTCGGCCACAGCTAAAGAGGAAATACTCCTAACGGAAATCTCTAATCCGGTTGTAAGGTCCATGTATCATGTCTTTACTTGGCTTTGCCATATATGGCTATTGGGATTTGTATTTATGTAGAGGTTAAGTATACAGTGAGTTATTTCAGAATATTTTTCAACATCCATGGAAATGAGCCGTGTCCTTTTTTTATTATTCTTCTTCCTTGAGATTTCTGCTTGAATAGCGGGAACAACTGTGAGTCTGATGTCCAATGAAAATGGAAACATTGCATCATAAAATTACCATCTTGCTTTCTTGATGTGGATTTTGTCTGTCCAAGACCTCTTTTTGTGGTTTGGAAGGATGACCTTCCATCATTAGATATACTTAAGGGGGAAGGGGAAAAGAAGAAGTGGAGTCTTGTAGGGTTTCCCTGGCCATGTTGTGCAGGTGAGGTATGGAAAGTTAATCAAAGACTTGCTCTCTCCAGCCTTGATGTCCTAGGAGGATCAGGTGGGAAAAATGCAGCCCTCCACGGGAATGCTTCACCCCAGAATCATCCATCAGCAATGGTCCTGACTGCGTTTGTGCACGATGGGGTAGGGTCATTTGTGGACAGCGTTTTGAAGGGGAAAGTCATTTTTACATAAGCCCTGGAGATTTGGACAGTTTGAGACTTGCCCTTTTCCCGTAATAGGCTAAAAAAATTCAGCTAGAATGTGAATAAAGCGATGATGCAACATATGAATGTTCTCTCATTATTTTTCAATAATAAATGCCATATCGTGAACATGAATGAATTGCTACTTGATTTAAGTCATTTGTTTGTGTGTAGGTCACTTGCTGAATTTATTAAAATGTCTTTAAGGGCCTTTTCCTTTTCTGTTTTGAGAACAGCTTAGCTTATCCATGTAAACCTTGTTTCTTGTCTTGTGTTTTTACAGAGGGGTTCAACACACATCTGAATCTCTTCACACAAAGGGTGGATTTACTTGAGCAGCTCTCAGGCTTAGTACCAACCAGCAGGAACGTGACCCTTAATGAAGAGGAACAGGGGTGTCCAGTGCTGGACATTGGCCTGTATTCCACACTCACTATGTCCACCCAGGAAGCATTTGGATCAAGGTTTGACATTTTGTTGAAATTTGTTTTTGTTTATTTATTTATTTATTTAAAATAAAAAAGATTTTTTGCTTTTTGACAGATTATGACAATTTTTCATTTAAATTCGAGAAATTAAAAGATTTTTTTTTTTTTTTTTTTAACATTACAGTAATGAGATTTTTTTCTTTTTCATTATGTTTTATTAAAAATGCCATGACTATTTTTAATCTACACTACAGTTGAATTGTTTGGGGTCAGTATTTTTAGAAATTACTACTCTCAGCAATGGTGCATTAAATTGATCAAAAGTGACAGTAATGACTTTTGCATTGTTACAAAAAATTCTATTTCAAATAAATGCTGTTCTGTTAACATTTCTGTTCATCAAAGAATCCTGAAAAAGCATCACAGTATACTATTAAGCAGCACAACCATTTTAAACTGTGATAATAATAATAATAATAATAAATGTTTCTTGAGCACCAAATCAGCATATAAGAATGATTTCTGAAGGATCATGTGACTGAAGACTGGAGTTATGGCTGCTGAAATCACTAGAAATAAATCACATTTTAAAATATGTGACCCTAGACCACAAAACCAGTCATAAGTCGCACAGGTATGTTTATAGCAATAGCCAACAATACTTTGTATGGGTAAAAATTATCGATAATATATTAATATATTAATAATATAGTTTTATTTTATGCCAAAAATCATTAGGATATTAAGTAAAGATCATGTTCCATGATGATATTTTGTAAATTTTCTACCGTAAATATATCAAAAATGTATTTTTGTGAATAGAAATGTGTTGCTAAGAACTTCATTTGTACAACTTTGATTGTCTCAATATTTTGATTTTTTTTTTTTTTTTTGCACCCTCAGATTCCAGATTTTCAAATATCATATATTAAAATTAAATTGTAGTAATACAGGTGCATCTCAATAAACTAGAATGTCATGAAAACGGTTTTTTTTTTCCTTTTTTTTTTTTTTTTCTGTTAATTAAAAAAGTAAAACTTAAATATATTCTAGATTTATTAGACATAAAGTAAAATATTTCCAAACTTTTTTGTTTTCATTTTGATGATTACAGCTTGCTGCTCATCAAAATAAAAAAATCTGTATTTCAAATTATTAGAATATTTAATTTCAAATTCTATTAAATTACCATTCTCAGGGTATAGATACTGGGTTTAGGTCAGTAATGCCAACAGCAGTCATGGGGAAGTCTGCTGACTTGACACTTGTCCAGAAGACGATCATCAAGACCCTCTACAATGAGGGTAAGCCACAGAGGGTCATTGATGAAAGAGCTGGCTGTTCGCAGAGTGCTGTGCCAAAGCATATTCATGGAAAGTTGACTGGAAGGAAAAAGTGTGGTAGGAAAAGGTGTACAAGTGAAAGGAATGACCGCAGGCTTGAGAAGATTGTCAGGCGAAGCTGATTTAAGAACTTAGGAGAGCTTCAAAAGGAGTGGACTGAAGCTGGAGTCAGTGCATCAAGAGCCACCGCAAACAGACGTCTTCAGGAAATGGGCTACAACTGTCACATTCCACATACCAAGCCACTTCTGAACCAAAGACGTAAGAAGCGTCTTACCTGGGCTAAGGAGAAAAAGAACTGGACTGTTGCTCAGTGGTCCAAAGTCCTCTTTTCAGATGAAAGTAAATTTTGCATTTCATTTGGAAATCAAGGTCCCAGAGTCTGGAGGAAGAGTGGAGAAGCACAGAAACAATGTTGCTTGAAGTTCAGTGCGAAGTTTTCACAGTCAGTGATGATTTGGGCTGCCATGTCATCTGCTGGTATTGGTCCACTGTGTTTTCTGAAGTCCACAGTCAACGCAGCCATCTACCAGGAAATTTTAGAGCACTTCATGCTTGCTTCTGCTGACAAGCTTTATGGAGATGCTGATTTCATTTTCCAGCAGGATTTGGCACCTGCCCACACTGCCAGAGGTACCAAAAGCTGGTTCAATGACCATGGTGTTACTGTGCTTGATTGGCCAGAAAACTCGCCTGACCTGAACCCCATAGAGAATCTATGGGGTATTGTCAAGAGGAAGATGACAGACACCAGACCCAGGCCGCTATCAAAGCAACCTGGGCTTCCATTACACCTGAGCAGTGCCACAGGCTGATTGCCTACATGCCACGCCACATTGATGCAGTAATTCATGCAAAAGGAGGCCCTACCAAGTATTGTGTGCATAGAAATGAACATGCTTTTCAGAAGCCTGACATTTCTGTTTAAAATATCCTTTTTTCATTGATCTTATGAAGTATTCTGATTTATTGAGATAGTGAATTGGTGGGTTTTTGTTAAATGTGAGCCAAAATCATCACAATTAAAAGAACCAAAGACTTAAAGTACTTCAGTCTGTGTGCATTGAATTTATTTAATACACGTTCCACAATTTGAGTTGAAATACTGAAATAAATGCTTAACATTTCCACGACATTCTAATTTATTGAGATGCACCTATATTTCACAGTATTACAGTTTTACTGTATTTTTAATCAAATAAATGCAGGCTTCATGAGCATAAGACAAAAACATTTAAAAAAATCTTACTGATCCCAAACTTTTAAATGGAAGTGTATGTTTTAAAGTTCTTTCAATTCTAATGAAATCGTTTCAGTCTTGATCCATAAAGTGTCCATGTGTGTTCATATCAGCTTTGCAGATGAATTCAGCGTGCTGATTCAAGTGCGGAGCTCTCAGGATGTGGACCGAAGTTTGTTGACTTTGCTGAACTTCTATAATCACATTTTACTCCAGATCCGTATAGGCCCACACAGCATCACCTTCGTCACCACACAGCAGCGTGACTATGAGTACAAACACCATTTAACACAAGGGATAGTTCACCCAAAAATGAAAATTTGCTGTTAGTTTACTCACCCTCAGGCCATCTAAGATGTAAGTGACTTTTTTTCTATTATTCAGTAGAACAGTAAAGACAATTTTTAGCTGAAAAATGTGGTCCTCTGTGATTCATTTAATGGAAGTCAGTTGGTGCCAGTGATGGCACCCATTGGACCACAGTTTCAGCTAAAAATCTTCTTTACTGTTCTATTGAAGAAAAAAATTCACCTACATCTGGGGTGGCCTGAGGGTGAGTAAATTAACAGCAAATTTTCAATTTTGGGTGAACTATCCCTTTAAGCTTTCACAACACTTAAATAACCTTGTTCTTATAGTGTACTTGAAACTCTGGTGTTTTCCTCTGGGTTCAGGTTTTCAGTGTCAGGACTGTCTGATTCGCAGTGGCACTGGATCTCAGTTGGCGTTGCATTCGAATGGCTGGCTGTGTATGTGGATTGTGTGCTGGTGGAGAAAGTGAGCTGGATGTACCCTTACATGGGCATCACTACAGATGGCCTGCTGATGGTTGGCGGCATCCTGGAGGGGTTTGAGACGCCCTTTGAGGTATTCTTCATTTGTCATATGCAAGAAGAGCATGGAAACTGGAAAGACAGGTACACATAACTATAAGTCAATGTCAAGATGCCATCATGCTTGGGCAACCAGCTCTTCCTAATGTCATTGATTAAAGACTCTAAAAATGTCATACTACAGTACAGTGGTTTAGAAGAATGTTTATTGAAGAAACTAGAGCTATCCTGCTAATGTAACACTAGCAATGCGTCATGGGAAACATGTCTGGCTGCCACACCAATTTGCTTTCCTGCTGTGAAAACCATCATCTCAATGACTTTAACTTAAAAATGAATGGTCAAACAGCATGCCAGGAGTTACAATGAGGTTTTATCATGGCGACTGTAATATCAAGTTCACAATTCATCCTAAATTAATGAGGCATGTGAGTGAACATTTGACCAACACTCTTGTGAATCAATGCTGAAATAATAGGTTGTAATGTAGATGATGTCATAGCTCAGATTTGTCTTTGACGTCTGTGTCTTTCTTCACAGGGAGAGCTGAGACAGATGACCTTCATAATGGGAGATGCAAATGCTGCCAAGGATCATTGTGCTCCTCATCAGCATATATGTGAGCCGTTGAAAGGACACAGCTTTCTTGAGACAGAAAGTAGCACTGAGGTACAGTTGTGGACTTGGTGTACTTGAAAGCAGTTATATGAACTCTGTCTACGATATGGTCCTTTTTTCATCATGTTCTTTAAGCTGATGTCTTTTTTTAGTTAACTAAAATATGACGAGAAAAAAACAACATCACCAAGATACTAACAAGGCACTGACCATTTGAAATTATCGAATTCTTTCTTGATTTTTCTCCTTCAAAACATTGTTAATCATAGTCAATATTGTTAGAGATACAGTGGTGGTCAAAATTATTGGCACCCTTGGTAAATATGATCAAAGATGACTATAAAAATAAATCTGCATTGTTTATCCTTTTGATCTATAATTCAAAATATTAGCAAAAATCTAACCTTTCATTGAAGGATAAGAATTGAAAGTGGGGGAAAATCACATTATAAAATAAATGTTTTTCTCCAAAACACATTGGTCACAATTATTGGCACCCTTTTATTCAATACTTTTTACAACCTCCTTTTGCCAACACAACAGCTCTGAGTCTTCACCTATAATGCCTGATGAGTTTGGAGAACACCTGACAAGAGATCAGAGACCATTCCTTATGCAGAATCTCTCCAGATCCTTCAGATTCCCAGCTCCATGTTGGTGCTTCTTCTCTTCAGTTCTGTCAGGGCAACTCTCGGAGTGTTTGCATGGTAATGGATATGACAATGTAGATATATTTGGTCTTGGCGGAATAGATCTGCTACGCTGCTGCTGTTGATTATTGCTGCTGCTGCTGCAGAGCAAGTACAGGACTTGCTACTGCCAATACATACACGACACACTGCTGTGAGCAAGTAAGACATGCTGCTGCTTTTCAAATATAGGGTACATGAATAACTGTAGCAGATCTATACAGGTGGAGCTGGGGAAGGTGGAGGGTTTCTGAAGCACGCTGCGCTGCTAAGTAATGCTAACTCATGTATTTAAAGATTAGGCACACAAGCTCATTGGATACTAATACAGCAGGAACCAACCATCTGTGACCTATAGATAATGATGCGATAATTAGCAGGTTGTGTTAAAGGACCTATTAGCCTGCCCATTAGAGTTTCATGCCAGAACTTTGTATTTCTGTCATGACAACTCTCGGAGTGTTTGCATGGTAATGGATATGACAATTGAGATATATTTGGTCTTGGCGGAATAGATCTGCTACGCTGCTGCTTTATTGCTGCTGCTGCTGCTGCTGCTGCTGCAGAGCAAGTACGGGACTTGCTACTGCCAATACACGACACGCTGCTGTGAGCAAGTAAGATATGCTGCTGCTGTACAATATAACTTACATGAATAACCCCCCAACAGAGCAGGTGACATGATATTGGACAATACAAGCCCGGTGTATTGTATGTCAGAGATCCCCCATCGATGCAGAAGGCAAGATGATGATTCACCATCAACCCCCAGCAGATCTACCGCCAAAACATATGTACTGCTGCTGCTCCAAAGAGCCATAGGAACAGTGTGCATGCTATCTATGTGTGCCTGGCCCATTTTTGCCACAACTAAGTAATTCTGGGCTGTAAGGCTTGGCTCTAGTGGCCTATTAGACTATGTGTGCCTGGGCTACCACGCCGAATGGCTTATCTTTAGTGAACAATATGGCTATGTGTGCCTGTGCTACCACGCCGAATGGCTTAGCTCTAGTGAACGATATGGCTATGTGTGCCTGGGCTACCACGTTGAATGGCTTAGCTCTAGTGAATGATATGGCTATGTGTGCCTGGGCTACCACACCGAATGGCTTAGCTCTAGTGAACGATATGGCTATGTGTGCCTGGGCTACCACGCCGAATGGCTTAGCTCTAGTGGCCTATGTCTATGTGTGTCTGAGCCAAAAGGCTCAAACGTAGCAATTAGAACGCAAATTACGTGTGGCTTTAACAAATGATAAACGTTGCAGGCTAATAGAGGCAGAGAGAGAGATTTCTGACTGACATGCTGACACCGCTCAGATCAACAAAGCGTGTCCATAACTCTGCTATACTGCCTGCCGCTGCAACACACCACATACAGAAAACGCCTAATGTTTTATAAAAATTATACAGATTATGACACAAATACATATTATCAACTGAGGCTCTTGCTTCGTTTGAAGAATACATGGAACTGCCTTGGCCCGCTCTAAGGTAAGCAGAAATGATAAATATCATTCTACGTGAAATCCATTAAATGACTTAGCCTAACTTTACCGACCTTGCAAAATCGCTGTTCGTCCTGTAGTATGAAAAAGTATATGCCCAATAAAATCCGAATACAGCTGCTCACGTACTTAGTATGTAAATAAGATGAAAACATTGTTTGAAACATGGGGATTTTCAATGCTTTAGCCATTTTCTTACAGACACTTTGTATTTTGTGAAGCTCAACAATCTTTTGCTGCACATCAGAACTATATTCTTTGGTTTTACTCATTGTGACGAATGATTACGGGAATTTGGCCTTTGTGTTTCCTCATGTTTATACTCCTGTGGAACAGGAAGTCATGGCTGGACAATTTCATGTTCATGATCACCCTGGTATGCTAAAAAAAATGTAAAAATGAATGGGAATATACTTCAGAGATATTTTACTCATAAAAAATTCTAGGGGTGCCAATAATTGTGGCCAACGTGTTTTGGAGAACATTTATTTCATAATTCTGGTAAAATCTTGTTCCACTGAATATAACGTTTTTTTAGTGACATCTTGTTTTCCTCTATTCAGAGCCCTTTGTCATCCTCAACCGGCTCAACAGTAGACAGAACTTTCTCATCAGATCCCTCTACTGGCACTGACGATACTGCCAATATTCTTTCAGTTCTAGAGTTCAGGCCTGAACCCAGAGAATCAAATGTCTTGGTAAGAGACATCCCAATGTTAGTTAGAGATCAATTTACAAGCGATATGTTTATGAATTATAGCATAAAAGCTACTACCATACCGTACTACCGTACTACCATACCATTCAAATAAACCTCAGCTTGAGAAGAGAGAGATGGATGACTTTAAAGGTCAGGAAATTGAATAAATGAGAAAGAAGGGATCACTCGGGCTTCTCATTTGTCCTCATAAAGCTGTTGCTGTATTTTCCTTCACGGAGAGGGTGATGATGAATTATCCTCATGGGAACTCTCTCATTTCAGCATGGTGCTGTAACAGAGAGGAGCTGTGCTGAGATGTGGGCCATGGATTTTTTGATAAACGCCCCGTCTGGGAGAGTAAGACCGGGTAGCCTGAGAGCTCGCTGGTGTACTCCAGGAACGGCTCCAAAGCTTGCACATCGCCTGGAAAGTCATTAGACACCTTATTTACTTTTGCACTGTGCACTGCAGGACATAATTTTAAAAGTTTACCGGGCTTACGTTTAACATACTCTACATTTATGATTTGATTGTTAAAGACTGCACCTCACAAGCTTGTGCTTATGATTCAACCTGCAGTATTTTGCTCGACACTGCCCGCATATTAGTTGGCTGTGGGTGTGCCGCCTCTTTACATAATGTTGTCTGTTATCAGCTGAATAGAGTCTAATACACTACTGTACAAAACAGCCACATTTGACAAAATAGCCTCCTCCCCTAAACGCTAGGCAATGTGCTGAATTGTGGCAGATATAATCCTAGATTGAATCTTTTACGTGATCATTCCTGTATGGAGTAATTATAGATGAGGCAGAGGAACTGTGGGAGTTCTGTTCTCCACATGTCCGTTAGCACAGCATGGAAATGTTCCTGGAAATGTTTGTCTGTCATCCATTTATATATCTGGCCTCATAAATTTTAGATGTATTATTACTATCTCTGCACTGTAATTTAGTGCAAAGGGTTAGTTCACCCAAAAATGAAAATTCTGTCATTTATTACTCACCCTCGTGTCGTCCCACATCTTTGTTCATCTTCGGAACACAAGTTAAGATCTTTTTGATATAATGTAATTTGTAATAAATTTATAATAAATAAAGTTTAAAAAGCTTTTTCACTAGTGGTCTCAGACATTTGAACCACAGTATAGATGTGCACACTGTGTATGTTAGATGAAAAGACCATCTCCCATCATTTCTTGTGGTTTCTGCTGCTTGATTAATTAGGCTATGTGGAATCATTGCTTCCAACACCCACCACCAGTGAAATTGTGAAAACCTCAGAGTCAGGGTCCCACAGGAAAGTCAGGCAACAGAGTTTTCATCTGTGATTGATCTCCTTGAGTTACCTCTGTAACCATGGCAGCCATTACCACTAATCCTCTCTGTTTTAATGACCTTGTGGTCAAGCAGCATCCCACTGCTTTGATTCTGAGAGCTGGAGGTCTGCTCAAAAACTTGCTTTGAATCAATCTAACCCCATCAAGTTTATTTCTAGAGCAAGTTGTCATTTCTAATTGATGGTTCATCAGTGCTTTCATAAATCTGTCTCTTCTCTGCTGCTTTTTTGTGTGTCCGTCTCAGCAGGCTTTAGTTGTCTGAATGTGTTTTTGATTTGTCACGGTTTATCAGTGATGGAGAAATCTGGTGTGTTTATGCAAAATCTAAAGTAGCTTCTAATTTGGTTCTAAAACTGACTTTGTCTGATATGAAGTTTCCAAACATGTCCTCTTTGCCTTTCTTATCTATCAAGCTAATAAGCTTTAAAAATGATTTAAAAAAAAAGTGCCATGAATGTAGTCCATATATGCTATATTCCAAGTCTTTGTTTAAGGAAAAACACCGAAATTTGCCCATTGGTAATCTTCTCCAAACATAGCTCTTAAATGTCATTCATGTTCACATATATTATGGCATGTCAAAGGCTTGACTTCAATAATGCCAAATGCCATTGGTTCTTGTGTCTTATAATCAATTTGCATGTTTAAAATCGGCTATGTTAGATTTGACAGCTACAGTGGAGGGGATTTTAGCTTTCTGTTAGTCATAGGAGACTTAAAATATAGCACGTGTGTCATACGGAGCCATTTTATGATACTTTTATGGTGTGTTTTTGTCATTTTTGTACAACCTTTGCTCACCGTTGACATTTGTTGTATGGAGATTAGCAGCATGAACGTTCTGCTAAATATCTCTTTTGTGTTCCATGGAAGAAGACATGAATGATAGAATTTTCATTCTTAAAAGTTTCTTTTAATTTAACTCCAGCAGCTTCCACCTTAAAAACCATCAGTTTCATCCCATTTTCTTTAAATTTAAGCCAATATTACAAAGTACATACTACATACACTACCATTCAAAAACATTTTAAAAAATCTTGCTAAGCCCAAATAATTAAACATTAGTATATGTTCTCCATCACCCTGAAAACATCCTAATAGCCCATTTTCTTCTGCAGACATAATCCAAATGGGACACTACAATTTTATTTGGGTGCTGTTCATCTTAATGGCTGCCTGAAGGTTTTGTTGGCTTTAGTGTGTGATGCCTGGGCACAGCTCCTGTGTCTGGGAGGTTCTCTCTCTGGGAGGGCACTTGGAGAAAGCCTGCACTGTCTGGGAGCTTTAGCAGGGATATAGAGACTGTGTTGCAGTGTGTATTTCCAGAAATCATGGTGTGCTGTGGCTGTATGGGATGTTACCTTGTACTAGATCTCCTTCTGCTTGGATTGCATGTGGAATTGCATGTGGAGGGCAAATGGAAAGCCATGGTATGAAACAAATACATGTCTTTCCTTTGAATTGTGCTTAATTTCATTATTCATTATTAGATGGTCTGATTTTGTTTGGATGTTTAGTGCAAGTAACATGTAAACCAACATGAAAATGATTATTTTTATATTAAACATTTTGGTAACACTTTTTAGTTAAAGCTCTTATGTATAATGCATTATAAAGGTATTCATAATGTACATTAAAATGCATTAAAATATTTGCAGTTTCCTTGTTACACCTGAAATTGTTGTTTTTAATGTGTTTTAATGCATTATACTTTCTAAAGGTGTAACATAAGTTATTATAATGTATTATAACTGTGGTTACAATTATTCATGAGACCATACAATGCATTATAAGGTGCATTACAAGATATAATTAATACATTAAAATACTTTTATTATGCATTATATATATAAAGGCTTTAAGTAAGGTGTTACCAAATTTTTGTATGATGTTTTTATCCTATTATACATCTTTCTGCTTATTTCATTCCAAAGACAGAATATGCAAATGTATAATATCATACTGTATTGTTTGAGCGTAGACGGTTCTTGTATGAGCTGACGTGTCCACACATAGCTTTGGTAGGAGTGGGTTTAGATCTCTTTGCCCAATCGTTGCATAAATCAACAATGGAGACCTTCCCATGAACACTTTCACTTGCTGAACAGGGCTAAACTAAGAGGGTAAATGGGCTGGAAACTACAAGTTGTTATCTGATTGACCTGAGGTGCTGAGGTCATTGGTAGCCAAGTAAACTGTATGTTCTATAATTGTTTTCTTCTTTACCAATTGCATCATGATTTCCTTTCTGATGATCCACAAAAATGTTCTGATGGAAAGGTAAGATTAGCCAAGCTGGGTCCTTCAACAAATGACCTGTAAGGATTTCCCACATACCTGTGTTTTAACTTTTGATTTATGGCGTCTCTTCTCATTTACTGTTGGGTCAGCAGTGATGAAAACTGATAATATCCTGCTCGGGGCCTTGGGTTCCAAGCTCTGACATTGTACTTCATCATTTTCCAGTCTCTGTGAAACATTTGTTTATAGTGGTAAACCTCCAGACTGAGTTAGTAGTTATGATCTTCTCACTGGCAGATGCTTAATCTGATATTGTCTCAGTCACTTTCAGTTTTAGGTCTTTAGCATTATAGACTTTTGGCTTGATTCAATTTTATTGTCAAATACTATACAAAGCCAATGAAAACACTTCTAACCAGAAGTACCATAATTAGATAGCATATAAATAAATTATGGTAAAATGCAAATAACAAAGTGCAAATGATCATTCTAATGCCGAAAAAGTGGTATTTGGATGATTTTGGACTCATAAGTCATACTTTATAAATGTTTTAATTTCATTACATTAGGAATATCATATAGTGTTTGCACTATATTGTATATACACTGCCTGGACAAAAAAAAAATCATTATTTTGCATATCGCTGCAATCATTATTGCTGTGATTATTATGTTTCTAGCATGTTATATGTTTGGGAACAGTTCTTTTAACCCTAATTGATGAAGTGTGTTGCTTTTCATTTATTAAACAACCATGTAGGAAGACACACCGTGGCCATATTCCAGGATGAAAATGTGAAGATTCATCAGGCTCAAATTGTGAAAGAATGTGTGGGAGAGAGCATGAAGAATCATTTTCACACATGAATTGGCACCTCTGAGTCCAGACCTTAAATTCATTGAAAGTCTTTGGGATGTGCTGGAGGAGACTTTACAGAGTGCTCACCTCTTGCATTGTCAATACAAGATCTTGACCAAAAGATGATGCAATTCTCAATGGAAATAAATGTTGTGATGAAATTATTTTTCAAAGACAATTTTTATCAATTTAATGTACTAAAAGTATTAATTTCTTTAAAAAAAACTTGCTGACCCCAAACTTTTGAAAAGTACAGTATATAAATTTGTTTATTAGAGGGGTAGCACCTTTTGGTGTTTTGTTGTAGAAACTCTCATTTAAACCTTTTAACATGGAATACGCACCTTTTGTTACCATTTGAATTATCTACATTAGTAGCTCACTTCCTCTCAAACATCCCACTGGCGTATCTTCTGAACAAAGTGTAATTGTGTCTTGTAGCATCTGGTTCTGCTCCAGCTTCTCTCACAGGAGTTGTTCCAGTGTTCGGTACAGTTCCAGCCAAAGATGTAACCTGTAGCACTGAGGAGGGTAAAACAATTATTTGGGGAGCTGTGTCACCCTTGAGAGGATCAAGTGTCCCTCTCATCTGAGGCAGCCGCCTTACAGTGTTAAGTGCCTGACTGCTCTTTCTCTGTAGCTTATTGTTAGAGAAAGAGAGGAGGACAGTGGGATGGAGCCTCTGGGTCTCTGAGCTCAGAATCACATGTAGGCCATTTCCCTTATCGTAATTGATCATCTTTTCGCTTGGTGCAATATTCACTTAATTTTCATGGTACCTCATTTAGTGATCATCTGGCACTTGTTTCCTGGTTTGAAAAGAAAATGTCCTGTCCTGTCCATGTCCTGTTGTATGCTCAGTTAAAATGCTGTTCTCCATAATTAGAATAACTGCTGCCATAATCAATATACAATGTACACAAATATCTCTTTTAAATGGAATTTGGTTTTCCATTGACAGTTGATGCAAATAATGATTGCACTATTACTAAGTAGTACTGACTTTAGTGAATAAGGTCCAAACATGTTTGTGCTGAAAGGAATGACAATGAATTGATTTAAATACCCACAGTGCAACACTACACCCGGTTAAACTAGATTGCAGATGATTGAGTACAACAGGTTCTTGTGCTGAAATGTTTAATGGATTAGCCCCTAAGTGTCTTGTACACCATGCAAAAATGTCCTCACAGTCTATCTCTTGTATTATTTTGTTCTCTTCCAGAACTCCAGTGTCTCTTCTCGGAATGAAGATCTTCATAGTAAATGGAACATTTCATCTTATACGAACAGAACTTCAAAGCATTCAGCTCGTGGCTTTGTAGTGGTGGATGAGTCTGACCGACTCACATCTTCCGCCATTAGCACACATAGCAGGTTTAAGGACACCGTTGACAAAAAGATTCAGTCCACCACCTTCAAATCATCAGACGAGAACTTCACCTCTCAAAAAATAAAAACGGATTTGGGTGAAGGCCGTCTGGAGAGGCTCCCTTCGAAGCCCTCTGGGGACACCGCTGGCCTGGATTCTATTTTGAATGTAAAGACATCAGTCGGTCATAAGGATCTTGTCAGGCCTACAGTCCATCCTGAGTTAAACCAGCTGACTGAAGAAGGTTTCTTACTTCCTTCAAAGAGCTTGTCTGGGTACTCCAGTAAAGTAGTTAAACAGCCTTTGGTTGATGTTCACTCAAAAAAAGGGTATAAAACGCTAATAGGCAGTGGACAAGCTGACTACAAGCACTCAAGCAAGGAACGAGTTGCACATAAACACGGTGATGTTATATTAGGCATGGATGGAAGGAGATACAGGCTCCTCAGTGGACCTCCAGGGCCTGTTGGACCACCAGGGAAAAGAGTGAGTTACCACAACTAAAATGCTGATGAAATGAGGTGAAATTGCATGCTCTCAGGGCATTTTCTTCCTGTAAAATGTGCCAAATTGGAAATCTGAATCCAAAAAAACTTCTCTCACATGGTGGCTGAATAGATTAAACTTGTTTCTATGAATAATATCATTTGTGTCTATGTAATAGAAACAATCTTATGTTTTCAGATGTAAAAATTAAAGGGATACTCTATAGAAATAAATGATCCAAAATCAATTTGAGCAAGTACATAACCAGCCAGTGTTCAAAACTATCTCCTTACCTTAGCCCGATTCACAACAGTCGTAATAATGTGTTCTAATTCGAGTCGTACTAGTAGGTTTCTGCGGGAAATTCAAGCATGTTTACGTAAGGCTGGTAGGCTATATGGCATGTGAGGATGCTGCAGGTGATAGATCATTTATAGCCTTTTCTCACAGCAGCTGCAATAATTAAACTTGACATTTTGATGGCAGATTATATGGTATGACAAATGGACAATGAGAGATTAGACTACAGAAATTGAAATCTACAGGTAACGCTAATATACACTAAATACACATAGTCATACAATGCCGATGTTAACATTAACAATTTGAGAAAAAAGTATGAAGATAATAATAATTAGCATGGTTTGATGTGATATGGGCTAAGTGATTGTTAGATTTAATCTCCATTGTTAGCGCAATTTATTGTAATGCTTTATTTTTTCTCAGTTGGTTAGAACAAACGTGGCAGATTTGTTACTTATTTGTTCAGATTACATTTTCCAGTGAAACTTCTTATTTTGGTCATACTTCCAAGACTACAATCTGTGATTCCGAAGTACAGTATCCACATCGATGTGGTGACTGACAGCCACACATTTTCCTCAAAGCATTAGGGGCGCTCTGAGGAGCCATGCTGATGCACAACCCACGCAAAGATGATAATTCTACAAATAACTGCAATTGCAGGTTTCAAACAGAGATGGCGACAAAGAGGCAAAACTTACAGACTGCAGCTTTAAGTTTAAATTAATTAAATGAGTTAAGAGTTGGAGTTATTTTATGATTTTACCAGTATATACTTGAAAATAGTACATTAGAATGTGCAAAACATATGGTCGAGCAATAAGATGAACACTGCAACAAAACGACAGTACCCTAATATCATTACTGAAGTTCTCTGAGATCATTTCCAGTACAATTGATAACTCCAGATTGTGCCGATTCCTATTGAAATTACTGGATTTCGATTTTTGCGCTAAATATGACTGTGCCTTGCTGCGTTTGACCAATCAGAATCAAGTATTCCAATATGGACAATAGTCTTGGCAGTAAAATGTTGGCTAAAAGAGTAGTTGGTAAAACATATAGTGTGTATTAAAAAGTTAATAATAAAATCTATTTTGGAATTTACTCTTGCTTGCAAAACAGCCAATGTTTGTTTTATGAGCTAGTCTTGTTGTGAACTAAAGTTACATTAAATTGCTAGTCTGAAAACGAATTGTTCATATTTTGGAATACATCATTGCGAAAGCTGAATGTTATATATAATCATTCCCTCTTTTAATGGAGTTTAGTGGAACATTCATTTGATTATGCTCCACATCTGTAACTATACATGCCCTTTTCTGAATTAAAACCTTCTTGCATGAAACCAAAATATCAGGCCTGAGTTCTAAATCTGCACTTTGCATAAGGTTTGAGGTCTGGAAGCACTCTACGTACTGGCATGTCTAAGAGTGTCACATTACGTAATATACATAAGATTAAAAAGGGCATGGACTTATAAATATTAATTAACTCATGAGTCTTATGGATTCACAAAGTCTTTTGCTTCTGCTGTGTCGTGATTTCCATGCTTATATTTGAAAATGAAAAGCAATCCTCTATAAACTTAGCATGATGGTTGATGACAGTAACCTCACACTTTTCTGTGGTAAAATGCTTTGATAAATGCCAAAGTCCCATAAAGTTAATTCTGCTTTATATGTACTTGGACTTCATATGTCTGAGATTGCTGTTTTTGTTTGCACAGGGGTGTGCAGGTAAAAGGGGCTATATTGGATACAAAGGTGATAAGGTGAGGAAAAACACTTCTTCAACTCATTGCAGTGTGTTGAGAAGATGACACTGATTTTTACCTGTATGTCCTAACAGGGTTCTCAAGGAGTCAGAGGAACAGATGGGTCAAGAGGCATACCAGGACCCCCAGGTCCACCGGGACTCCCAGCCCTCTACCTTTGGAGGAACACAGAGGAGGATTGGGCTGCATTCAGGGTAGGCCTCAACAGTCTGACTAGCCATGAAAATTAGTAAAGCTACAGTATAACAAAAATTCAATGTACCACAGTTTAAGTGCCTTGTACTAAAATACTGAAGCTGAATTAGATGAATATAGATGCTGGTCGATTATACTGCCATTCCTTACCAAAGCTGAACATGGTGCAGTGAGCCACCGCCCTGTCTTTCAAAGCTGTTGGATGACCCATTCTTTCTGTGTGCCTGCCAGACCTTGTATTCTATCTATTTGTGACTGTCTATTTTTGAGCATATGTTTAAGTGTAATTGTAAAACCACAGGTTTGACCTCCCTGTAGATTCTCATAACTCGAAACTGTTGTGAATATCTGCTTGCGATTGTGCAGCGGCAACTTGGCATTATGTAATGTTTTTTTTCCTCATCATTTGGCAGAATCTTGGATTATGATGGATGAGTTTAGTTCTTCAAAGAGGAGTCATGTGTGTATATTGAGCCATGGGTGGTAGGTGAGGGAGTTGTACCGTTCTGAAAGAGCTTGAGACTTTATGTACAATCTAAGATACTGCTGCTTTAGACCATCTTTTTGTGATTTGATTTTGTTTCATGTTTTGTTTTGTTTTAAACATTGTTTCTGTGCCCCCCCCCCATTCTGGTTTTAGATTTCACCATTTTAAATAGCTTCACATGAGTGATATTTTTATTCGATTTAGTTGATTTTAGATGATTTTATTCGATTTAGTTTGATTTTAGATGATTTTATTCGATTTAGTTTGATTTTTAGATGATTTTATTCGAGTAAATTGATAATTGTGGCAGTTTTATATAAGTGTTTCAATATGGAAAATCATATTTCATATGGTCTAATGTATAATTTGGCTATTATTAAGTCAATTTCTTTTGTACATGTTTTTGGCAGAAAATATTAGCCCAGTTTTCCATATAAATATTCACTATATTTATGTCATGTTTTAATAATTAAATAAATGTTTAAATATTTTGTTGGCTTTTTTTCTCAGATTTTTGATGATCAGTGATAATTCTTTGGGGGAAAATGGCCCTATAATATTTAAAGATTGGTTAGTTGGTTAGTTTAGTTTAGGTCATTACATTATTACAATGTCTAAATGTTCACTGTACACTGTAGGTTTTTGATGGTCATCTAGGCAAGTGCACTGGGAGGTCCGATTCCCCAGCTTCTCTTAAACTCACCTTCTCGGGACCAGCGGTTTGCTGAATCCCTGCCCTGGTGGTGCCAAGTTGAGCATGTGCCAAGACAAATGTTGTATAAAGCGGAGGCGGCCAGGGTGATTTAATAACAGTGTGACAGAGACCGTGTGTCTATGTGGGTTCGAGGCCTCAGCTTTTCCAGCCCACACTGTAGAGACAGCGTACACTGTCCTTCAGTTCTTCTCCTCTATTTGAACAGGAGCGATGCCTTTCAACACTCCCTGGTTTGTTTTCTCATTGAGATGAATTGAAACATACAGGCATTAAGTGTTATAAGAGCTTAGATTGAGGATTTGTTGTCGAGCAGAGTTTTTTCCTCTTAATGCTAGTCAGGTACAGCGTTTCTCATCACCTCTCGGATGCAGTCTGAATTGTATTTATGCATTCATGCAGATGCCGGGTCCAAAACCGCTTGCTTGTTTGCTCATTTAATATTCACTACATAGTGAATGCCACATGTGAGTGTTACTGAGTGAATTGAGACTGCTTAAACACTCCAATAGATTAAAAATAAAAATAACAAATGAAATGAAATTAAATACACAAATTGGAGTTTGCTTTTTAAAATTTTCAGTGTTCATTTTAATTTTAGTATTTTATATGCATTTCTTTTTTATTAGATTTTTTTATGTTTCTGTTTAGCTTTAAGATTTTAGATTTAAGTTTTTTTCCAGTTTTATTTCAATGAACAAAAACAGTTTTATAGTTTTACTTTACTAGTTAACAATAACAACACTGTCTTGAACTCAACCAAAGCTCTGATAAAGTATGTGTCATTGATTCATCTGTTTGTTTTTTAGAGAACATCTTATTATCATTTGCTGGCAGCTGGATGGCCTGTAAGTATTTGAAGTTGGAATAAATTAGCAAACATCATTATGATATAGAACATGGTCTCTCTAACTAAATCCTTTCCCTCTGATGTCCTGCAGAGAGAGAGGGGACACCCTGGACCAATGGGTGAGACAGGGAGACCTGGTTTACCTGTGAGTAAACGCAATCAAACACACAGAGCATTGGCAATGAAGACTGGACTGTTACAGTACACATTACTTGGCTGTGTTGCAGAGTATGAAAGGATATTACACAGACCACCAACTATATTGAGGGTCATTGTGCATCTTTGACTAGTACTGTTTACTGTAAGAATATTCCATGTTGGAATAGAGAGTACTGTGGTTAATTTTTGCATTTCTGAAGGGATTACCTGGAGACCCAGGCCAGACAGGACCACCAGGCCGCAGAGGCGACATGGTAACTATTCCTAGTACAATATCTAGTACAACTGTAACTAGTACAATATCTTTGCTTTCGTGCTTGTATGTATCTATATGTTCAGAATAGCAATGAGAGTTCTATAGTATCCTCAACATATCCTCCTAATATTTTTGTGGAAACCATAATAAAAAAAAGAATTTTTTTTTTTTTTATTGAATAGAAAGTTCAAAGGAACAGTATTTATTTAAAACAGAAATTGTTATAATGTATTACTCTTAAAGGATTACTCCACTTTTAAATCAACTTTTCCTGATAATTTACTCACCCCCATGTCATCCAAGATGTCCATGTCTTTCTTTCTTCAGTCAAAAAGAAATTAAAGTTTTTGATGAAAACATTCCAGGATTTTTCTCCTTATAGTAGACTTGAATGGACACCAAACAGTTGAAGGTCAAAATTAGTTTCACTGCAGCTTCAAATTGTTCAACACGATCCCAGATGAGAAATAAGGGTCTTATTTAGTGAAACCATCACTCATTTTCTGAAAAAAAAAAAGAAAATTATTTAAGTTTTAACCTTAAATGCTCATCTTGAACTAGCTCTCTTCTTCTTCTTCTCTATTTGAATTCCAGCAGTGTAGAAACTGCTAAGTGTATTACTGCCCTCCACAGGCCAAAGTTTGAACCAATTGTTATATACTATTGAACTAGCATATTGCATATAAAAAATTAGTTCAAACTTTGACCTGTGGAGGGCAGTAATACACTTAGCAGTGTCTACACTGCTGGAATTCAAATAGAGAAGAAGAAGAGAGCTAGTTAGATGAGCATTTCTGGTTAAAACTTATATAATTTTCAATTTTTTTTTTTCAGAAAATGAGCGATGGTTTCTCTAGATAAGACCCTTATTTCTCATCTGGGATCGTTTTGAACAATTTGAAGCTGCAGTGAAACTAATTTTGACCCTCAACTGTTTGGTGCCCATTCAAGTCTACTATAAGGAGAATAATCCTGGAATGTTTTCATCAAAAACCTTAATTTCTTTTCGACTGAAGAAAGAAAGACATGAACATCTTGGATGACATGGGGGTGAGTAAATTATCAGGAAAAGTTTATTTAAAAGTGAACTAATACTTTAACTTCAATCAGTTTTATGTTTCCTTGTAGAATAGTAATGTAATTTCTAAACCTTACTGATGACAAACCTTTGAACGTTAGTGTAGATTTATGCAAAGCCTCTACAGGGTTGAGTTACAAACAAGCACTTTTATAATAGGGTGGCATGGGACCAAAGGGTGTTCGAGGGCGAGCAGGGACTCAAGGAAGAGATGGAAGGAACGGGCCAGATGGGTTTCCAGGATTTCCAGGGGTGCCTGGCCTACAGGTGAGACTGAGGGCATGGTATGTCAACAGTATAGCTTTTGTAGTAGTTGTAAAAGTTCCAAACTATTAAGACTTTCGTTCATCTTTGGAACACAAACGAAAATCTTTTTGATGAAATCTGAGAGCTTTCTGTCCTTAGAAAGCTATGCAATTGACAATTTGATGCTTCAGAAAGTTCATAAAGAGATCATAAAACTAATCTATATGAATTGAGTGTTTTAGTCCAAATTTTGGGAAGAGACACGATCTCTTTATATGATGAACAGATTGAATTTAGTCTTTTATTCACATGTAAACTTTCATTAACCCAAACATCAGTTGTGGTAAACAGAAGCTCAAGCATGTTCGCTTGACACGTGCGAGAACCAGTGAGGTTCATTCTCGTGTGTTACTCAGCATGTTTGAGCTTCCGGAAGAGGTTTGTTCTCTGAACAAGCAGGTTCATTTGAGCTTCTGTTTATGTTTGCTGATCAATGTTTATATATGTGACTAAAAGCCTAAATTAAATTGTTCATCATATAAAACGATTGAGTCTCTTCAGAAAATTTGGACTAATTTGGTTCATTTTACAATCTCTTTATGAACTTTTTGAACCATCAAAGTTTCAATTGCGTAGGTTGTCTATGGAGGGACAGAAATCTCTCAGATTTCATCAAAAAGATCTTAATTTGTGTTCTGAAGATGAACGAAAGTCTTACAGGTTTGGAACGACATGAGGGTGAGTAATTAATGACAGGATTTTCATTTCTGGGTGAACTATCTCTTTAATGCTTTTGAATAGATTCTGTAAAGCTATAAATTGTGAAACATATGTACTTAAATTGCGTAAAACCATATGCAGTATATATATCTGGTTGTGGTTCAAGGGTCCTCGTGGTTACAAAGGTGACACAGCGCCCCCTGGTGACAAAGGAGATGAGGTACAACATGAGAATGCATGATATTCTGAAATACACTCCCCTGTAACTGTCTCATACAGGAATTTATAATATACTTATATACATAAAGCTGTTTTCCTCCATGAGTAGGGTTTTCCTGGCGCTCCTGGCCCCAGAGGAGAAAAAGGACAGGCTGGCCAAAAGGTAAGAAAAGCATGAAAATATTTATAATATTTTTTTAAAATTTGTGTGTACTGTGTGTATAATATACAAATTATTATAATATTCTGCCCCCTAGTGGATCAGAAAGGGGCACTACCAATGAAAGACGCACTATTTTCATTTTTGGGTGTTATTTTTTTATATTTAAAGGGCTCAAAAGGAGAAATTGGATTTATTGGATTTTCTGGTCCCCCAGTGAGTAAATAATACACCATCACCACCGAACACACATTGTACTGCTAGTTTCAAATGTTAATACTACTAACTGATGTCAATATTCTTAAATACATTTCTTATATTATAGTAAATATTGTTTTTTCCTTTGTTTTTGCTTAGGGATCTGTTGGTTTACAAGGTGTTGAAGGGATTCCTGGACCACCCGGCTCTAAAGTGAGTTCATTATAATAATGTATTTCAATGAATATTGAATAATAATAATAACTCACAATGAATTTTTTTTAATTGATATTGACAGTATAAAAAAATATTTTCTTAGGGGGATCCAGGAAATGATGGAAAACGTGGTCCTCCAGGGACAGTGGTGAGTCATAAATAATCTGTTTGTAACTTCAATGAGAAAGAATCACTGTTCCCAATTGTTAGATCAAACATAGTTCAAAGAAAAAGATTTCAAATTGTCACAAGTGCCTTAACAGAGGAATCACCCTTATCCAGCTATTTATGGATACTACCTAATAATGCTCAGTTATGTGTTTGTTTCTTGCCAGGGAGCACCAGGTGCTACAGGATTCGTTGGTGCACAAGGTGTCAATGGCTCAGAAGTAAGTGATTGATATGAGACTTGCTTACTGAATTGTAGTACAAACTATTCAAGTAAGGCAGCTATGTCTGATTATGTCACCTACAAATATTGAAATCTGTTTGGAAGCTGTTCATGAACCCGAAACACTGTTACAGGGGGACATGGGACCTGCTGGCCCAGTGGGGCGGAAGGGGCCTCAGGTATACTGACATTGCATTGTGTTTTTGCTTCATGAAGCTGTTCTTACAGAATGGTCAGAGGCTGAAATAATATGAAACTTGTTCTGACTATTCCTCTTAGGGGCCTAGAGGGATCGAGGGAGATAGAGGTCCACCTGGTCATCCAGGATCACAGGTCAGTTTCACCATGCAGACTAGCAATGCTATTAAAGTAGAAAACAACAACATAAAAATGGTTCTATTGAGACATTTAACATCATTGTGGATGTTTTTTTTTTCCCACACAGGGACTTTTAGGTCAGGATGGTCCACAGGGTCTCAAAGGTGACAAAGTAAGTTTGTGTGCATGTACAAAATGGGAACTCGTTAGTGTTAGTGATCTGTCATGTACAATGACATGTTGTGTTTATGAAATGAATGCTTTAGATGTTTTTTTTTGTTTGTGGACAGGGACCAGATGGTCCAGCGGGTAACAGAGGGCTACAAGGCATTGAAGGGCCCATGGTGAGTCCGTTTCTCATATACTAAATGTAAGCTATAGGAAAACGCTTAACTCGTACGGCAGACCTTCAGCAACCATTATAACACATTTCATTCACTGTATATGTATTGTATACATTAGAATTCTGAGTAACATACTGGAGATGTACATTTGGAATGAATCAAGTCACTTTGGCTTTAAAATGGCATAATATTTCACCCAGTCATATTGCTATTTTAGTGGCTGTTGTGCTCTGGCAGGCTAGAAACATGCTTTCCATGCAGATGCCTTGAAAAAGCTGAAACCATGTTTTGGGAATACATAATATAATTGGGCTCTTTCTAGTGTTTTTGTCTGATGATATTTATGAGAAATAGCCTAGAATGCAAAAAAGACTTTCAGTTAGTAGTCAATGATTACTTATTAATTATTCGTTTTCTACATTTTGTAAATTTAATTAGTTAATTCATTTTTTTTAGGGTATGACTGGACATCCAGGTCCAAAAGGCTTTCCAGGTGTCACAGTAAGATATCTGATTCAAATCTCACTGTATGTTTTTTTGACATTATAGTAAATATTAGTAAATATATGTTCTTTATCATGTATCACTTCACTAATTAGTGCCTCTGATTTAGGGCAATAGGGGCCCAGATGGAGAAAAGGGTGACGGAGGACCCAAGGGGAACAGAGTAACCACCAGCAACACAATACATTCAAAAGTTTTAAAGATTTAAACACATACTTGAAGGATTCATAAAATTTCCAATTTATGCTTGTACTGTATGTCTTTAGGGACCACAAGGAGCAACAGGGATCATGGGTCCTCAGGGAGAGAGGGGCCAATCAGGCCTCCCGGGCTTACCTGGTGTCAAAGGTCAGCCAGGTGCTCCAGGTACCCAGGTATACAATTGCAGAGAGACTTCCCTATAACATGCCTTACTTCATGCAATGGTGAAACAAGCAGATAGACTCATGGGCAGAACTAAAGCATTACAGGCATAATATTTGACAACTGAGGTTCAAAAGAAAATTTCTTGGCAAATAACATTGTTTTTCTCTCACGCTTTTTCCCCCCAAAGGGTATAGATGGTGAAGTGGGTCCTCAGGGAGTGCTTGGGAAAGAGGGTCAAAAGGTCAGAGTGGTTTATGTCTTTCAGGTGGAGCTGTCGCATCAAAAAACACATTCTCATAGCTCACTCTTTTATGGAGCTAGAAATATGACATAATGATCTGAATTTGAATTGTGTAAATTTGTATTATTGACAACAGAATTGAATATTAAGTGCCATTTTATATATATTTGAATTAGAATTTTTTTAAACTTGAATCCTGGACATTTGAAATTGAACATTTTTATGACGTCATTTCCTACATATGTATTTTCAAACAGCGTATTTTTTTTGTTCTGAATTCTTAGACTGCAAATATTCACTTCTTAAAAATACAGCTTCAAGTTTTCAACATGAATAACAAATTCAAAACGCTGAAATTCAGATCGTACTGAAAGTAGGTCAGAGGTCCAACTTCCGGGTTCCACAGGGAAGAGTAGAGGATCTGGGAAAAGTTGAACGTTGGCCAATTACAGAGCAGCAATAATTCTCAGCATGCGAGACATTTATCTCTGGGGGTCTCTGGTGGCTTATTTGTTTTAGTATAAAGTATATTTAGTATGGAAGTGATTAGCATGTGTAACGGTCACACGTAACTCTGTAATTACTGTATTTCTGCTGCATTCTGTTATCGAAGTTGGATGTTAGGCTATTTCACTATTTATATGTTAGGCTATTTCGCTATTTCTGGGGTTTTTAGCTCAAGAACGTCACAAATGATCATTCAGATATGTGTAACATAGCAGGCGCGATTACATGATTTATTTCCGCTCAATATCATGCAAATTGTAGGCTAATTCACACTCCAAACTCCAATAAACACCACAAACACAATTGGATGACTGTCGTGTTCACGCAGACAGTGCCATGCCTCGCTAAATAAATAAATAATGACTTAAAAAGCAGTGAGCCACTGAACCAACAATGAACCAAGGTAAAAGGATTTGCTTCACATGTGGAATTGTCAGATCAGCCAGGCTCTACTGGTTATCTCTGCTCACTTCAGACAGTGCAGCTGATCCCATCAGGATAATGTTTGGTTTTTATGTAGCCTATATTATACCTAAGTCAATAACCTTTTTTTTTTTTTTTTTTTCTTCTTTTTTTTTTTTCTTTTTGAAACGTAGGGCAGTAGGGGTGAACCTGGAGGTAATGGAAGAACAGGACCCATAGGATCCAGAGTAAATTTGCTATTTGTTTCATACAAAATCTGATATATTCTAAACTTTTATTAAATAAATTGACAGTTATGGTTAAATTGGGTATTAAATGTTGTGTATTATAAATAAGCAAGATTTAAAGAAATCGTTCTGTATCATTTGATCACATTCACCTATGTTATTATTCTCAGGGTCGAGCTGGCCAACATGGTCCCCCTGGTATACCTGGAATAGTGGTAAGGGAACTGAATGAGAAAAAGGAGTCAAGATGTATACTTTTCATATAGATCATATATACTTTTGCTATTTTTGCAGGGTTTACAAGGTCCAGTTGGTGATGAGGGACCAGAAGGAAAGCCTGGTACACAGGTTCCCATTTCATACATTTAATATCAAGTTTATTTTTTCATAGTGCTTTATCATATATGAATCTTTGCTTTACCATTACAGCACAGTAAGACATCAAAATTTTGATTATTACATTTTTTTTTTTTCTTTTCTGATTTTCTATATCTGATTTTCCTTGCAGGGTGTTTCTGGTTCTGTCGGAAGCCCAGGGGATAAAGGACCTGATGTATGTTTCTTATCATCAACTAAAAATATTCTATGAATTTTAGTCAATAATATAGTCAATAATAACAACAGATGGTTGATACAGGCATGTCAAGGTCAGACTGGCCTAAAAAAGGTTAAAAGATCAGAAACTATAAAACTTAACAAGGTCGTAAACAAGTCTGTTTGGTTGATCTCTGTTTCAGCATGACAGCAAGAGTGGAAACATGTTTTGTAAGTCCGATATGGTGTTAAACTGGTATATTAGAGACCTAGAGTGAAAATTCTTATATTAAAAATTTTATATATCATTACAAATTACATTGTTTGCATAACAATTTGAGTGAAAAAAAAATGAATTGAATAAGTAGCATGAATTTCAGAATTTATTTTAGCTTTATTGTCAGCAGCACATAAGCTGCATGAACAAATTTGTGTAAAATGTTATAATCATATGATCCAGCAAGATTTGAGAATGATCCAAAGATCTTCTTGCGCTTCTGTGGAAGAAAGAACATTTTAATCTGAAAAGAGTTAACAGGGTCAATGTCACAAATTTGATTAGTAACCTAGAAATAGTTCAGAATCCTAAATAATTTTATTAATTTTCCACCACGCGATATTCAGTGTGGACTGTTTCACTCTCTTTTTTTTTTTTTTTTTTTTTCTCTCTTTTTTATGTCATATATTATATTTTCTGTGTTCTTTGTCATCTGAAGGGCCTGAGGGGTGTGATTGGAGAGCCAGGAAAACAAGGCCCTCCAGGCTCACAGGTAAGCATAACGACAGGACAAACTGATAAAGATCATTGCAAGGACCATTAAAAGTTTTCACAGAGTAGACAAACTCTAAATAAATGGTAAAATATTGTTCATGTTTCATATTCTTTTCCATCAGAGAATTTGAAATTCAGAACTATTTTTATTCTTCAACTCATCACTACTGAAAACACAAGTTACTGTTTTCATTATCAGCTCATGGTTTCTCCTCTCATTAGGGCCCACTTGGACGACCAGGCCAAGATGGCATCCAAGGCCCTCCCGGTGAGAAGGTAAGCCTCTTAGTGCTTGATATTGCTGTCAGAACAATAATAATGTAAATAATACACAGTATGTACACAGTGTGTGTAAATAATACACATGTATCATTACGATGTGTATTTGTTATCAGGGCTTCACTGGAAAACCAGGCATTGCTGGTGCTCAGGGGCCTGTAGGCATGTATGTAAGTAGCACTATTCTGTATAAACCAGTCTGCACTGGCATAAAATTCATGATCTCTTTTTTGTAGCAGGGATTTGGTAATATATGCTGTTCTTGCTCTCAGGGTTATCCGGGAGCCACTGGCCTTCGTGGACGGCCAGGTCACATTGGAGAGAGGGTTAGATCTCTCAGCTTGTAAATATTTTACAATGAATATTTCTCTGATTATTCTGGATGTTGTATCATGTATTGTGTGAACTGCAGGGTGAACCTGGCATCCAGGGACCTCTTGGTCCACCAGGGCAGAGAGGGCCATCTGTAAGTTACATTTTATGTCAACTGATAAGTATCATTAATGTTATGACATCTTGGTCACTTCTTCTCTAAAACAATTGTTACCATGTTAACCTTCTAAGGGTTTACCAGGCCCGTCTGGTGAGAGGGGCCCACGTGGACCACCGGTAAATTGACTTCCCCATTACAGAGATTAGATGAATTTTGAAACTTAAATAGCACTGTTTTTATATTCAGAGAGGTTATCTTTATTTGTTTCATACATTTTTTTTTTTTAGGGTCGTCAAGGGGAAACAGGACCTGCTGGTTTGCAAGGAGTGCCTGTATGTAGCCCTCAGTTTGAAGCATACAATTAGATTTTTCAGAAGCAGAAATTAAAAAAATGTTTATATTAAAAGTACAGTAAATAAAGTTTGTGTGTATGTTTCATGAATCATGAGCCCCAAATTAGAATGATTCTGAAGTATATGTACAGTTATTTTAAATCGTAATATTTCACAATATTACTGTTTCTATATACGTATAGTATTGTAAATTAATTAGTGTGTGTGTGTGTGTGTGTGTGTGTGTATAAATTTGTCAATTCAGGGGCCCTCAGGACAGCCAGGGACTGAAGGTGTAACTGGAAAGCAAGGCCCCCCAGGGAGCCAGGGGCCTCAGGGGCCACAGGGAAAACAAGGACCAACTGGATTGCCAGTGAGTGGGTACCCCTCATTTTGATTGGATTTTTAGGATAGGTTTGAAAGAATTTTAAGATGATGTGGAAATTCTGAGCTTGTATCTGAGATTCTGATCATATTCTGCTATTCTTCAGGGCTCACCGGGAACAAGTGGAATGGTTGGTCAAGCAGGAGAGAAAGGAGAGAAGGTATTGTAAGCATTTCAGTTTCCTAAAACAAGTTACATAACACATAGGATGAAGCATTTACTTTAGGTTGTTCTCCTTTAGGGATTGCTAGGACCTTCTGGTGACCTTGGGTCTTTTGGATTAGATGGACCACAGGTCAGTTCATTCATTTCATTATATGCAGAATTAACTGCTGTTAGGAGGTGTCCTGTTTGACTTTGCTGAATCATCTTCCTGTTTTCTTAGGCAGATAACCAAAAATGTAAGCAACTTGATCTCTGGTTTAGTATGTTTTTTAACAAAGGCAGAGGAATGTTTTTATATCGGTAATGTTTATATAGCATAAATGCTGGAGATCTTTGTTAACCCTCTGGAGTCTGAGGCTGATTTGGGGCCTGGAGAAGTTTTGACATGCCCTGACATTTGTGCTTTTTTTCAGTTGTTCATAAACATATAAATGACAAAAGTGTCATTACACTGTATTCAGCACAAACTAGGCTACAATAATATGTGAGGAACATGTATGTACATGTTTGTGTTTTTGAAGGAATAACATTTATGCGTGGTTATTGAAAAAACAAAAAACTTAAGTCACTGAAATAAGGCCAAAAAAAGTATAGTAAATCTGTGTTTACAATACTTTAGGGTATTGGAGGTTGTAGACTAGAGTTTTTGCTACATCAGCTTCCCTTTCCTGTTTTAGTAAAATTCAGCATGAATTAACATACTGTTTTATTCACCTATCTGCTATAGGGCCATCCTGGTCCAGCTGGTTTTGAGGGTCCATCAGGGCCAAAGGGGGAACATGTAAGTGATTCTGCTTTATATAGAGTACATCCAACAAAATTTGAGCACTGAGTTTGTCAGCTTCTACTCCAGGCCTTTTCAAGTCAAATAATTTTACTAGGGTATTTGATTTAAGGGATCACCTGGACCCATTGGAAAGCCTGGTCCAAATGGATCTCCGGGAGAACACGGGCCTCAGGGCTCTCAGGGGATGCAGGGTGCACCAGGACCACGTGGCAAAGAGGTTAGTGTCATTGATTATCTGAGGCTTCAAGTCCTGTTAAACTACACTACCATTTAGAATGCAATTTTTTTTTTTTCAAAAGTGAGAGTAAAGATTTCTATTTCAAATAAATGCTGTTCTGTGGAGTGTTCTATTCATCAGAGAATCCTGAAAAAATGTATCACAGTTTCCACAAAAATAATGTTTACGCTTTATTTTCGATAGTCCACTTTAGACATTCTTCTACCTATAAGTAACTTTGCAACTACATGTCAACTAACTCGCATTAGAGTACTAGTAGACTGTAACAGACTGTAGTAGGTTAAGGATTAGGTGTTAGGTGTTCAGGTTAGTAGATTAAGTTGACGTACTTGCAAAGTTGCAAACTTATAGTCAGTAGAATTTCTGTAGGGGGAACATCAAAATAAAGTGTTAGCAGATATTAAACAGTCTAATCCTCTAAATGACTGGTAGCTGACAACTTGACATGTAGTTGCAAAGTTACTAATATTATTGTTAGTAGAATGTCTAAAGTGGTCTATTGAAATAAAGTGTTACCAAAATAACATTGATAATAATAAGAAATGTTTCTTGAGCACCAAATCAGCATATTAAGAATGATTTCTGAAGACATTGAAGACTGGAGTAATGGCTGATGGAAATACATTAATTAATTAGATTTTAAAATGTATTCAAATAGAAAATAGTGTAATTAAATAATTTTAAATACAGTTATTGTACTGTTATTGTAATAACAGTCTTGGTTTTGAATGGTAGTGTATGTAACATAAAAGTCCTCATTCATTTAAAATGCATCGCAATAAGCTATGAGTATGATATTTCACATGCAGGGAGGTATCGGACATCCAGGTGATATTGGAGACCCGGGACCTAAAGGAAAAAAGGTAAAATAATTTCACTACGTAGTTATTTTTAAGTAAAATTTCATTAAATGTGCTGAAGAGGTCTTTACAATGACCAGTTTCTACACAAAGCGAAGTAGCTACATTTCTTATTCACTCAGGGTGACCCTGGACAGCGAGGATTATCTGGACGACAAGGCCCACCTGGATTTTTGGGGGATAGAGGAGAGCGAGGAGTCAAGGGGAATAAAGGCTACATTGGACCACAAGTTAGTGATTTTGCTGAACAAAACCTGTTTCTATTGGGCAGACCCTTTATCTGCCTAACTATTACACACTGCTAATATGTATTATTTGTAATTTATTGTGTATAGTGCTTTGAATAATGATTGTCTCTTCACCAGGGTCAGAATGGTTTAATGGGAAAGACTGGTCCATCTGGTTTGATGGGTCTAGAGGTATGAATTTTATTTAAGATGCATAAAACCTAAATCAACTTACTAACTGTAGTTTTTGATTGAGAATATGTTTGCAGTTGGTTGACTGAGTCAATAATTTGGCTTTAAATGCAGGGTTTGATGGGTTTCCTGGGACCACCAGGAGCAAATGGTTCACCTGGCCTAAAGGTATTACTCCCTTTTCTTCCTCAAGTTTCTTTCATCAATGTTCCTTGTAATAGATCAGGATTACCCTTATACATTTCCTAATGTAACAGACCTGCTCTTTGTTTCAAAAGGGAGAAACTGGATCACCTGGGGCGACTGGCTATCCAGGAGATCAAGGCAGCCGGGTAAAATCAATGGCTGTTTTCCATATTACAACAGTTTGGGTCAAATAACCTCTCAAATGCATACTGTGAACACCAGAGATGCCATATTAGTTTCAATGCCCTTTTTTGCATACATAAACTATCTAAGATTACAGGGACTAAGAGGAACCACCTATGTTAAGTCATTATGCTTTTTCGTCTACAGGGGATGGCTGGGCAGAGAGGCTTACAAGGGGTTATGGGGAAGGCAGGACCTCAGGTTAGTACTGCTAACCATTTCAAGGTAAATCCCAGTTACAGTGCTACATCTTCAGGGGATAAATAATACTCATATTGCAGGGAGCCGTGGGTCCCAGAGGCCCCGAGGGCTTATTGGGTCCAAAGGGTATGCCGGGACAAGAAGGACCTAAAGGTGAACCAGGAAGACAAGGACCTCCAGGGCAGAGGGTAAGACTTAAATTAAATGAGAACTTTTATAATGAGTGACTGAAGTATGCGTGGTGTCAACTGATGACTCTCTTTTGTACAGGGACCGCCGGGTCTCCCTGGTACTAAAGGACCTTCTGCATTACCAGGAAAGGAGGTAGAATTTCTCCATAAAATTGTCCAAATTGTTTAAAGGGTAGTCTTGCATAGCCAGACCTTCAGACTGACAGCAGAAGGTCTGGACTCTCGCAGCTTTCATAGGCCAAGGACATCCCAAGAGGATGTTTGACTGACATGTAACGCAACCAATCACATTTCGTTTATCCACGTCATATTTAGGGGCGTGAAATGTAAAGTCGATGTCCCTACAATAACAGACCGGCATGCATCTAATAAATTATTAATTTAAGAAAGTCGTGCAAGTTTACTGCAACAGTGGACCAGCGAATGTCACATACTTTTGAAAATCCAGCGCTTAGTTGATGCTGGTAAGCGTTCATGGCATTTGTTTCCAGGAGGACTGTTAAAGAACACGACACACATGTCTCCTGGACATCCTGTAGAATACAACCAACCAGATGGTGACTTCAAAACTCCTGAAGTGTTTCCAGTTAAGTGTGACATATGCATCAGACTTTCAGCCAACGGTCCGTGGGCGTGATGTCTGAGGCTGAGACTATTTAACAGGGTGGTTAATTATGACTTCACTTTTTTAACTTTAGTGTGTAATGTTGCTGTTAGAGCATAAACACCATCTGCAAAGTTACGATGCTTAAAGTTCAATGCAAAGGGAGATACAGTATATATATTTTTTAATAATTTGCTGTTTAAGGACTACAACAAATGGCTGGTAAGGACTACGAGTCTCTAAAATGTACATAAACCCTGCCCCCAAGAACACACAACAAAGGGGGCGAGGCCATGTTGAGCTGCTTTAGAGAAGAGGAAGAGTTGTTGTAGTAGAGTGTTGTTACCATGCCGTCATTTTACGCCGGACTGCTTCACAAACCATCAGTGTCCGACTTTGAACAATGTAAGGCTGAACACAGTTACTGACAACTGCCATTTTGGCTGCGTAAGATTCTCCAGCTTTGTTGTTGTTGAGCAACCGAAGCATGAGCTGTTAAAGCTCCGCCCTCTTTTGGAAAAAGCGGGTCTGGGTGGAGCAGCTCATTTGCATTTAAAGGGACACACACAAAAATGGCATGTTACTCAAATAGGGGCAATTTTGACAAGTTCAATTATCTGTGGGGTATTTTGAGCTGAAACTTCAGACACATTCTGGGGACACCAGAGACTAATATTACATCTTGTAAAAAGGGGCATTATAGGTCCACTTTAAATACATAAACTGGACTTTTGTCATATTAAATGAGAAACACTGTTAATATTTGAAATCGACACTCAAACAAACACACCACTCCCACCATTGCTTCGCCCTCAAAATAATGAACACTCTATGCAACACAGGCAATCACTAACAGTGAGCGTAAGTATGGATGAATCAGCTTTGATTCAACAAAAGCATACAACAGCAAATCTTGGTTCTGTGAAACAGCAAAAAAAACAAAACAACAATGTAACTCGCGTATCGAGCAGAAACTAAGCAACCTTGGCATCACTTTTCAGGCCTTCCTGCTCTCTAATGTCTTTCCAGCGCTTGAAAGCTTTACCAATATTAACGTGGGTTCTAGCTCTTGCCTGATCATAACCTTTCTTCTTCTAAATATATTCATCTGACCTCTTCCTCTTTGGCACCATCTCAGCCATTACTCTTTCTACAGTATTTCTACAAATGTCCTGCGTGCTCGCTCTCTCCTCCCCCATTATGAGCATATATGCCCCCTACTGCTGATGGGCTTACAAGAGTGTTTTTGGTGCTCCATGGGTCCATTTGGTGCTCCGCTTTGGTTTTTCTCCTATGTACACAGCCAGGACTATGTATAAAAAAAATTTTTCAGCGCACACACACACACACACACACACACACACACACACACACACACACAGAACAGACATCTAGCAAATATTCACAAAATTGTTTGTTTAGGCATTGATATAAATTTTCAACAGAGTTTCTTAGAAATCACTTACTGCACCTTTTAATGTATGTATCATGTATGTATACATACTATTTATTTTGTATTTAATATTTATTTATTTATTTAATTTATTATTATTATTATTATTATTATTATTTGCATTTAATTACTTTTTGCTGTTATTTCCAGGGACTTCCAGGAGAAATGGGTCCTGATGGCCCTGTTGGCCCACCTGGACCACAAGTTAGTATTTGTATGATAATATCGAGGGAAAATCTCTGTCAATGATTTAAATGGTAATATTCTTTCACTTCCTGAAGATCGGGTATAATTATTATTTCTGTTTAAATGCTTTAGGGTCCAAAGGGCAAATCTGGGCCTCAGGGAAGGGAGGGGCCAAAAGGTCAGAAGGTCAGGGTGGTCTAAATCTCTTTTCATCATATGTTATGATTGAATTTGTAATCTGATATCATTACATACACTTTCTTTTTTCAACTGCTTTATTAATTCTTCTTCAGTTGCTCTATTAATTTCCAAAACAGTAAGTCTTATATACTTTTCCAATTTTTCAGGGAAATGATGGTCAAGATGGACCTCCTGGAAAGACTGGACATGCTGGGAAAAGTGTAAGTACAGTGATAAGGTTTGTTAGGGTTCGGAAGAAACATTTTCAGCGTTAGAAGAACAATTTGAGTCATTTTTTCACTCTTAGGGGAAAAAAGGAAAAGCTGGACAGAGGGGTCTCAGAGGACCTAGAGGCGAGAAGGTACTCTTTTATTCATTGTTCATTTTTAGATGTTATTTAACCTGTAAAGGCATGATGCTTTCCACAATTTATAATAAGTTTTACCAGCTTTTGTTTGATGTGTAACAGGGTCAGAAGGGAGAGCTGGGAAAGACTGGACCTCCTGGCAGACCAGGACAATATGTAAATGAATACACAAATTTCCCCTTATCTGGTTTTATGAATTCCTAAAGACGATGTGAATATTTATTAGTGGTCTACATGTATTGTTTCAGGGTTTACCAGGCATTCGAGGCGAGAAAGGAGAGAGTGGCGTAAAGGGCTTTGAGGTTTGTGGCATTAATAGAAATGTCATATTAGAACTAGTCGAGAGACAAAACTGAGAACCTTGAGGCTTACTTTTCTTTCTGTCTTAAGGGGGAGAAGGGGGAAATTGGGCCACTTGGTCCTCCAGGGGGAGATGGACTCAAGGTACCTTCATTCATCTCAGTCAAACACTAGAAGAAACTTAGTCATTTCAGAAGGCAGGGGAAAGTACCTAGTAGTATTTTCTGCACATGCTGTAAGTAAATGCTCCTTGTTTGGAGTGGCTGAATATCTGTTTATTTATTTCAGGGGGAGCAGGGCCTGTATGGGGAGAAGGGGAGACATGGGCCAAAGGGAGAGCAGGTGACATTTTTAGACCTACTGTACGTGTAATCATACAATGAGACTGTTGCCATGTAGAAAATAGAGTAATTTGTGTCACTTTTAGGGGGATATTGGCCCAACAGGTCAAAGAGGAACCCCAGGTCTACCAGGGCTGCCAGTAAGTTTTTGCCTCTTTTAGGTTTTGATTTTTATTTATTAAATGCTGCACAGGTTCACGCAAAATGAAAAAGCAAATCTCAAGTATATTATTCTTAAATAATTCATAATTACCTAAATAATTGAAATGTCATATTTGTCTGTAATAAAAAAAAAAAAACTGTAATTTGTGAAATATTATTACAATTTAAAAACTAACTGTTCTATTTGAATATACATTAGTCAACATTTGAAGTGGATCAAAAAGTTAATCAAAGTTTACCTAAAAAGACAACTTTTAGGACAACTTTGATGAAAGGTTTTGATCCACTTCAAATGTTGTTGACTACTGTATTTTAAAATGTAATTTATTCCTTTGATGGAAAAGCCAGTCATTATTTCAGTCTTCAGTGTCACATGATCCTTCAGAAATCATTTTAATATGCTAATTTAGTGCTCAAGAAACATTTCTTTTAATGTTGAAAACAGTTACTTAATATTTTTGTGAAAACAGGATACATTATTTCAATAAAAATTCAAAAGAACAAGATTTTGAAATGTGAAGTTGTTTTGTAAGAATGTAAATGTCAAGAATCAAAATCAATTTAATGTGTCCTTGCTGAATAAATGTATAAAACCAATCTTACTGATCCCAAGCTTTTGAACGGTAGTGTACATTTAGGATACAGTAATTATTTGACAGTTAAATTACATAGTATGAATTATTTTTAAAAATCCAGTAGAATACTCATACACTCATGATCCTCAAGATAAGATTTCACTATGTCCGTTTGCTCACTCCACAGGGCCTGTTTGGAGTAAAGGTTTGGAACAGACATTTAAATATAGACCTTCATTCAATACAAATTGTTCTCTTATCTAGTTCACTTTTGCAATTAATATTTGTTGATGATGAAATGTGTTTTATTCAACTTTAATCAGGGTTTAAAAGGATATCCAGGACTTACTGGTCTAAAAGGAAAGAGAGGACCTCCTGTGAGTTTGACAGTATTCATTTACATTACCTGAGTGGTATATGTAAAACATTTCATTAATGCCTGTGATGTAGTAACTATAATAGTGCTGTTTATTTTAGGGCCCACCAGGTCTTCCAGGTCCACCGGGCTTATCTCTGAACCTTACACTGACTCAGATAAAAGTAAGTAGCTGATGATTGATTTTACATTT